>NW_019154096.1:69803119-69880036 GCF_002288905.1 Enhydra lutris kenyoni | reverse complement strand
GAGTCTACACATTGCCTGGATATTTTTAAACTATAAGAATAAAATAAGCCAAAAATACAGTTTGAGTTTTAAAAAATAGAGCCAAGGGCTCAAAGAGGGTTTGAACACAAGTTTAAATTCATTTATATTTTTAATTTATGTTATATGTATTCAGAACAATTAGTTAATGTATATGTTCTTGTCCCTTTGCAATCACAGTATAATGGAAGTCCTCCCATGTGTTAATGTCATTAAAATTAAACTGCTATAAGCATATAAATTAAGCATCAGTGAAATAGAGGGGACGATACCACTTTATACCCACTGAGACAGATAAATTCAAAAGACAGGGGTGCCTGAGTGGCTCAGTCGGTTAAGCATCTGCCTTCAGCTCAAATCATGATCCTGAAGTGCTGGGATCAAGCCCCACATCGGGCTCCCTGCTCAGTGGGGAATCTGCTTCTCCCTCTCCCTCTGTCCCTCCCCCTGCTCATGTTCTCTATCTCACTCATTCACGCTATTTCTCTCAAATAATAAATTCTTTAAAGAACACAAAACAAACAAAAGCAAAATGACAGATGATAACAAGTGCTGACAAGGACAGGTGAAGTTGTAAGACGGTACAGCCACTTTGGAAAATCGTCCGGCAGTTCCTCAAAATATTAAACACACAGTTACCACATAACCAGCAATGCCACTCCATGGTATCTATGCCAATGAAAACATAGGTCCCACGCAGACTCGCACAGAAGTGTTTATAGCAATATTATTCATAATAGCCAAATGGTGGAAATGACCCAAATATCCACCAGCTGATGAATAGCAAACCAAATATGGTCTATCCACACAAAAGAACCTTATTCAGTAATTTTCTTTAACAATTTTATTTATTTATTTGACAGACAGAGATCACAAGCAGGCAGAGAGGCAGGCAGAGAGAGAGGTAGAAGCAGGCTCCCTGCTGAGCAGAGAGCCCGATGCGGGGCTCGATCCCAGGACCCTGGGATCATGACCTGAGCTGAAGGCAGAGGCCTTAACCCACTCAGCCAGCCAGGCGCCCCATTATTCAGTAATTTAAAAAGAAGGAAGCCTTGACCTGCTCCAGCATGACAAGCCTTGACAACACTATGCCAAGTGAAAGAAGAAAAAACCACATCCTCTACGATTCCTTTCAGATGAACGGTCCAGTATAAGTAAATCTATAGTGACAGAAAAGAGATTAATGGTTCCCAAGGACTGAGGGGAGCGGAAAACGGGGAGAGACAGCTAATAGATTCAGGGTTTCCTTTTGGGGGTAACGAAAACATTCTGCAATTAGATAGTTTGATCCTCATACAGCTCTGTGAATCCGCCAAAAAATACCCAAGTGGGTATTTCAAAACAGTGAACTTTATAGTATGTGAATTATATCCCCATAAAACAGTTATTTAAAAAAGAAAAGTGGGGCACCTGGGTGGCTCTGTTGGTTAAGTGTCTGACTCTTGGTTTCCACTTAGGTCATGATCTCAGGGTTGTGGGTTCCAGCCCCGTATCAGGCTCTGCACTCAGCAGGGAGTCTGCTGGAGAGTCTCCCTCTGCCCCGCCCTCTGCCCCACTCCCTGCACTCTCTCTCTCACATTAAATCTAATAAATCCCCCTAAAGATAAATAAAAATAAATCTCTCTAAGAGAGAGAAGAAAAGAAAATATAGATAAACATGTGGTTTTTAACATACCATAATGGGGGAAAGCCTGAGGATGGGGGCAGATTCTGATTTGTGGGCCCTGAAACTTAAAGTTTGTGGGACCCTCTTCAAGAAAAATTATTTTTAAAATGCAAATATGCTGTACAACAATGTATATAATTAACAAAGCTGTCCTATATACTTCAAAATTTGTTAAGAGCGTAGATTTTTTTACCACAAATTTTAAAAATGCAAATATAAAATTAGGTGTAAAACTGGATATTCAAAATTAGAAAATAAATGACAAATTATGAATTTTTAAAAGCTGGAAAACATCCAGAACCATTTCTAAATCCACATTTTCTATTAACTGACTGCCTCTCATAAGTCTATAATTGTAATTTCCTCCATTGATGACTTACAGTCTTGGTTCACCTTTCTGTGACACAATGACTTTATTTTTCTACAGAGAGAACAGAAAAACAGTTCAGTCTTTCCTCTAACATAACTGATACAAGTTGTCTTTTTATTTTACATGTACCCCAATTTCCCCCTCCTCAAGATGCCTCCTCAGAAATGGAGAACAGTTTTTCTCTTCTCTCTGAGCATGAATTCCACCCCCACCCTGTACTTGAAATTTCCAACACCTACCAGGCTAGGCTGGTAAAGGTGGGATGAAATCAATTCTCTCATCCTGCCAAGAAAATTATAAATAACCTCAGCCATTTTTGGGAAGCAATTTGACAACAGATATTAGAGATCCTTCTAAATCCCACCTCTGGGAATGTATAAGAATAATCTAAATGTCCAATATAGGCAAATAATCAAATAAATTATTTTATCTAATCAAATGTTGGCCCCATTTTAAATGCTCATAAAAATAATGTAATAGCACGGGGGGAATTATAATACATACAATATTATATAATTATAATAAGGAATGGAATGATATAAAATTGTGAATACAATATGACTAGAATGAGATTTGTTCTTAATCCTGTGCATAAAGAAGAAGAAAAAAAAAGATAGGAAGGAAATGTACCAAATGCTAAAATAATTGGGATAGGCTTATTTAGGCTTATTTAAATTTTCTTTATCCCACATAATAATTCATAATAAAAATAAGGTTGCCTGAGAATCCTGTCTGCTCCCTGCCTCAGCTCATAGAATTAATGGTCCTAAATATTAGCAAAGCAGATGGCTCCTTAGAGAGGGCCACTGTGATACATAAATGAAAAGTATCACTATGATTTTTGTGAAGCTTTTTTTTTTTTTTTTTTTTTTTTTAGCAAAATCAGCTGTTTACACAGCTGAGCAATATTCTGGGGGCGGGAATCCACCCGTTAAATATTTTCACCCCTGAAATCAGCAGCGCACATTCTGTCCGGCCTTGCTCCCACGGCCCACGCCTGGGTTCAGGGATTCCGGAACACACAGCCACTGAATCAGCATTGGCCGCACCACCTGCCGCGTGGTCTCCCAGAGCTGGGAAGCACAATGACTCAACAAGTGGCACACAGTGTTGCCAAGAATTGTCAGAGGTGTGCGTTACTCTGGAACAATCTGTGGCAACAGTGGTGCCAAGGAAACAGTGTTTCTAGAGTCAGGGCTTAGCAGCTGCTGGAGGAGAACCCGCGGGATAAACAAAGAAAGGATGGAAATGCAGTGCACAGTCAACAGCTTGCAACGTGGGTATTTGTAAGGAAAGTGTTTCCACTTGAGGTGGAGAGCAGAGTTCAACATCTGCGTGTCACTGGAGAGAGGGGATCCTGCTTCTGTCTGGTATGTACTGGACTTTGCAACCCTGGGCTTCTGGCAGGACCGCCGTGTGATTAAGGGAGATGATATCCACATCTCCCAAGGTCATGGTGAGACAGTTAGGGGCTATGGGAACAAGCCCCAGGGGGAAACCTCTGTGCCCCTGGGGCACGTTCTGTGGGCTGTTACCATTAACCTGCTTCCCTCTCTAAGCAGAACCAGGGGAGGGGACCCCATACGCAAGCCAAACTTAAAACAGAAGGCCCAAGCTCCAGAAAGCGTCTCTTCTCAGCTGGAGCTGGAGCCCCAGTAAAGCCTTATTTGTGCCTTTGATTGTTGGGTACACCCTGGTTTCTACTGTTGGCAGAAGAACCACTTCCATGACAACGATGGCCTTCCTAGATCAACCTGTGCGACAGCAGAAACAGAGCTAAACCCTGGCTACGGAGCACTGCAGGGAGAGCCCCTGGCTTTGGAACTCGGAAGACTTGCTGAGTTCAAATCCAAGCTCAGCCACCTACTAGCTACGTCTTATTGGTAAGATGCTTACCCTGCCTCAGCCTCAGCTTTATCATCAGTAAAACGGGAATAATAGTTCCTGTTTTACAGGATGTTTATGAAGATCAGAAATGGTACGTGTGAACATATGAGTTATTATGTGACCTAGCAATGCCACTCCTAAGTATCTACCCAAAAGAGATGGAAACATAGGTCCACACAAAAACTATTAAACACCCTAAATGGATGAATTGTATGGTATATGAGTTATATCTCAATAAAACTATTATCTTAAAAAAAGCCTATAAAATGCCTAGCATAGTTCCAGGGAATCAATATGTTTGTTACACATATTACTAGATCTGTCATTCACTTACAATTTATCTTGCTTCTCCCCCTTCTAGAACATGGACAACAAAATGTCTTTAATGCAGTGTGTTTCCTCCTCAAAAGGTAATATTAGAAGCAGAATTGAAATCCTTGAAGAGACTTTTGAGCTTTACATTCCTTCTTACAGATGGGAAAATGAAGGCCCAGAAGGCTGGTATTTTTTATGTGCAGAACCACAAGTGAGGGACAGTTAGAACAGAACATCAAGGAAGAAAGTGGATCTGCCGGTACATTCCCCACCAAAAGAGACAAATGCAGAGGCAGCAAAGCCTGAGAAACTTGGTACACTCCCAGTTCAGGGTGTGCATAGAGGTGGGTTGCAGGGTGAGGGACCCAGAAAGTGAGACAGAGTCAGTTCACGAGGCATGCTAGGAATGACATCCTGGGGTTTGCAGAAGCCCCATTTAGATGAGTTTGAGTCTAGGACTGAAACTGGACAGCAAGGTCAGATTGGGACTTTGTGTAAAAATGAACTTCAGCTTGTGGCTAGTCTTGGCAGCATGACAAAAACATGACCCTCAGACTTCCCAGTTTGGAGAGTTTGATCTGTCATCAACGATCTGTCACCAAACATGAGTCATGTAGGATCCCCAGAAATTCCCTCTGCAGGGGCTCAGGAGGCAGCCATCCTCCACAGCCACAAAAAGGAAGACGAAAACAATGAGAGGCCCCCCTGTCTGCCAGTCCGCACAGAGCGGCTGCACGCTAAGGTTCCAGGCACAGAGACACTAAATAACAGTTCCAAATACAAGCCCCAGAACGAAAGTCAGGACTTCCAGACTGTGGGTGTGATTTTGCAATCTGGCTACCTCTCAGATGGGCAGTTCTCCATCCCGGTCAGCAGCCACATGGAGGCATTTATTGGAACAGTTAGTGATTCTCCCAAGTCTCCACCATCCAGGAGGCTGCTCAGTCCCTGATACAAAGTAGCAGCTACAGACTGGGGCCAGTGCCCCAGGGAACTTGGCAACATCCACAAACTGCAGTTTGCTAGCTACATACTCAACACCCATTTGCTCTTCCTTTGTTGGCTAACCTAACTTTTAATGGTGTTATTAACAAGCTAAAAGGCAACATTTCTAAGCCTCTCTGAGCTGTGATCACATGACTACAATGTAATTAATGATACATAAATGGAAGAGTCCTGTGATACTCTCCAGGAAGTACCTTGAAGACAGATACATGACCTTCTTCTTCCACCCAGTTGCCCAGAACTCAGATGTGAAGACTGGAGCTCCAGCAGCTATCCTAAACGTGAAAGTGAGGTCCCACACCTTAGCATCAGCAGAGGAGACTGGGTGTCCAGCAACTCCATGGAAATACCATACCAACCCTGAACTTCCTACCGACAGACTTTTAATGTGAGAGAAAAATAAGCCTTTAGTCATGTTTAATCCCATTATACTCTACCCTAATTTTTATTTGTTTTGCTTTTGCTTTTAAATTCGTTTTATTTTTAATTTATTTAGGGAGAGAAAGAGAGTGTGTGTGAGCAGGGGAGGGGCAAAGGGAGAAAGAGAATCTCCAGCAGACTCCTCCCGGAGCACGGAGCCTGATGCAGGGATCGATCTCACCAACCTGAGATCATGACTGGAGCCAAAATCGAGAATCAGATGCTTAACTGAATGAGCCACCCAGGGGCCCCTTCAATTTGTGTTTTCTCCAGAAAGTTTTTTTAACCTTCAGACAAAAACACCTGCAAGTTTATCTTTAAAAACAAATTCCCTCATGGAAACTACACTCAACCATAGGTGTGAAGACAATGGGTCTTGGGGAAACCACCGGGGCCAAGAATCATTCCAGAAACTCCACAGAGACTCACTATCTGTTTATCATTTCCTAAACCAACGAAAACATTTAATTTTTGTAAAGCTGAAGCATTAGTGTTACCCAGACAGCAATAGCAACAGCACACTACTTCTTCCCACACAACACACAACACACAGCACACACAGGAGAAGCAAGCCCCTCCCCCTAAGTTGCAGGAAACATGAGTGGCTTCAGAGAGTCACATGTAAGACCGATTTCTTAGTCCTACCAAGTAAGTCAAGGAAAGTGGGCAGTGGTTGAAGAATGTAGACTCTCATGAAGGAGAGACAAAGCTGACTGCTGGAAGTCACGGAGCCATAAAGAATTAAACAGGATCCCCTTTTCAACCCTGGAGATTGTCTAATACCTGGACTCCCACGACGGCAGACTCTGTTCACCCTCACGTGCACAGCCCAAGCCCGGGGCAGAGAGCCCGCAGGGGAGAAGTGCGATCGTTTTGGACTCAACAGAACTATCAGCCCAGAGCTGACCGAACCGTCTTCTTTCTCGAGCGTTCTGAAAAGCTCACCGTTAGGTGAGCTGACCACCATCTCAGTGAGCCCTGTCTGAGCTTCGGCAGCACCATGCACGTGACGACTTACCACCCACTGCCTCCACGTGGGGTGAGGCTTCGCCCACACTGAGTGAGCCTGACGCAGCTGCACTGTGGGATCAGAGGGATGGAACATTTGCAGCAGACAGTGGGTGCCCACCCAGATGCCCTGGACCCATTCCTGGGGCTGTGCACCCGCTCTCCAGCTCCTGTGTGCTCTGCCCCCCGAGAGCCACAATGACCATCTGCTCAGTGGATTCCCCTCTGGCTATGGGATCCACCTCCCTCACATGGACAGTGGTGGTGTCCCTCCAGGTGGCCCTCACAATGGCCGATTGGTGCAGGGGTCCAGCTCCCTGGTTTTCTTCATCCAGAAGAGACAAACTCTGAGGTGCAATTTTCACGGCAGAGCACCCTTTGGGATCAGACTGAAATCAGACCCTCAATAGGCTCCTTCTCCTTTCCTGGCAGCTTCCCCACTCCCTCCTCCAGGGAGCACCTCCTTTATAAATCACTTGTGCCTGAATCCTTGGCTCAGGTCTCCTTCTGAAAGAAAGGTAAGCCCATAGGTACAACCAGAATTATCATCCAACTCGGTGCTAGAGACTACTGAGGAAAGCGGTACTCTCATGGACATTCCATTATTTGACATTTTCCTGCACGGTTACAATTTGGAAACACAATCGGACATCAGACACTTAATTAAATGAGGCTCAGACCTGCTCCCTACAGTAAACGCTGACACCTGAAACACACACACATACCCTTCTCAACTCTGCACATGGGGGACCCTTGGTGATAAAAAAGGTCAAATCTCAGCTGAGGCAATGGCTGCTAATAGGCTGAAATTTGAAAGACTACTCATCCTCCCAAAACATCTCCCACCCAAGTCTGAGCCTGAAAATCCACCATTAGGGAATCATTCCTTTAGATAGAAGGTATTCAATTTCCAGACCTCCTCTAAGAGTTCAAAAAAACAAACACTTAAAAAAAAAAAACTTATCTGTTATCAGATATTAACATCTTTGTGGAGACTGATCAGGAACCTGACATAAAGGTTTTCATGATAATCGTAGTTATAGGTAAAGATAAAGAAATATTTTTAAAAGGGAGCTATTCTGGGGAATGAGGCAGTGAGAGCCAGGAGAGTGGCCAATAGCAGGGAAGGAAACAGAAGCAGACATGAATTTATAAAACGGGAGCTAAGGAACCAAAGGTTACTTATTTCTTTATAATATTAAATCATAGGATTTTAAAACCTCAGGAAACCTAGATGTTATCTAGTACAATGGTTTTCTAAGTTATATTGGCAATTTGCTTTTCACATGTTACTGGAACCCTAATGTTTAAAACAGTGAAAGGGAAATTGGTCTAGTAGCGGTCAGAGGTCGGCACAGTGCGCTGCTTGCTTGGCTGCCCCCGGGCATTATTATTCTTAGCGTACCAATGAAAGGACACCAAGGTTAAATAACAGCTAAACAAGTTGAAGGTAGGATTTGAACCCAGGCTATCTGACTCCAAACCAGCCATCCTGTTTCTCCTAAGAAACAACCCCCGTCCTATAGATGCACAAACCAAGGCTGAGAACAGGAAAGTGAGTTGTGTGCCATCAGAAATCAGATTACTGAGGAACAGGACCCAGAATGAAGGGTGCCAGCCTCAGCTCAGTGTTCTCCAAGGTTTATTTCCAGGCCTGGGGGACTGAGTCAGAGGTCTCCAAGAAGAAGCCTGACACTTTAGCACGTTTTCCCATGCCTCCAGGACCAGCTCCCCACCAGTGCCCCCAACCCCAGTCTCACCCACAGCCTCACCTAACCATGCTCCAGTACCATCATCTCCCCAAAACCCTACACTCTCACATCTTCAGTCCCTTTCCTCAAGTTGTCCCCAGAGAAGGCACTCCTTAGGGATGACCTTCCCCTGTTCATCTGCTTGACCTCTCCTCAACCTTCATAGTTTCATTAAGACATCTCCCTCATAGGATTCCATGAAGCTCCCACACACGTCCCTGCCCACCTGGTTCACCCTTCCTCCTCACCCCTAACCTTGCACACACACTCCTCCACGTGGAAGCACCTTTACTCCCATGTCCATCTGCCTCTCCCTCTGACCAAAAGCTTCAAGTAATCAGTCCTACCTGTTACTTACTTTGTACCCAGAACCTAGATCAGAGTTGGCCCTTAGTCATGCTCCATGGACAGCGAATGAATAAGGAAATGGCCGTTGAGAACACACTCAAAAATAAATGGCTGTTAAGTATATTTTGAAACCCTTCCAATTTTTTTCCCATTTTTCTATGCAGAAGTTTATTGAAAGTTAAACAATAATTGCTTTTTAGATACAACAAACAAGAAATCACCTAAAACAGGAAGATTAAATATATACTTTTATCCCCAGACTGCATGGCCTTTTCTGTACATGCAGCTCCATTCAATTAACACACGCAAGATTTCCCATAGCTCATCTGATCTTCAGGCTCTCGGGGGCAGAAGGGACAGGCAGAGCCACCTGCCTCCTCTTGAGCTCCCCACTACCGTCTCTGCCAAGTGGTGCCCAAATCCTTCCCCACACCCTTCCAGAAACAAGGAGCCACAGTGTCTCAAGGCAGCTCATTCCTCAAAAACACAGTTATGACTACTAAAATAAGTCATAAGAAACAAGAGAAAAGCACCCTATGTTTGACCATAATCTGCCTCTGTGTAATTCTTCCCCTCCTGGTTCTACCTGAAGTCCACTCAGATTCAGTATAATCCCTTTTCCAGAAATATTCCTTCAGAATCCTCTCAAGTCCCATCAGAGTCTTTGGATTAAAAATCTCAGCCATCCCCCCCCAAGATGTAGCTTTGAATCCCCCACCATCCTGATTGCCCTTTAGGACCCGCGTGGTCTGTCGACAGTATCCTCAGTGCCACAGACTGCTGCTCTTAGAGCCACTCAGGGTTTTGTTGTTTTGTTTTGTTTTCTTGGCAATCATCATATGTATTTTTTTATTTTATAATTTCTTTTATTATGTTATATTAATCACCATACAGTACATCATTAGTTTTTGATGTAGAGTTCCATTATTCATTGTTTGTGTATAACACCCAGTGCTCCGTGCAATACGTGCCCTCCTTAATACCCATTACCAGGCTCACCCATCCTCCTGTACCCCTCCCCTCTGAAACCCTCAGATTGTTTCCCGGAGTCCATAGTCTCTCATGGTTCATCTCCCCCTCTGATTCCCCCACTTCAGTTTTCCCTTCCTTCTCCTATAGCCCTCCATGCTATTCCTTATGTTCCACAAATAAGTGAAACCATATGATAATTGTCTTTTTCTGCTTGATTTACTTCTCTTAGCATAATCTCCTCCAGTTCCATCCATGTTGATGCAAACGTTGGTTATTCATCCTTTCTGACGGCTGCATAATACTCCATTGTATATATGGACCACATCTTCTTTATCCATATATTTGTTGAAGGGCATCTCAAGTCCTTCCACAGTTTGGTGACTGTGGCCTTTGCTGCTATGAACATTAGGGTGCATATGGCCCTTCTTTTCACTACATCTGTATCTTTACGGTAAATACCCAGTGCAATTCCTGGGTCATAAGGTAGCTCTATTTTAACATCTTAAGGAACCTCCACACTGTTTTCCAAAGTGGTTGTACCAACTTGCATATGCCAACTTGCAACCCTTTCTCCACAACCTCTCCAACATTTGTTTTTTCTTGTCTTGTCAACTTTTGCCATTCTAACTGGTATAAGGTAGTATCTCAACGTGGTTTTGATTTTAATTTCTCTGATGGCTAATGATGTTGAGCATTTTTTCATGGATTTGTTAGCCATTTGTATGTCTTCTTGGGAGAAGTGTCTATTTATATTTTCTGTACATTTTTTGGCTGGGTTCTTGGTATTTTGAATGTTGAGTTTGAGACGTTCTTTATAGATCTTGGATATCAGCCCTTTATCTGTAATGTCATTCACAAATATCTTCTCCCATTCGGTGGGTTGCCTCTTAGTTTTGCTGACTGTTTCCTTTGCTGTGCAGAAGATTTTTATCTTGGTGAAGTCCCAAAAGTTCATTTTTGCTTTTGTTTCCCTTGCCTTTGGAGACATATCTTGAAAGAAGTAACTGTGGCCAATGTCAAAGAGGTCACTGCCTGTGTTCTCCTCTAGGATTTTGATGATTCCTTTCCCACATTGAGGTCTTTCATCCGTTTCAAGTTTATCTTTGTGTATGGTGTAAGGGAATGGTTCAGTTTCGTTCCTCAATATCAAGTAAACCATCTATGAAAAGCCCACAGGAAATATCAGTATGAATGGGGAGAAGCTGACAGCTTTTCCCTTAAAGTCAGGAACATGACAGGGATGCCCACTCTCACCACTGTTGTTCAACATAGTACTAGAAGTCCTAGCCTCAGCAATCAGACAACAAAAAGAAATAAAAGTCATCCAAATTGGCAAAGAGGAAGTCATACTCTCTTTGCAGATAACATGATATGTTATGTGGAAAACCAAAAAGACTCCACCCTCAAATTACTAGAACTCATACCGCAATTCAGCAATGTGACAGGATACAAAATCAATGCACAGAAATGAGTTGCTTTCCTATACACTAACAATGTAACTGTAGAAAGAGAAACTAGGGAACCTATTCCATTTACAATAGCACCAAAAACCTTAAGATACCTTGGAATAAACCTAATCAAAGACATAAAAGCTCTATACGCTAGAAACTATGGAACACTTCTAAAGGAAATTGAAGAAGACACACAAAAAATGGAAAACCATCCCATGCTCATGGATTGGAAGAATAAATATTGTTAAAATGTCTGTGCTGTCCAGAGCAATCTATACTTTCAACGCCATCCTTATCAAAACACCAATGGTATTTTTCAAAGTTTTTCAAAACAATTCTAAAATTTGTATGGAACTAGAAAAGACCTCAAATTGCCAGGAAAATGTTGAAAAAGAAAAACAAAGCTGGGGGAATCATGTTGCCTGATTTCAAGCTCTATTACAAAGCTGTCATCATCAAGACAGCATGGTACTGGCACAAAAACAGACACATAGATCAATGGAACAGAATAGAGAGCCCAGATATGGACCTTCAACTCTATGGTTAACTAATCTTTGACAAAGCAGGAAAGAATATCCAACGGAAAAATGACAGTCTCTTCAATAAATGGTTCTGGGAAAATTGGACAGCTATAGTCAGAAGAATGAAACTTGACCATTCTCTTACACCATGCACTTGGAGTTTTATTAGCACTTTCGGTAGCTATAGCCCAGTGTTTGCTCACAGAGCTCACAACCAGCATTTCTGAGTCTTTTCCATTTGTGCTGCTGCTAAGCCATGTCCTTCCCATTCTAAAGAGGGTAGCTGGATTCGTGGACCTTAAATGGCAAGCTTCACTTCATTTATGTAAATGTGGCAGAGGTTGCCAGCTGTTGGTCAAAATCCATTCCCTCTTTTTCCCAGGCACACAGCGAGATTACACTCCCAGCCTCTGTGGCAGGTAGGTGTGGCCACATGACAGTCATAGCCAACTTATGGTGTACATGGCTCAAGGTCTTTTTCTTTTTTTCTAGGATTTTACTTATTTGACAAAGAGAAAGAGAGAGAGCTTAAGCAGGGAGAGCAGCAGGCAGAGGGAGAGGGAGAAGCAGGCTCCCTGCTGAGCAGAGATCCTGATGCAGAGCTCAATCCCAGGACCCCTGGATCATGACCTGAGCCCAAGGCAGATGCTTAATGAACAGAGCCACCCAGGTGCCCCCACAGCTCAAGGTCTTTAAGAAACAAATATGAGGGGCGCCTGGGTGGCTCAGTTGGTTAAGCAGCTGTCTTTAGCTCAGGTTGTGATCCCGGGGTCCTGGGATCAAGCCCCACATGGGGCTCCCTGCTCAGTGGAGAGCCTGCTTCTCCCTCTGCCTGCTGCTCTGCCTACTTGTGCTCTCTCTCTCTATATCTGTCAAATAAATGAATAAAATTGAAAGAAAGAAAGAAAGAAAGAAAGAAAGAAAGAAAGAAAGAAAGAAGAAAGAAAGAAAGAAAGAAAGAAAGAAAGAAAGAAAGAAAGAAAGAAAGAAAGAAAAAGAAAAGAAGGAAAGGAAGGAAGGAAGGAAGGAAGGAAGGAAGGAAGGAAGGAAGGAAGGGGGGCTTCTGGGTGGCTCAGTCATTAAGTGTTTGTCTTGGGCTCAGGTCATGATCCCAGGGTCCTGGGATGGAGCCCCAAGTCAGGCTTTCTGCCCCTCCCCCTGCTCATGTTCTCTCCTTCTCTCTCAAATAAATAAATAAAATCTTAAAAAAAAAAAAAAGAGGGGCATCTGGGTGGCTCAGCCGTTAAGTGTCTACCTTTGGCTCAGGTCATGATCCCAGGGTTCTGGGATCAAGCCCCTCATCAGGCTCCCTGATCAGTGGGAAACCTGCTTCTCCCTCTTCCACTTCCCCTGTCTGTGTTCCTTCTCTTGCTGTGTCTCTCTCTGTCAAATAAATAAATAAAATCTTCAAAACAAAATAAGAAACAAGTACGACATCAGAATAACTAAAAAGTTAAGGAGAAATGTGGGTCTTCATAGAGAAACTCCAACTAACAAATGAGGTAGAATCAATAGAGTTAGAATATCACCACTTTACAAATCCTTCATGAAATAATGAGTTTACACAGCGATGCACACCATCATCTATGAAGTAAACTCAATCTGGACAAGACTCTAGATATAATGATAAATTTATAGGAAATCCAGAGAACATGTTAAACTCTGCTGTGGAGGGGCATTCAGCACAATCCAGATGGTGGGAGGCTCCACAGGACGAGCAGCCTAACGAAACATAGATTGCAGCGGCAAAAGTGGTGTTGGGAGCTTAGAGATAAGAGAGACCTAATGACGTACCAACCAACCACAGTGCGTACCTCCTTGATTCAAACAAGCTGTTGAGAAGGAGAGAGAGAATACAAATCAGGGCAATTTGAACACCGAAGAGATATTTGATATTAAAAAACTGTTGTCAGTCTACCAATAGTAATACTGATATTGTACTTACGCTTTTAAAAATAGAGTCCTTCTCTTTTGGACATGTATACTTACATATCAAATGATATGATGGTGGGAGTTGGCTTCAAAATAATTACCCTGGGCAGGGGAAGGAGGAAGTAGGTAGAGAGATAGAGACAAAACAAGAATGGGCCTAAATTGATCATTTGATTATTGTTGAGTCTTGATCATTGTTGAGTCTGAATGATAAATATTTAGGATGAACTTTAGTATCTCTCCCTTTTTATATATGTTTTAAATATTTCATAGCAAAAATAAACATTAAAAAAAAAGCATGCTCTAACAAATAACATGGAGGACATGGGGAGAAGGAGAGGAGAAGGGAGTTGAGGGAAACTGGAAGGGGAGGTGAACCATGAGAGACTATGGACTCTGAAAAACAACCTGGGGGGCTTGAAGGGGGGGGGGGTGGGAGGTTGGGGGAACAAGGTGGTGAGTATTAGGGAGGGCACATATTGCATGGAGCACTGGGTGTGGTGCAAAAACAATGAATACTGTTACGCTGAAAAGAAATAAAAATATATATATAGGAAAAAAAAAGCATGCCCTTCTCTTTCTGGATGTACATCCAGAGTTAGATGTTAACAAGGCCGTTGGGGATGGAAGGAACCACAAGATGAAAGGAGCCTGAGTCCCCACAGAAAGTCATCAGCCAACCACAGATGTCTACCTCAGACTGCGATGTGAACAAGCAATAAATTTCTGCTTTGTATGAGCCATTATAACATTTTAGGTCTATTTGTTTCCACTGCCAACTCTACATATAAAATATGGCAATAATTTGTACTTGGTCCATAACTAACTCTATGGGATCCTTCCAAAATTATTCTTTTATCCATGTTATTTCCCCTTCTGCTATTTGTGCATTCTAGCATTTGGGCTTTAAAATGAAAATGCCAAGTACAGCATTTTTAAATGTTAGGTAAAGTCCTGTAGCTATCATTAGAATTTTTCTACAGTGAGACCAAGTCAATGAATCAATACCCTTTGAGTAGTGATTTCGTTATGAATCCACCTAATTACACTAACCCCTGCCACAATGCTCTGTTCTGTCCAGAGATTATTATGTCCTTGTCAGATGCCTTGTTAAAGCTCTAACTAGGTAATTGACATTTGGGTCTACTAACACTGTTAGAAAACAGGAAATAAGATCAAATTTGACTTATTCTTACTAAACCCACACTAACTGTTCTGATCACTTTCAATTCTAAATGGTCACAATTAATTCTCTTAATAATTTATTCTAGACTCTTGACCAGTTTCAGCTGTCAATCTCACCATTGTATAATTAAGGGAGAGGAGAACCGTCTTTCCCCATCCAAAAATCTCCAAGTCTCCAATTTTGCAAATCTCCAAACTTCCAACACTATTCCCATCTTCCAGAATTCCTCAAATCCACTCCCAGTAGTCAGGTGACCCCATTTGGATATTCCCTGGAAAAAATTCCCTTTGCCTCAAGATACTTGAAATCATTTAGAGAAACTCAGGCTCTTCCCTTTAATTCTTTTTTTATCAGTATGTATCCTAACATTCTCCCTGAGAACCTCTTCCTTGAGAGAAAAGAGAAACAGAATAAGAATGCAGCCATTCTATATTTCCTGTATCAATTCTGTTCACCGTAGTATCTTCCAGAGCAGTGAGTTGTTTGCTTTGGAAAGAAAGAATAGATTCCTGATTTCTTGAGTCCTTCCTGCTCCCTTCTGTGCTCCAGCTCCCCTCCAGGCTTTTGGGGAATGTGTACAGGAGACACAAGGGTGACTGCACACTCTGTCACTAACTGGGGCCAGCCTCCCCCCCACCCCTAACCTCGGTGAGCAATGCACCAACGTCAGAGCAATGCCTTCAATGTCAGGCTGAGGCTACCAGACAGCACTGACTTACCAGGCCCTACTAACCCAGCAGGTTAGTAGGATCAAAGAGAATAAAGGAAGAATGGACGAGGATGCCTCACAAAAGGGAGAAGTGATTTGGAAGAATCCTTTTTCTTGAAATTCCTTTAGTCCTCCCATCTAAATCTCTTCCTCCTAGAATAGCGGTGTCCTGTGCTCCTAAGGGTTCCCTTTCAGTTTAGGCTCATACCCAGATGCTCTCGGGGGAACAGAGATCATCCTTGCGCACCCCATAGAGAGTAACATATGCCTAACAACACCTGAGCCATCTGTCCCTCCTGCTTTGCTTATCACTAGAAACCTTTGGCATTTTTGTTTCAAAACAAAGCACAAACGTCCTTTAGTCCTAGGCATTTTTGTTTTAAACCCCAAATCGTTCTCAACTCTAACCTTTATGACACTATTACGATAGTATTATACTCAACCGTGTGCCTTTCCTTTCCTTCTTTATGGATGGCCATTCATTCAAATGTTATTTCCACCAAAAACAAGCCTCAGTGAGGCTGCTTCAATGCCTCTATCCCCTTCCCTACATTGACTTGGAGTCTTCAGGTGTCTGACCACGGAATTGTGCCTACACCTTCTCTGTGAAACTACCTCCTTCGAGTCCACAGCGTGCACCTTATGCCCTGCCTTTCTCTGATATCAGTTGGATGGAAGTGGTTATCGAACAGACTAAGCCAGTCAGAGATCATTTTAAAACCTGCAGGAGCTGGATGATCTTGGGAGTTATATGAAAAACAAACATAACATTCCATTGAGGTCAAAAGTCCTTAGAGTTAGATGGGAAAGACATTTCTATTTTTTTTTTAATTTATTTTCAGCATAACAGTATTCATTGTTGTTTTTTTTATTAATTTTATTTTTTTATAAACATATATTTTTATCCCCAGGGGTACAGGTCTGTGAATTGTCAGGTTTACACACTTCACAGCACTCACCATAGCACATACCCTCCCCAATGTCCATAATCCCACCCCCCCAACCCCCCTCCCCCCATTAACCCTCAGTTTGTTTTGTGAGATTAAGAGTCACTTATGGTTTGTCTCCCTCCCAATCCCATCTTGTTTCATTTACTCTTCTCCTACCCCCTTAACCCACCATGTTGCATCTCCTCTCCCTCATATCAGGGAGATCATATGATAGTTGTCTTTCTCCGATTGACTTATTTCGCTAAGCATGATACCCTCTAGTTCCATCCACGTCGTCGCAAATGGCAAGATTTCACTTCTTTTGATGGCTGCATAGTATTCCATTGTGTATATATACCACATCTTCTTTATCCATTCGTCTGTTGATGGACATCTAGGTTCTTTCCATAGTTTGGCTATTGTAGACATTGCTGCTATAAACATTCGGGTGCACGTGCCCCTTCGGATCACTACGTTTGTATCTTTAGGGTAAATACCCAGCATTGCAATTGCTGGGTCATAGGGGAGTTCTATTTTCAACATTTTGAGGAACCTCCATGCTGTTTTCCAGAGTGGTTGCACCAGCTTGCATTCCCACCAACAGTGTAGGAGGGTTCCCCTTTCTCCACATCCTCGCCAGCATCTGTCATTTCCTGACTTGTTAATTTTAGCCATTCTGACTGGTGTGAGGTGGGACATTTCTATTTTTTAAGAGTCCATGAAATGCAAAATCCAGTCAGGCCATCAAATTAGGTAGGACTGTATGTAGACAGAAGAATGAAAAACTGTACCAGAATCCAGGGACACAAGTTAAATGACCACATTCCCTTGAACACGTGGAGTCTGACCGCACATCCCAGAACACACTGTATTCACTGAGGCCTGACAAGTATCCAGCAGGGTCCAGGACAAGGTCTGGCCATTGTTCAGCTCAATCCAGCTGAGAAGGCAACTCCCAGAATGGTATGAAGTGACCTACCATATGTACCATGGTGGGTACATACGTATCTTTCAATCTCAGGAATAGAGTTAAGTACAATTACTAGAATGAGCTAGACTTAAAATACTAAGATGTGTGAATTGAGTGTAAAAGGAGGAGGAAGAATTCATTTTTGTACACAAAAGCCACCCTTGAAGACACCAAAGACTCCCATCTTTTCCCCAAGTTTAACTCCACTGTCATCCACCATCCAGTCTTTCCTTGGCACTGAGAGGTGGACAACAGTCTGACATATGGCTCTCTCTGGCCTTGGGGAGGACAACTTCCAGCCAGAAGAGTGAAGGACCTGCTTCCCCCTGAGCCCCACAGCAGGCAGCCAAGTGGTTAAGCCCTGAATCATGCCCAACATGTCTCAGGGCCATTTGGGGGAATTTGTGTCACTTTGCTCTATCTCACTTTGTAGAAACCTCACCTGAAAACACTTAGACTCCTTAATTCTTTTACCCTCACTTGGATAATCCTAAATAGCTTCCTGTCCTCCCCCAACCCCTGGCCCAGCCCTGAAGATTTCTGAGAAAATTTCTATTTAATTTCTATTTAGCATGGGCCCCAGCATCGCTCTGAACAAACTTTTCTATGTCCCTTAAATAAGAGCTAGCTCCCCTTTTATCATCAGAGGTTCAAACATTGCAGAATAAAATGCTAGTGTTCCCTCGCAAGCTTGTAAGGTGAGATGACTCAGATAACTCAGTAGGTAGCGAGGGTGTGGGCAGGATCCACGAAGTCGCCGGAACCAGCTGTCCAGCAAAGCATCTGGGCATGCCATCTTGGAAATCGGGACTTCCCAAGTTGAAATCTGACCCAGCTGCTTCCTAGCTATATAATTCAGCCCAACCAGTCTGACCCTCAGCTTCCCAATTAGTAAAAATATGTCCAAAAATTATACTTCCCCCCTCAGGCTGTCACGGGGGCTAAATGGTATACCCCACATCGCCCTGCACAGTGCCCGGCATGGAGAAAGAGCTCCATGAGCCCTGAAATCATTACACATGCGGGAGCATTAAAGACTGTCCCCCTGGCTCACAGAAGACACAAATGCAGACTTCACTGACATGGTTCACTTCAGTCTTAGGTTTGCAAGAAATGACTTCACAGACTTTACCTGTCCCATTCTTTCCTGCATCCAGCTAAACCCAGCTCTGAACTAAAAACAACCAAGATCCGAAACAAACCAATGGAACTTTAAAAGAAAACTGAGCAAATGCAACGAGCTTATAGAAAATAAGTCTTTCTGGGTCTGTCAGTTGCACTCTTCTCTATCTTGTAAACTCCTGGAAAATGGAAACTTGCAACTCTTTAATCAAAATTTAATTAGCACCTTGTGTTCAATAAGCACTCAATGATTAGAAGTACAAATGAAAAATGTCTCCAGTCACCTATGTACCAAGAAACTCAATCTTCATTCTCATTCATTAAAGACACAGTCTCCCAGCTCCTGTCTGAGAGCCATCCAGCCAAGATTGCTCAGAGCTTCCACTGGAGAGCCTCTTTCCCTCCTACTCACTTCTTCCCACTCTCCCTCCCTTCCCCGGATTCAGTTTCCATCTCTCCTGAGACATCCCTACTGCAGGAAATAAAGAGTTACTTTCCAATAAGAATCTTCTAGAAAAAATACTGGAATATGAGTTCCATCTGTGTAGAAACAGGCTAACTACGTAAATTGGGGGTAATTATTTTCACCCTCTCCCATATCAGGATGTGGCCCGTGGGCCTCACACCAGGCATCATTCCTACAAGCTCAAATCACAATCTTTTCCTGACAATCTCATCAAGATTTCATTTCCAACAAGCTCTAGGCTTACCCAATAATGTTGCAAAGTTGCTCTCCTATGAAGGAGAGCCCCTCTCCAAACACACGTTGAAGGAAGAAAACCTGAGGCCTTTACAGTTTACACCTATAAATATATTAGAAAAAGCTCAAGTTATCAAATCCCAGAGCTCCGTGGAGACTGTCAGACAATGCAGCCACCTCAGTAAAGGTCTCAGATGTCAAAAACTCGGGGGTATTTTCTTGTTCAATCTAAACAGCAGTTTTACTTTCGGATACACAGAAAACAAGGAACGAATTACACATTAAGTGCAGTAGCAAGGGCAGCTGAGATTATTTCAAAAACAGTAAGTAATGGTGGGGAATGTCAAGGTTTCCCAAACATTCAGAGTTGCACTATAAAAGTTGATCAGAGATATGTAAATGTTGCCTTAGAGAGAGACTATCTTCCAGGGCAAGTGAAGTCCGGGACTACCAGAAAAATATCTGTTTACGGTGAATGGGCTTAGCACGCCTAAGGAATGAAGGAATGAAGAGATCAGAAGATGAATGGTTATTTAATTGTGAGATATATAGATAGATAGAGATATTAAATTCCATATATATAAATTAAATATATTCCATTGTATGTACTATATGTGTACCTATATGTTACATACATTAATAACGGTGTTGCATAAATTACTTTAATTACACAAATGCATATTACATATTACATATTACACTTTATGTAATAGATATTGTATAATATGTGCATTTACAGTATGTATATTATACAATGGAATATTATCCCTTCTTTTAAAAAGAAGGAAATCTAGTGATTTGCAACAATATGGATGAATCTGGAGGACATTATGCCAAGTGAAATAAGCCAGCCACAGAATAACAAACACTGCGTGATCTCACTTACATGTGGAATCTAAAATCGTCAAACTTACAGAAGCAGAGAACAGAATGGTGGTTGCAGGGGGATGGAGGATGGAGGAAATGGGAGGGTTTTCAAGGGGTACAAGATTTCAGGTACGCAACCTAAATAAGATCTGGAGTTGTAATGTAGAGAGATGGGACTCTAGTTAACAATACTGTATTGTATATTGGAAATTTGCTGAGAGTGTAAATCTTAAATGTTCTCACCACAAAGATAAAAAGGTAACTATGTGAGGTGATGGATATGTTAATTAGCTTGATTGTGATGATTATTTGACAAGGTATATATGTATATATAAGAATATCAAGTTGTACACCTTAAATATACACCACTTTTATTAGTCAGTTACACTTCAATAAAGCTGAGTTTGGGGAAGAAAGGTCATTTTCAAAATTTAATTAAATTGGGATATGCCAGACATCAATCCATGATAGTGGTAAATAAGAGCTAATCATGGGTTTCATGGAGCTTTTAGAGAAAAATACTTGTCATCCCACCAAAAAATCAAATCCCATCCTCCCATGTGATGGGCAGGGATTGCTGGCTTTATACTGGGCAGACTGCAACCACAAAAATGAATGGCAAAAAGAGAGGGCAGTGAGCACCAAGTACTCCCCGTGGGTGTAAAGCAACATCACCATGGTCCACACACTTGTGTCATCTGGTCCCAAGGCTGGTACCTGCCTGTTGCTAGCAGTGGATGCCAAAAGTTCTACCACATCTGAACATCCACCTCTCCCCGTTTCCTTAATTCTGTGCTCGGTAAACAATGTCCTTGTCATAGCTTGCCTTTGCAGATATGCCAGAGACCATTAGTTGCTTTCCTAATACTTGTTTTTCTTAATAAAACATCTCACTGGATATACGGCCCCCTAGAAGTAAAGACTACATTTCCCAGGTGCTCATGACTCAGGCTCATCCACATGACTCAGTTCTGGCCAATGGGATGTGAGCAGAGTTCTAAGTATCCTCTGGATCCAGCTCCCAGAGCAACTGTATTCCTTTCCCATTTCCCTGTTCCTACTGCCTGGAGTAGGGGGCATTTCTTGGACTATGTGGTGACACCACATACAAGAGATATAAAATAAAGAGAAGGAAACTGGGCCCATTTGGTCTTCTCTGGGCTTAGGTATTCATGTAACGGAAACTAAACTTCTGTCACATTTGGGCTACTATGAAACCTGGACCTCTGTCTCAATTGAACTCATATCCTGCCTAATACATCCTGTACATGTCCCCTTACAGGAAGTGCAGGCCAGAAGCCACACGTATTCGTCCCTCTTGTAGTCCTGCTTCATATGACAAATCGATACACTAGCCAGAGAGCAGCGGTCAGTCTTCCACAGCCAGCCCACCAGCCAAGGCTAAGAACAAATTCCCAGACTCCAGTTGCCTGGGAAGGCCTCTCAGGAGCCAACCTGTAAGTCCTACAGCAATAAAGCACTTCAAAAGGCATAGAGGATGGTGAAACTTCCCCAGGACATGAGCAGTAGAGGGGCATCTACTGCTCTACTGGATTACTTTCTCAAGGAATCTGAATGACCAGAGCTGCTATCTCATTATTACCAAAGACCTCTGCAGTTGACTGGACACTTTCCCTCATTTAATAATGGGCAGCTAAGGGGCTTGGCCAGAGTGTGCTCATGGGAAGTGCATGTTCGTGCTAGCCCATGATCTAGGGCGACCAGTTTGTCCCAGTTTGTCCTGTGAGCACCAAGCATCTTTCAGTCCTGGCACTCCTCAGTCTCAGGCAGCCAGGAACAGCTGATCACCCTACATGATTGAGCTCTAGTGCAGGGACAAGCATCCACATCCCACACTGGACTCCTCCAGCCAATGAGGTGTGTCTTCTTTATGGTTTCACTCAGCTGTTACCACAGTATATTGTAAACACAACCTGCAGGCCCCTGCCAGTACCCGTCACAGTGCCTCGCACCCACCAGGAAATAACTAAGGGCTTTGTTGAACTGATTATATTCTAGTGGGTGCCCTTATGTTCTGTAGTCAAACTGTTGAAAAGTCACCATTGGTAAAAGAGATAAAAAGAGAAAAATGACTCTATAGGATAGTGAAGGAAGGAAGTGACATACTTAAGAGAACACATTTGCGAGTCGGGAAATAATGTCTAATGTGATACTCCAGACATGAAAAATGTAGACCGTGGCATTCCAAACCCTACCATTTTAGAAAGCCTGAAGAGTTACTTTGATTACTACATCTCCTCCTAGAAAACTTGGGAGCAAGACTGTAAAGCGAATTACGATTAAGTGTACTTCAAAAGTCAGAGATGCAAAAACTGACTAATAAGGACAGACCATTTTTAATTAAGAATGGTTCTGAAGGTCTCTCCTGGAGCTGAGGCATAAACTAAATGATGACTATTGCCTCCCAAAGTGTATTCCTGCACTTTTGCCTCTGAACCGCTGTCACCGGCTGTCATACGCCTACTTGTCTGTTATCACTCTGAGACCAGGATTTCCTAATGGACAGGGACACCTGGTCCAGTACTGAACATGGGCCTGGAATTCAATGAATTTCTGTTCTGAGCTGTTTTCTTCACTCACAACACTTCTCACTCCAAATGTATGTGTGTTTCTCCTCACACCTACCAATTCAACTCTCCAGACACCAACTGAGTGTCAGTTCAGTTCAGTTCTGACACTAAAGACAGACCCCACACATTAAACGCTCAGCCCCATAAGACTGCTCCCACTTCAGATGCCAGATCCAAGTCCAGACTACCCGTACTGTGACCAGCAAGCTATAAGGTCAAAGCGTTCCCACAACCCCTTTCTCAGGTTCAATAATTTGCTAGAATAACTCGCAGAGCTCATGAAACCTCTTTATATACAATTATTGGCTTATTATAGAGGCTACAACTCAAGAACAATCGATTAGAAGAGATGCATAGAGGAAGACATGGGTTGGGGGAGGGGAATGGGCAGGGATGTGGAGAACAAGGCTTCTATGCTCTCTCCAGGTGAAATCACCCTCCCAGAACCTCAATGTGTTCACCAACCCAGAAGCTCCCAAATCCGGATGTTCAGGGTCTTTATGGAGGCTCCATTACACAGACATAATTTATTAAATCACTGGCCATTACTGATTAATTTAATCTCCAGGGCACCTGAGTGGCTCAGTGGGTTAAGCCTTTGCCTTCGGCTCCAGTCATGGTCTCAGGGTCCTGGATCAAGCCCCGTTCAGGCTCTCTGCTCAGCAGGGAGCCTGCTTCCCCTTCTTTCTCTGCCTGCCTCTCTGCTTATTTGTGATCTCTCTCTGTGTGTCAAATAAAGAAATAAAATCTTTTTTTAAAAAATTTAATCTCCAGCCTCTCTCCTGGGAGGCAGGGAATGGAGATGAAAGTTCCAACTTTCTAATCACATCTTAGTCTTTCTGGAGACCAGACTGCATCCTGAGGCCATCTACAGCCCCGACCACCAATTGTCTCATTAGCACACAAAAAAACATTCTTTTCACTCGGAGATTCTAAACTCTTAGAAGTTCTTGTGTCGGGATCTGAGGACTAAGCCCAAATATTATAACAAAAGATGTTTCTATCACCCCTATCACTCAGGAAATCACAAAGGTTTCAAGAGCTCTATGCCAGGAATCATATACAAAAACCAAATCTAGATCTTTTTTAATTATTATTTTACAATATCACATCCATGGACATCATCCCAATCCCCAGGTAATCCTTTTCTGGACAGGCAGACTGGAGCAAGTGCGGGCGGCGGGGAAGCAAGAACTCAGCCAGACTGCTTCTGAGTGCCTAGTTTCAATGTTATAAAATGAGAATAAAACAGCACCTAACTCACAGTGTTTTTAAGGATTAAATGAGTTATGTACAAAGCCTTTGGAATTCTGCCTAGCACAGAGTAAGTGCCATAAAGCGTTGCTGCTGCTATTACTTTGACAATATGAGACTATCTTTTCATTGTGAAACTTCGAACAGCCCAGCAGTTTATTTACTAAAATGTTAAGTGAAAAAAGTAAGTTACAGAAGAGTATATATGGCATAAGCCTGTTTATGTAAGAAAAAAAAAAGAAGCGTATGTATCCTCAAGGCGCCTAGAACATGGTTTCCAGAAAGGAGAGGGGGAGGGAAGTGGGGGGTGGGGCAAGAGCGGAAAGTAAACAGAACAGTCACATTTTGCTCTCTTCGCTCTGGTATTGTTTGAATCTTTTGCAGTAGGAGTATAATCACATCTCATATGTGGAATTTTAAAAAAAGTTAAAAAAATTATAAAAATTAGCCCCAGAATATGGTACCTGGAGCTGCCATACTTAAAACTTGTGTACATATCGGGGCGCCTGGGTGGCTCAGTGGGTTAAAGCCTCTGCCTTCAGCTCAGGTCATGATCTCAGGGTCCTGGGATCGAGCCCCACATCGGGCTCCCTGCTCAGCATGGAACCTGCTTCCCCTCCTTCTCTCTCTGCCTGTCTCTCTGCCTGCTTGTGATCTCTGTCAAATAAACAAATAAAAACCTTTAAAAAAAAAAAACAAACTTGTGTACATATCAACACCCAACCAGTGGACCAACATGGCCAGTGTGGCTGTTGCCTGTTGGGCCTCTCTTTAGGCAACAGCTTCTCATCCTCAACGCTCTTGACATCTCAGGCCAGATCATTCTTTTGTTGTGGGGGCTGCCCCTGCATTGCAGGACGATTAGCAGCATCTCTGTCCTCTGCCTTTCAGATGCCAATGGTACCTCCCCACGTCGACAACCAAAAATGTCCCCAGTTATTGCCAAATGTCCCATAGGGGGAAAACTCGCCATGGTTGAGAACTAATGTTTGACCACTTTATGAAAACGAGACAGTTATTGCCACCTTTTTTTAAAGGGCCGTCAACTTTATGGCTCTTGCTACAATGCAAAGCCAGCATAAATCTGGGGCAGCGAGGAGAGACACAGAGCACGGAACTGGACTGGGGGCTACATATGCCTATTCCTTCCTAGCAGAGACTGAACAACCCAAGGAACAGTATCCTTTTCCTCTCGGTAAACATTTTGTCTCTCCTAAGACTGCAAAAAACAATCCACAACACTTGGTTTGGAAAACAACCCTTCCCTACATCTGCTTCTGCTCCCCTTCGGTCTCACAAGGAAATGTCATCACTTTCCCCTGGGTCCAATGCAATGATGATGACAGT
This sequence comes from Enhydra lutris kenyoni, assembly GCF_002288905.1. Lineage (NCBI taxonomy): Eukaryota > Metazoa > Chordata > Mammalia > Carnivora > Mustelidae > Enhydra > Enhydra lutris. The sequence continues at coordinate 69,854,697 of NW_019154096.1, read as the reverse complement.
TTACATTTATATTGTCTATTCTGCCAGGAGAGGACGTAAAGAGCTAAATCGCACGGGGACTTCCGAGAAACTATCAGGAATCAGGCACTAAAGGATCACATCTCTGGGAAAGGTTTGGGTAGCTGAAGACGAATTGTCTATCGTTGAGAAGAGTATCCATCCTGTTCCTCCCCTGCTTCTCCTCTCTGTCTCCCTCTCCATCCCCTCCCCCTTTCCTCCCTCTCCTACACTGAGGGAAACGGAGCCAACCCAGGGACACCAAGGCAGGAAGGTATGAGAATGTTCAGATGCAATCTCTGGTCTGAGACTTGGTCTTTGCAGAGAACAGACTGACCCATGGATGGAAGCAGCCCAGGACTTCAAGGTAGAAACTCCTGTCTGCTACAGGTCTTCTAGGTGTGACCTTGGGCAAAGTCTGTAGCCTCCCTGAGTCTCCACTGTCTCACTTATGAAGTGGGGATAACAGCTCTACCTTTTCTGCTGACCTCATGGGGTTGTGCTAAGAAGCCAGCGAGACAATGTTGGAGTTGGACTTCACAGACTTCAGGGCACCATGCAAACAGCTGTGGCTTTGGAACTTCACCCCTGCCCTGCCACACCCAACAGCCACGGGCCCAACAATCCCCAAGGGGATAAAAGTAAGACCAGTAGGAGAAACAGGAAGAGACTTTTCTGGGTCTGTAGCATGTCGAGTGGCGTAAGAGCTAAGATCTCACAAAGACAGATAAGCTCCAACATTGTACCGTATTTCCCAGACCGCCCCCGATCTGTCTCCCCTCCAGCACAGCACAGGAACCATTTGTGTCAGAATGGGAAGGAAAGGGAGCATGGGAAATCTTTCAGGAGACAAACCTTGGCTGCCACCTCATTCTTCTGTTTCAAGGGGCCCACAGTCCTTGTGTTTTCCTTTCCATTCCAAAGAGACCATAATGGACTCTTTAAATTTCATGTCAAACTCCAAAATTCCTAAATTTATAATCCAAGTAAGAGAAACATCTATCAGTGATATATATATATACCACATTTTCCTGCTAGACAGTCTCACTGCCCAGAAAGTATTGGTCAAAATGTGGGAGCAAGGTTATCTAGCAGGGGTACCCTAACTCTTAGAGCTAGTTGGGCAGGTGCCAAGCCTGCCCCGTCTGGCAAAGCATGGGAAACAGCCCATGCTGCTAGAAGGAAGGTGTTTCTATAGCTGCCTGCTAAGTCGCTTCCAAAGGACAGAACCTCACCTTTTTACACGGAGAAACTGAAACTCTATGATTTGACCAGATACTAGATTAATAACAACCACCCCTGCTATTACCACCCACCAAGGAGTCAGATATGTGCCAGTCACTGAGCTAAAAGCTTTTCATAGGGTATGTCATTTAATCCCCCCCGAATAAATGAGCAGATGAGGACCTAGTAGCCAAGGGAATGGCCCAAAGTAACCCCATGTGCGAGTGGCAGAACCAGGATTCAAATACACGTCTGTCCAAAACTTCAATTTTCAACACACAATGCCCTGCCTTCAAGCTGCCAAGCACTGTCTCTCCCCAGTAATGAGTTGTAGACGATACATTAATCAATGTTACATGATAATAAAATATATATTGAAACAGTCATCAATAATCTCTAAACAAACAAGAGCCCAGTGCCAGATGGCTTCCCAGGGGAATTCTACTAAATATTTAAAGAAGAACTAATTCCTATTCTCCTGAAACTGTTCCAGAAAACAGAAACGGAAGAAAAACTTCCAAACTCATTTTATGAGGCCAGCACCACCTTGATCCCAAAACCAGACGAGGATCCCATCAAAAAAGAGAATTACAGACCAATATCGTTGATGAACACAGATGCAAAAATTCTCACCAAAATACTAGCCAATAGGATCCAACAGTACATTAAAAGGATTATTCACCATGACCAAGTGGGATTTATTCCAGGGCTGCAAGTCTGGTTCAACATCTGCAAATCAATCAATGTGATACAATACATTAATAAAAGAAAGAACAAGAACCATATGGTACTCTCAATAGATGCTGAAAAACATTTGACAAAGTACAGCATCCCTTCCTGATCAAAACTCTTCAAAGTGTAGGGATAGAGAGCACATACCTCAATATTATCAAAGCCATCTATGAAAAACCCACTGCAAATACCATTCTCAATGGAGAAAAACTGAGAGCTTTTCCACTAAGGTCAGGAACACAACAGGGATATCCATTATCACCACTGCTATTCAATATAGTACTAGAAGTCCTAGCCTCAGCAATCAGACAACAAAAAGAAATTAAAGGCATCCAAATCGGCAAAGAAGAAGTCAAACTATCACTCTTTGAAGATGATATGATACTATATGTGGGAAACCCAAAAGACTCCACTCCAAATCTGCTAGAACTTGTACAGGAATTCAGTAAAGTGTCAGGATATAAAATCAATGCACAGAAATCAGTTGCATTTCTTTACACCAACAACAAGACAGAAGAAAGAGAAATTAAGGGGTCGATCCCATTTACAATTGCACCCAAAACCATAAGGTATCTAGGAATAAACCTAACCAAAGAGGCAAAGAATTCTATGAATTCTATCTATCCTTCAAACAACAGTTAATTCCTATGCTGCTCACATTATGACAGATCACAAAAGAAGATGAAAAATCTTTTCAAGTGATCTGGGAGATAAGCATAATTCTGATTCAAACTATTTTTTTTAAGATTTTATTTATTTACTTGGCAGACAGAGATCACAAGTAGGCAGAAAGGCAGGCAGAGAGAGGGGGAAGCAGGCTCCCCACTGAGCAGAGAGCCCAATGCAGGACTCGATCCCAGGACCATGAGATCATGACCTGAGCCAAAGGCAGAGGCTTAATCCACTGAGCCACCCAGGCACTCCTGATTCAAACTATTTTTTTAAGTATAAAGAAATTATAGGCCTATTTTACTAGCCACATTCAGTAACACAGCTGGATACAAGCCAAATACACAAAAATCAAAGTTTTCCTTTTCCAAAGCAATAACAGACCAGAAAATATAATGGGATAATAGATCATTCTCAAAATATTAAAAATATAAAATGCTAAAAAATGTAATTAGTAAAACAGAGGCTTGTTATTTAATAATCAACAGGATAATACAAATAATTTATTTAATGGTTACTTGAATTTTTTATACAACATAGAATCAGTGGGGTTTGCCATTTCAAAATACCTTGGAAATTATCTAGTCCAACTCCCTTATTCTCTGAAAAGGAAATTGTTACCCAGAGAATTTGGACAAACTGACCGTGTTCATAAAGCCTGTAAGAAGCTGGATAAAAACTGGAATCCAAATCCAGTCCATTGCTTTTCTCACTAAATTTTGCTATTTTCACTAGAGGATTTGAAATGCCAAAAAAAATTATTCAAAATGTCTTTTGATTAAAGAAAAATCATTTGCAAATGCCATGGTGAATAAAAAAATATGTGATTGTTTTCTTATGTACCTTAGATTGTCTTTGTGAAGCAAAGGTCTACAGGGCAGAACAAATGTATTATGTTCTTCTATCACATCAAATTGTGTGCAATTAGTATTTTTCAATAGTCATTATGCCATTTCTGAAACAATAAAACCTAGTGACCATGATGCCTGGTAGCAGATTACAGTGTATCACATCTGTAAGTTCCTCAAAGTGTCAGCTAAAATCTCTGCATGTTTTGAAATTATAATGGAAAATGTTCTGAATTTAAAACTATCTACCTTCAGGGTGCCTGGGTGGCTCAGTGGGTTATGCCTCTGCCTTTGGCTTGGGTCATGATCTCAGGGTCCTGGGATCGAGACCTGTATCAGGCCCTCTGCTCAGCAGAAGCCTGCTTCCCCTCTCTCTCTGCCTGCTTGTGATCTCTCTCTCTCTCTCTCTGTCAAATAAATAAATAAAATCTTTAAAAAGAAAAAAAGAACTATCTACCTCCAACCATATGAAGATTCTCCTGTATTAAACTTGTTTCTGGCATCAGCAAAGTCTCATGAAATTCATTTTCAAGAGAAAAGAAATCTGTCCCTGGTTCCTAAGCCTCAGATGGCCTTTCAGTCATGCACTTAATGACATCCCGAGAAGAGAAAATGAAGGCTGCTGTGTCTCTACCCAGGCAGTTCTATGATAGAGACTAGAGAGATGAAGATCACTCAGGGTCTCAGATGTGATAAACAAGAAAAGACAATTTATTAGTCAGCTCTGGAAAGAATAATACAACTAGGGAGAGATTAGTTGTGGTGCAAAGCTGAGATTATTCTCAAACTCTACTAGTAAATCCCAAATATTTTGCATCAACATCTTCTATGAAAGAAAGGAAGTTGTTAGTTTTAAAAGAAAAACACTGCAGTTTCTGAAAGTTTAAATTCCAAACTTTCTATTTCTCCAGAAAAGAAAAACACATATTTGAGACAGATTAAAAGTCAGGGCTTTAATACAGACCATACCAGTTTCTTTTGGGAAAATTGCTTCTCCTTTTCTCTATTCAATGGTTCAAAAGGTGAGGTCTTTAAACACATGCGTTAGACATCTGTTGATTTAGCTTCCTTTTCCTCGTGTTGATGTCAAGAATATCCCATGAGGAACTTCACATCTCCAATTCTGAACCACATGATTTTGGTAAAATTCGCACAAACACACACACACACACACACACACACACACCCATAGGAATAAAAAAGACCAAAGGGAGATCCGGCTGTCATTCTCTCTCCAGTAAATTCTGTCCCTGAAGAAAACCACATACCTTCTACAGGGAGACCCCTATGTTGAAGGAGGCCATCTTCTCCTGATGGAAAACTTTCTAAACCAGAGCAGGATGTCTTCCCCACTCACGGGCAATCACCACATCAGATCTGTTTCCACTGTCTCTCCTGCCTGCTCCCAATTCAGGAAGAACCAGACATATGAAAAAGAGAAAAATATACCTCATGATCAGTTCAAGCCTCCATTCCCACTACACTGCAGGTCCCTGAAGCCACAAGATGGATGAGGGGTTAGAGTTTAAACCAACTATGGAGTAGAGCTCCAACTGGGACAAGACTAAGGTAAAAATACAGTTCAGGAATTTGCCCAAGATTTTATTAAGGGACAGAAAAGAAGACACTGACAAGGTATGCCTAGAGGCAATGACTAAAAGAAATAAAAATTATTTCTTTTTAATATCCCCACTGAGTTTGGCAGGTTACAGATTTTCTTTTTCACTTTTAATGACAAAAACCTGATAGCACAGGAAAACAAGAAAGACCTCAAAAGGCTATAATTTTTCTTAAATCCCAGGGAGATCACAGATGGCATTAGATTTGTAGAAAAATCAGAACTGAGAACATCCCACCCCAAGAGCCCTACAGAATTCCAAAATGGATAAAGAGCAAAACTAAGTACAGGAAATTTATTAAAGGACTGCGTTCACAATCACAGTGACAGAAGGCTAATAATCAGTGCTTGCCTAAAGCTGTGGAGACAGGGTAGACTGGATTTCAAAGAGGCACAAGGAAACTTTGGGCAGTGATGAAAACGTTCTGTTTCTTGATTGGGATGGTGGTTCTATGGCTTAACAGACCGTACACTTAAAATGGGTCCTTTTGTTCTTGTTTATCTTACTGGATTATCATTAGAACTAACAGCCTGGCTTCCTACAAGTCTGACTGGTAGCAGGATGGCTTCCTGGACTGGTTATTATAAAGGTCTGGTTTCCTGGCCAGGTTGTTGTACGTTGTGGGTTAACGTTATATAGAAGTTATATATGTATCATTAAGTCATTGTGTTTTTAGATATTCGGTCCAGCCCCTAGGAAAAGTTCATTTTTTAAAAGAGATTTAAGAGACATATTAATTTGAAAGGTATGAATCTTCTTTGGATTCTGATTCAAACAATTTAAGAAAAAAGAATTTATAAGACGAGTTGGAAAATACTAACATTATCTGGTATTTTGTAATTTTTAGGCATTATTGGTGAGTTGGAGTGTGGGTATGATGGTATTACAGTATATTTAAAAAGGAGAATCCTTATCTCTTATAGATTCTTACACATACACTAATGAAATTATATAATGTCTCTGGCTTGCTTCCAAATCATTTAGGGGATAGGTATAATGAAAGGAGATATAAAGGAAATGAGATTGGCCACAATAATTAGGTAATGGATGTAAGGGGCTCATTTTGCTCTTCCCTTTACTTCTTTACACACTTGAGAATTTTCATATTAAAAATTTTAGAACAACTATACACAAAGAAAGAAGACCAAAAGAAAATTCAATAACATATTAAGTTGCTGATGGTTTTTAGAATTAGCATTATTGGTGATTTCCATTATTTCCTCTATACTTTTCTATATTATCAAATATTATTCTAAAAAAAGAAAATAAATGCCTTAGGGGTTTTCTATTTTTTCAATGTCACCCATCCTTCAAGAGTGAATTCTAGCTCTCTACCCTCCAGGAGCCTCCCTTGACCTTTTCCATGAAAGATTTGCTTCCTCCACTGAGCACCTGTGAAACTTGCAACTTCCTCTAGTCATCAGCAATTGGCGTGTGTTATCTTTGGTTATTTATTTTACCTATTTTTCTTATTGCAGTTTGGGGGGTCCCCAAGACCATGCACATGTTTATTTTTCATTAGAAGGATTCACAGGAGTCAGAAAATTCATTACATTTACAGTTACAATTTATTACAGTGAAAGGATCCAGATCAAAATCAGCCAAAAAAAAAAAAAAAAAAACCTCATAGGAGAGAGTCTAGGAGAGATCAGACATGACCTTCCAGTTGTCTTCTCCCAATGAACTCATTGGACAGCCCTTACCTCTCCCAGCAATAAAGTGTGCCAATACATACAGTGTTGGCAACCAGGGAAGCTCAGCCTAGCCTTAGTGTCCAAATTTTTATTGGGGTTTGTCATGTAGGCACAGCTAACCACCTGTGTGGCTGACCTTAGTCTTCAGCTTCTCCAAACGTCAAGCTGATACCATAGGGCCCAAGCCCCACCTTCCCCCAAAGATCATACTGTTAGTATGGACTATCTGGTATGATCCACAGTCCCCAAAGCAACAGAGACCTTCTTACAAGGCAAAATATTGCAACAGCTTAGAGATTACCTCTACCAGGTAAGAGCCAAACCTTTCTTTGGGCAAAGTTAATCTTTTACTGAACAATTGTATTACTGAACATTTAGATTTTCAAACCCTTGAGAGCAGTAATATCATAAATGTCACAATATTCCTATCATTTGGCATGGGCCTCGCACAGAGAAGAAAAATGCTTATCATTGAGGTCCTTGTCCCACAGCTGCTTGCTTAGAGATGATGGGGTAAGCATCTGTTGGGGGCTAAAAGCCAGTGGAATTACAGCTTCCTCTATCAGAAATGGGTTTGATGATGACAAACGCTGCGAAATGGGAGGAAACACCTCTGAGAATGGACTGAGAAGTGTCTGGGATGAGAATTCAAAAGGCAGGTAGGTTATAGTACTGTTTGAAGTGAGGTCCGCAGACCAGCCGCATGAGCATCACTGGAAGCTCATTAGAAATGCAAACTGTCAGGCCCACCCTGACCAACAGAATCAGAATCTGTATGGTAAAGCCAGAGATTTGGGATTTACCAAGATCTCTAGGTGAGTCTTATCCACACTGAAACTTGAGAAGTACCCATGGAGAAAATAGTCAAGTTTTCCTGACATCCTCTAGAGGAGAGAGCAGAGAACACCTCTATGAAATAGGACTGAAGAAGGTCTAAGAAGAAGCCACAAAGGAGATGAATGTACGGTTGGACACTTGGACACCACAGTCACTAAGGTAAAGAGAAGTCAGTGAGTTTCACAGCTGGACAGACTGAGCTGCAGGGAGCTACTCAAAACCCACATAATTAACCAAGAAGCTAGCCAGGAACTTTATATGCTCTCATGAAAAATCAGAATGTAGAGACTTGGTAGCAAGAACAGAGAATGGATGAAGGTCTCTTAGCTTCCAAAATGAACAGTGTTGCCCAAAAGCTCCAAAGAGCCCTCTGCTATCTCTAATAAGCAACAAACTGAACTCCTACCAAGTCTAACACTCTGATCTCTGAAACTAGTAAGAAAATAGAAGACAAATCAAGGATGTACATGATAAATACACTTAAAAATATTCATCAAAAAAGAAGGTGCAATGTTTTATAAATGCTAAACCACTACTTGGCCTGAACCACTATTTGGTTGAACAGCCTACTTTGCTCTCTCCTCAAGCTCAGGTTCTCATTTGTACCCAGTTTGTTAAAAAAATAGACAGGAGCAGGAAAATTTCCATAACAATGATCTTCTCTCACACTGAAGACACTCTTCATCAATGAACTGACAACATAATGGACTGCTCATTAGACCCTTCAAGAATAATAAGTTTCAGCCAAGTGAGGAGGCTCAGCCTGAGCCTGAAATCAAGGAAACTATAGAGGAAGATATGAAAAAAGCCCAGAGATTGCAGCAGATCTTCTTATAAAGAAACTGTCAGGGTGATGTACATGGCATTTTGCAGAAAATGATCACCAACTTTGCAGGGATAACAAGTTTCCTTTAGGGTTCTTTTATACAAAGAAAAATGAAAAATGAATTTGGTGCTTTGATTTGGTAGCCTAAAAAACATGCATTCAAATCTTACACACGTTTTAAAGAGGAGGTATCAGTAAAGTATTGCTGAGTAAACAAACTGTCCCAAAACTCAGTGGCTTAAATAAAAATCAGTTATTTGCTAATGCATCTGGGAGTTGGGGGAGGGGGGGTGGTTGGCTAGTGACTATTCCAGTCTGCACTCAGCTGGGATGGCTCTGCTCCACATGTCTTCATGTTCCTTGGACTAGTAGATCACAGTATTCTGATGGTGATGGCCAAGGCATTAGGCCAAATGGAAGATCACAAGATCACCTGGCCAAGGCTCAGACCTGGCGCTGTCACTTCCATCTCATTCTAATGGCCAAACCAAAGAACATAGCTAAACTCAAAGTCAAGAGTCAGGGAAATGTCTTCTATCTTTATGGAAGAAATCCAAGGCCACATGACAGAGAATGTGAATACTGGGTGGGGTGAGAGTCGGGGGTCAATACTGCAATCTACTCCAGGGAAGAACAAGTTTTCCTACAATGCGTATTAACAAAATCTCCCCATATGATTGCACAAAGTATTAATTTTTTTTTTCCAATGATGCAGCAATTTATTTTAAAGTGACAGGAATGCTTGCGGCTGTAAATTACCTTTTAGCCTCATCTCCATGAATGCCCTGGCTTGCACAAACCTTCCACTAGAACCCAACTGGCCAAATTATTGGTTTCCAAATGTACCCTGTAATTCTACACCTTCTTGCCTTTACTTAGATCAGTGGTTCTCAAAGTGTGGTCCCTGGAACCAGGAGCATCAACATCACCTGAGAACTGGTTAGAAATGCAAATTCTAAGTCCTTCTCCAAGACTTACTGGATGGATCAGAATCTCTGGGGTTGGGATCCAGCAATCTGTGCTTTGGTAATGCACATTATCATGTGATGCATATTTAAGTATGAAAACCTCTGGCTTAGAGTATCCTTCTTCTCCCTCCTGCACTTGAAGAGGATACTTGAGTCTGCTCCTCTCATTAAGCCTAGTAATAACTCTCCAGAGAATGCCCTCTGCCACCACCTCCTCTGGCCAAGATTCTCCATTTCTCAAGCATTTATCATGTGTTCTGTGAACTGTTAATGACTTTTTCATATTACTGTGTCTTAACTTCCCAGCCCAACTGTAGATAGGTCAGCAGGCCATTTACTGTGGAATTTAGTGTAGGAAGGATGTAGGTTCCGATCCTAGCTATGCCTTCACTCAGTGCATGGCCTTGGACAAGGGGCGAAACCTCTCTGAGCCTCTGTGTCCTCAGATGAACACGGGATTGATAATATTCACCCACTGGACAGCTACTAGATAGAGAGTACTTGACGCTGTGGCTGGCCCATGGTCGGCATGGCACAAGAATTCTAGGGCCAGTACTTGGGCTTCTTCATCTTAAGCATCTGACCCAGGGTAGCTGAATACATTCGACCATTCATTAAACATTTGCTCCGTTTTAAATATAAACAGGATTTCATTCTCTGGATTCTCTCCCGAGTTCCAAGCTTTCATATGTCACACATTATTCATTCTCACTTCCTTCTTTAGTCACAAGAGTAGAGGTCTGAAGGAGAGTCAAGGCCTTGGAACATTATGGCCGGTGAGCTCAGTCCAGTCCCCACCTGCCTATCTGAGAAATGTGAAGCAAAGACATTTACGAGCTCCAAATCTTGGTGGACGTTGTCTCCTGGCCTTGTGCCTCTTTTCAATTATAAGAGGCAGGGAGCCTCTTCCTCAATTTCAGAAAGGTGGACCTGTGGACATTCAGCTGTCTTATCAGTGCCATATGAGGACACAGCGATTCCCAGCATGGACGTGAACGAAATGCTAAATTACCCCAGCAAAAATCATCCCCATCAGAGAGAGGTGGACTACAGCTTTCTGAGCTGACTCCCAGGCCTTGCTGTGTTAGTCATTGTCACCCTGTACCTTTGCTAATTTCACTTCTTTGTGAAGGCCCCAGAGGTTCCAGCTGAATAGATGGGTGACTCATCTCAGGGGACAAGGAGAATTAAAATGCCCTTAATTAGAAAGGCATTTGGATTTGTCACACCTAAGAATTTAGAGATGTAAACTCTACTTAAAAACATTATAGAGAAAAGATTTGTGAATTTAGCCATAATTACTTTCATTCCATTCTCAAGAAATGCTAATTATGAAGGTAGTTTTTGTAAAGAAATCATTATATGTGGGGGAAAGGTTTAATCACCATGCATTTGGAGACAAAGCATTCATTTGCGGGCAGATAACACAGATGCAAAAACTGTTTCTAGGGAACAACATCATTCTACTATTTAAAAAAATATATTACAGCAGCCCTGCGGGAATGTTTGCACCATGCTGAAGGATGTCCAGACACTTGGAACTGGAAGTACCAGAAAAAGAGAGAGCAATCAGTTTTTCTTTTTCTTTTATTTATTTATTTATTTTTATTTTTTAAAGCTTTGGGTTTTTTTTTTAAGATTTTATTTATTAATTTGACAGGCAGAGAGGCAGGCAGAGAGAGAGAGAGAGAGAGGAGGAAGCAGGCTCTCTTCTGAGCAGAGAGCCCGATGCGGGGCTCGATCCCAGGACCCTGAGACCATGACCTGAGCCAAAGGCAGAGGCTTTAACCCACTGAGCCACCCAGGCGCCCCAGCAATCAGTTTTTCATCTCAAAGAATATACATTGGAAGTGACCGTGTCAAACCTTACCTGAATCCCTTGCTCCCAGGAAGCAGTGATGGCTGAGAAATCCCCTGCCCTTTGTCCTTTGTGTTCAGAGAAAGGGATAAGGGAAAAGGACCACCCTTCTCTAGGATAGTCCAAGCTACAACTCACCTCCGCCCTCCCTCAAGGACTCCTTTATTTTATAAAATCCCAATTTTTCCCTCTCTTCTTTGAGACATTCCCCCTTCGTTGGGCATTTTCCCTATTGCAATAGCCTGAATAAAATAATCTCAGATGTCTGGGGAACTCTGTCTTTGCTAGAAGAAAAAAATAAAAATTAAAAAATAATAATAATCAAATAAAAAATATATAAGTATATATATACTGTATGTGTACACACACACACACACACACACACACGCACGCACTCATGTTTTCTCCCAACTAAAAAGCAACTAGTAAGTCATTAAATCTGTCTCTACTTGGCACCAGGTACAAAGCTGAACATTATAGTCAATGAGTCATGTCAATGGTGTATCTACACCTAACTTCAAACCAACCTGTTTATAATCACTTTCTAGCTGGATGTTTGGCTTATGTGCACACCCGTGGGTACTGCCCATTAGAAAGCTCAGACCCAGGTGTGGCTCAGTCATTAAGTGTCTGCCTTCGGCTCAGGTCATGATCCCAGGGTCCTGGGATTGAGCCCCACATCGAGCCCCACATCGGGCTCCCTGCTCAGCAGGAGGTCTGCTTCTCCCTCTCCCACTCCCCCTGTCCCTGCTTGTGTTCCCTCTCTGTGTCTCTCTCTGTCAAATAAATAAATAAATAAAATCTTAAAAAAGAGAAAGAAATAGAGAAAGAAAGAAAGCAAGCTAGCTCAGACCTTAGTTTTTCTGCGACTGGGAACACTTCCTGGTCTTTAAGACCAAAGGCCTACGGGTTAATGTCCTTCTCTGGTCTGGACGCCCGCCATCTTCTGGCTGACTTCTGCAATTGCACAGGTCACCTGCTGACAGATGTTCCAGATAAAGCCTTAGCAGCCTGAGGCTCCTTGGGGACCATCTGACTTCCCTGCCAGGCCCTGCTAATGTCTGTGTAGTGTGAAAGACAGGATTCCCAGAACAATTAAGGCAATGATTTTATTCAAGCTATTGTTATAAGGAAGATGCCCATTAATGAGGAATGTCTCAAAGAAAAGAAAGGAACCCTGGCATTTTCTAGAGGCAAGCAGGCAAGGGAATCACCCTCCATTCTTACGGAAGTCAGGAGGAAGGAAGGAGGCGGTTCTAATCTTGAGAGAGATCACCTACAGTAAGCCCTTTCTCAGAACACAGAAAGCTGGGAGATTTTGCAATCAGCCTACTTTTGAGAAGCAGGGGACTCCAATAAAATCCAACATTGTCACTAGTATCTGAGTCCCCTCCCCCCAAACTCACCAAAAGCTAAGTCCCAACTCTGGCAAGCCCTTGCAGGCCACCGTGTGCCAGAACAAAATCCACTACTTTTAAAGCAATACTTGTCAACTGTCTTAAAACACTGCTTTTTCTTGAGGCAACTGGACTGAGCTAATTGGCCACCCTAATGGTTTTTCAGCAAACTAGCTTCCAGAACGCTGGCCCTCTTCCTCACAGCAGACCTAAGATCAGTCACACAGACCTGGTGTTTTGTCCCTTTCTGAAGACAGTGCTAAGGTCCGGGAGGGTCCTGACCTATCTCACCAGCCCCACACCACCACTCTTTCCCCAGAGCTAGAGAGCCTTTAATAAATGCCGGCTGAACGAAAGCATTTTTGATGTATACTTATCATTCATTCATCAAGCAGAATCATTTTTAACCACTCTCCAGCTCTGAAAATCTCAAGCCTGTCAGCTGCATTCATATCTTATATCCTGAGAGGAGACAACGACCAGCGGGCCTGTTTATGCTCCTGGGTCTCCCGCTCCCACACCAGGTCCTGGGCTTGTCCAATACACTGGGTGTCAGAACAACACTGGGGAAAGTCACCTGATATCACAGCAAGGACCAAAAGCAGAAGGAAAACAAAAATCTCCAACAAAAGTGCAGGTAGAGGCCCTACAATGGTCAGCACGGTATGATTGAACAGCAAAGCCCCTGCAGAAAACCCAGAGCTTAGGCTTCTGGGAATGTTGTTAGAACAGCAGGAGAACCTCTCAAGGGGTTGGAAAGCTGCCTTCCAGGACAGCATCGGGGAGAATGTTTTCCTATGTGGAAAGAAGGAGGCTGCCGGTAGCCCCAGCGGGCCTGAATAGGGGAGGCAGAGAGCTCCAGCATCACAGGGCCATGGAGAAGATTTTCTTCCAGAGAATACTGGAAGGGAGCCACACCTGCCACAGAAAGCAAGCTCAGCCCTTCAACCAGGCCACAGTAACCAGCACCTTGCGGCAAAGCAAATGGCGACAGATGGAACCACATGTAGTGAGACTGAATCAGACTCAAATGACTTCTTTAACCACACAGGCTAAAGGTTATTGCCCTCACTCTGAGCAAGGAGAACTCCTAATATACTATCAGACCCCACTCTTGATAGCATTGCAGAGACAGAGGATACAAATGGGATATGGGAGGACCAAGCCATGTCTGCTGGGAGAACTCTGACCCCCAGCCCCTGCAGAAGCCTGCCCAGATCAGTCGGGACCTGGCCAATGGCCACCAGCTTCCAAGTCAGGACCAAGCAAAGCAGCTGTATGAGCACAGAACAGGCCGTCCTGAAATGCTTCACTTTGGCCTAAAGATTCCTTGAAGCTGGATGGAAATGAGAATGGACAGACGCAGAAAGAAGTGTTCCCAGAGCTTCCCTTATCGACTAAAGGCAGAAACTTCTGAGAAATAAGGACTGTCCTAAATCCCCCTCTCCCAGGGAAGTTTTATGGCCAAAGAAGACAGAAATGTGGTGCCAAGATAGACTTGCTCAAATAACTTCATATTTCATTTGCTTCCTCCCCATACTTACCGGCCACAGTCGGCTGCCCTTGGAAGCCAGAAAGGCTTTTCCTTTGTCCCGTTACTTCTCTGCACGTGCACTGTTCTAATGGTCCTTTTTGTGCTGTTCATCATTGAGATTCCTCCTGTGTGATGTGTGCGGCTCACAATAAACTGCTTTTCTCTTGTCAATCTGTTTTTCGTTAGTCTAATTTACAACGACCCAGTGGAACCTACGCTGGGGAGAGGAGGAAGATTCTTATTCCTCCCCAGTGTACTTGTCTATTGGAGTCGTTAGGAGAACCGATTTTGTAGGTATATCATGAGGATTCGGAGAGTTTGTGCCTCAGGTTAATGCCAAGCACATAATAGCACTTTGGTAAGATTGCTATCGCAAACTATTGCTATTTTAGGGCTTGTTAGTCTCAGCTCATACTTCAGTCGCTGTCAGAAAGACCACGGCCAAAGCACGCTTTTGAGTTCTGGGTATTTGCACACTTGGACCAGCTGGGCCCTACTGGGCAGGTAAAACTCTCTCGGGAGGATTCCTTACGTGGTGACGCCCACTCTGAACACTGGCCTCCTGAAGTCATCTCAGTTTGATACAATTCTCTCTAGATGTGCTACATGTCACTTACCATCTAGAAAGTGAAAGCACGGAAAGTCCGTCCTTGGGTGGCCGAGTCAAAAGTGGGATCTGCAGTTAGACATAGGGAACGGGGCGGATCTGCTGGCCAGAGGGAGAAGGTAAAATACTCTGTGTGTGTCTGAGAGTGACGTGTTCTCATCGGTGACAGGTGCTGTTATGGGTGCAGCGGCGTCCCCACTCCAAGTAACAGTACGTGGAAGTCCCGGGACCTCAGAATGTGACCTTATTTGGAATTCGAGTCTTTGCAGATGCAGCCAGTTAAGATGAGGTCACCGCGGAGTCAAATGGGTCCCTACTCCAACCTGACTAATGTCCGTACAGAAAGGAGAAACTTGGCCACAGACACACACAGGGAGAAAGCCATGTGAGGACTGCAGTTCTGCTGTCACAGGCCAAGGAACTCCTGGAAGTCTGGGGAGAGGCCTGGATCAGACCTGCCCTAGAGCCTTCAGGGGGGCCGGCCCCACCGTCCTCTTGATGGCAGACTTCTGATACAGTCCTGTTGCTCTAGGTTACTGGTTCATAGCGCTGGGTCACTGGCAGCCTTAGCAAACTAATGCATGTGTGGAAGAGCTAGGCGCCCACACAAGGAATCTACACGGTCTGAAACCCTGCTCTACTCCAAAAGAGAAAATTAATAAAACGGGAAATAAAGCTTGCCACCAGCCTTTAATTCATTCCATAAAGCAGGACTTCCTCCTCAGGAAGCATTGATGGGCGTGTGCCCTGATACAGCTTTGTGGGAGGGCAGTTCGACAGTAAATGTCAGTAAGGGGCACATATCCTCGGGCGCAGGAATTTCATTCACAGGACTCAATCCTGTACACTTAGTGCCATTAAATGCACAAAGATATTTAATTCAGCATTTGTCAATAACAGCCCAGATGTGGGAGGGAAAAAAAGGGGAGGGTGGGAGACTTTAGGTCCTTCAGTAGTCATGACCCATCCACAGAGTACAATGGGCAAAGCTTAGCCATTCCTGGGCCAATCTCCATGCTAACGATGGAAAACTTTCCAAGCCTCACTATTAAGAAGGGGGAATAGCAAATTATACTTCAGTAAGCGAAATGGGTAACAATTCGTGTTTTTAAAAACAGTAACAGGAAAAGCAAATTACACTTCACTAGGTATAATGCGGAACAATTCATGTTTTTAAAAAACAGGAACAAGGGGGGCACCTGCGTGGCTCAGTTAAGCGTGTGCCTTCTGCTTGGGTCCGATTCCAGGATCCTGGGATTGACCCCAGCATCACAGGCTCCCTGCTCAGTGGGAGCTTCACAGTGGGAGTCTGCTTCTCCCTCTACCCTTCCCCCTGCTCATGATCTCTTTCTCTCTCAAATAAATAAATAAAATCTTAAAAAAAAAAAAAAAAACTGTAACAAGGGCTTGAGGATGGAGGGGAAGGGAAGGAGGCTTGACTCTGAAAGTGTAGCCCAAGGGAGATCTTTGTGGGAAAGGAGCAGTTCTGTATCCTGACTGTGGTAGTGGTCCCAGAAATCTACACGTGTGATCAAATGACACAGAACTGCATTGTACTGATGTCGATTGCCTAATTTTGACATTGGGAGTGGAGGAGCAGAAAAAAATTTTCCTTCTTCCTTTCTAAAAGGCTCTTTCGCTGGCCTAATAATTAAATTGACAAAGACAGATTAACAGGAGACACGTTGTATACATATGGAAGCCGTATAAAAATATAAGACTCAAAGAAGTGACCAAAGCAGGAAGCTTTTATACCTTTTAGACAAAGAAACAATTCACTTGTGAAGAATGGCAAGACAAAGGGGTTTAGGCTTGGAATAGTAAATTAGTGAAGAAGTAACAATGGGTGTTTATACAACCTTCCCAGCCGTAAATTCCCTTTCTCTGGTGATAAGGCTGCCTTCTACTCTCCGGTACAGGGAAGGGACCTTTCACAGGGGAGATTTATTTCCTGCTTTCAGGGAGACAAAGGAGGATCAGAGTAACCTTGCACGGGCTGTTTCTCAAGTAACTTTGATTCACAATAATCACTATGTCGATATCCTGGGGTGGCATATTCTATTCCCCTTCAGGGGCAACTGTGCTAAGATATAAGGGATCTCTCTGCACTGTCTCTTCAACTTCCTATGAATCTGTGGTTATTTCAAAATGAAGACTTATAAATAGAAGCATGGAATAATAAAAGATTATGTAGAACCCTGGAAAAGAGTAAAGTGATGATATGTGATATAAGTATAAATAACATATATAAATATACATGTGTGATATAAAAAGTGATGCATGTGTGTATGCGTCCACGTGTGGATATGAGAGTCTATAAATGCAGAGGGAGCTGAGAGCACAGCCTGGATTGTTGACATTCCTTAGTGTGGGAAAGGAATGGAATCTGGGGAGAAAGGAAGACGACTTACACTATACCTGTGTCAACTTTGGTACTGATAGAATATTTTACAACAGGGGCACCTGGGTGGCTCAGTGGGTTAAGCCTCTGCCTTTGGCCCAGGTCATGATCTCAGGGTCCTGGGATCAAGCCCCGCATCAGGCTCTCTGCTCAGTGGGGAGCCAGCTTCCCCCTCTCTGTCTGCCTGCCTCTCTGCCTACTTGTGGTCTCTCTCTCTCTCTGTCCAATAAAAATAAATAAAATCTTTAAAAAAATAAAATAAAATTACTTAAAAAAAAAAAGAATTGTTCTTTTATAGAACATCCTTTGTCCACCTGGGAGGGACAATACTGACTAAACCACTTTTGTCTTCCAATCTAGAATTCAAAATAAAGAAAGGTAAGAAGGGGTTTTGGGGGGGATACCTGAAATTGAAGAGTATCACTTTACACATCAGCTCTTTGGTGAACCACCGGGGTTTTATCTGTCCCACAGGGAGGAGATTCAACACAATAGAGAAGGTACTGGGCAAAGAGGCCCCCAGGCTCATCATCAGCATGTAGGCCTCTCCCCCAGCAGCTGTGATCGGAACGGCTTCCAGCTAAAGCTTCCCAATGTGTTTAGGGAAGAAAGTGTTTGCTAAACAAAACAATACTATAAACAAGGAAAAAGAGAACTTGTTTTGATCTATGTTGGAAAAACGGGAGAAACTCCTAAAACCAATGGCCTACAAAGAAGAGTAGGGGGTCCGTGTAAGAGAAAAATATTATAATCACTCCCTTTCTCTTACAAATCAGGGCTGGGGACGAAGAGGGTAGCGAGATGGAGGGGGCGAATGTCCCACCCAGGAAAAACCTGCATTGGAAGGACTGAGTCTACTCCACACACACCTTACAGGAAGTCTCTCTTCTTCCTGCTCCCTTTGGCCTTGAAAGGCCGCAGAATATGCCACTCCAAAATATTCCTCTTCTGCATACGAATTATTTTGAGCTATCGTTTAGAGAAACTGCAGACACAGGAGAAGCTCTGAAAACAGAACTGAAGTCACACTTTTGTGAGGAAAATGGACATTAGAAAGGGGGCCTGTACAGAAGAGTTATTCCCAAAAAGAACTTGTTCTCCCAGGAGACTTATCCGAGAACTTTGTTTACCAAACATTTCCTCTGCTCACTTTCCCGTGAGCTGCCCTCCCTGCCTTGAAGCTCCGCACCCCCATCCCTTTCCTTAGCTCAGCCTCAACTGTCTGGCTGCCTGTGGAGTCTCCTCTCTTTGTGGGGTTCCCATATGGTCGTTTTCTACATGCACAATTAAATGTGGTTTGGTGTTGTTGTTTTTTTTCACCTGATCATCTGTCTCTTGTCACAAGGGGGTCTCAGCCAAGAATTCAGAAGGGTAGAGGGGAAATGACCTTTCCTGCCCTACAGTGTGCTCCTATCAGGGTCCCCACAGACCTGGCACCCCAGGTGTCCTCGTGGGCAGGGGGGAAAGGAGCAATATGGGTACAGCCTGCTTCCTCTCCCCAGGGGACTTACCGGGAGTTTGGGACAATTCCCCACCATCAGAGTGAGTGTGCCTTGGCCAGCCTTGTGCTCCTGCCACATACTTCTCTTGGGATGCTTGCTCAGGGAAAGGGTTATAGTCACTCAATCTGATGCTCAAGCCCATATGATCACCATCTTCACCCCCAACCCCATCACCGCCCCTTATCACAGCCGAGAACAGTCCTCCACACTTCTATGGGTAAGTCAAAAGGAAGGACCCCCAAACCCCCGTAAAATAATGCCAGCTTTGGGCTGTAACAACTTGATGCTGTATCACCTACTCTCTCACGACCTCAACAATCAGGATTGGCAAGAATTTCCCTTTCACAAAATTGGACTTTCTAGTAGGAAAACACAGGAGCAGGTTCTGTCCCCTCCCATCCCTCTTCTCTTTTTTTACGTTATTTCCCCCTAATGACTTGCTACATCTTGTGGGAGGCTAAAAATCCTCAGAACAACTCCAATGAGTGAACAAAAGACAGCTTTCCCTGGATGCACAGGACATCCTCACCAACAGGAGGAGTTGAGATATAGACAAGTGGCTGAGCTAGGGAAGGACTGAGTATCAACTTTCCCAGAAAAACTGAGTATCAACTCTTAGAAAGCCAGAATTACCATTTTTTAATAGACTTCTTCCAACTTTTTCTTTATAATCATTAAAAACTGTATTGAGCACCAACTGGATCTATGCCACATTGGTCACTAAGGTGTGGCCTTTGCCCTTACAATTTCTTTTAATTAAGGTACAGTTCACATGCCATAAAATTCACTATGCCACCTCTAACTTCTAACTACGACTGTTACACTAACCAGCTTGTACAATGAATTTAGTCATTGAGTTCCCCAAAGGTATACTTTGCAACCAAGACATTTTAAAGAAGATTAAAAACAGGTGCCTGGGTGGCTCAGTGGGTTGGGCCTCTGCCTTCGGCTCAGGTCATGATCTCAGGGTCCTGGGATCGAGCCCCTCATCAGGCTCTCTGCTCAGCAGGGAGCCTGCTCCTCCACCCACCGCTCCCCCCACCCCGTCTCTCTGGCTGCCTCTTTGCCCACTTGTGATCTCTGTCTGCCAAATAAATGAATAAAATCTTTTACAAAAAGAAGATTAAAAACAAGATACAATGCTTAAAGTCAGTGACAACTAAGACAGCATTGAGGCCTGCGGTGGCCTCCCCCAGCTGGCCCCTCTTCCTCCCAGCCTCATCTCGGACCTTCTCCCAGTGTCTGCTGGCCCTGCTCCACAGGTCTGCCCTCGGTTCCCTCCCCATCAAGACTTTCCTGCCTTGGGCTTTGCTCTTGTCATTGCCCCTTCTGAAGTTCCCTCTGGACCTTTGCAAGGCCAGGGCCTTGCTTAAGTCACAGCCTAAATGTCCCCTCCTTGCTCTTTTAATGTAAAGACCTCCACTCCTGTGTCATTCTATCTCCCTCCCAGCCCTTAGCACAACTTGCAATATCTTTTAATTTATTCATTTACACAGCTAGTCTCTGTCTTGTGCCCCCCAGAAACCAAGCTCCATGAAGGTACAAGTCTGTCTAGATCATGAACAGTACAGAGAAGGTCTTCAATAATTCAAACAATGAACAAACCTACTTTCAATGTTTTCCTAGCTCAGACTGACATAAAACTCTGGAGCTTTGATTACCCATTATCTGTGTTGCTATAACAGACCTGAATTGCTTTCTGAGGAAAGTGTTGGCCCTTCTCACATATACAATTACCACCCACCTCCACCGGGCAGGTGGGCCAGCCCTCAGCTCAGGCACACGTCCTGCTCAGACTCCCCAGTTTGCCTGAAAGGAAGCCCACCCTTCCCCCACCCCGCTCTTCATCAGAGGACAGAACATCAGACTTACTGCTGGCCTATACTTAGCCTTGCTCACTTAGCTGCAAGAAACAGTACTGATGGGGGCGCCTGGGTGGCTCAGTGGGTTAAAGCCCCTGCCTTTGGCTCAGGTCATGATCCCAGGGTCCTGGATGGAGCTCCGCATCGGGCTCTCTGCCCACTGGGGAGCCTGCTTCCTCCTCTCTCTCTGCCTGCCTCTCTACCTGCTTGTGATGTCTGTCAAACAAAATAAATAAAATCTTAAAAAAAAAAAAAAAAAGAAAAGAAAAAAAGAAACAGTACTGGTGGAGAACATGCCGTCCTTCCTTTTCTTTAATTTTAAATGCAACCTTTGGAGTCCGCCAGACCCTTAGAAAGAAAAATTGAAGCATTTTTGCTTCCCATACAAAAGTTTGTACTAAACTATACTTTTTTACCACATTGTTGACCTACATTGGAAGATGCTATGAGAAACAACCTAGGAAGCTCATTATCACATATTATTATATATTCTATCCGAATGGTTTTGAAGATATTATTTGCTACATCGCACTGGGCTTCCTACTGAAGACCCACGGGAGAAATTCCTCATCTCTCGGTAGCAAGAATAGCCCTTCTCCGAACCACTGGTTAGTTCTTAAGCTTTTTCACGCTAGGAATCTTGTTCATTCCTGTGCTTTGGAGGCTAAGAAGCTCACAGCCACACATTTGGGGTCCTACCTTGGGCACTTTATGTACTAACCTTACTTAGGCCTTTATCAGATGTTCCATACCCTTACTTTCTTTTGACCCCAATTTCTTTACTCCTTTTTTTATCTTGTTAAACTAAACATATTATAGGAGGTTTCATATCTTTTCTGGAACAAGGCAGGAAATCTACACAAATAGAGCTAGTATTTTGGCAGTCTGCTACCTTATTACACAAAAACTGGGCTGTGGGGTGCACTGGGGTGGCCTGACTTAAAATACAGACCTGGTAGCATTCCCAAAGTTTATTTCTGAGGTTCCTAGGGTCACCCCCAGGACTGCTGAGACTCAACCCCAGAGAGAAGTCCACAGGATGATCTGCTGGAGGAGATGTTCCATGCTGCCAGAAACAAAGAAAACACACAATGGCCTCCAACTTGAGCACCAAGCCAAACCCATTAGATTGAAGGCCATGAGTTGGAGCTGTTCCTTTGCAACAGAGCTGCTTCTTCCCCAGCAGCTTTGTTTCCAGTGTGCTCCAAGTGCGGACCAACCCTCTATTCCATTCATCAACCCTACAATCCCATCTCTCACCTCATTGCCCTCCAGAGCCCTTCTGCTCAAGTCCATTACAAACACACCCACAAAACCCTCAGCCTCTTCTAGAATAGTTCCTTCTCATCCCTCCGGGAATCAGATGGCCTCTAATCATACCCCTTCTTGAAGCCAAGACCACCATCTGAGAAAGGTCCAGGGTGCCATTAATATAGAAGATAATGTGGTACAATGATCATTCTCTGTGACCATGAAGAGACAGCCCTGGCTGCAGCTTTTCCTTCTGCACTGCACATTCCAAAGAGCCTGGAGATGCTGAAGCTCTTGGGGAAAGAGATTCCAACAAGAGACTTTACCATCCCTTATGGTTTTTCACCTACTACCCTCCTGGTCACTCCTGCCCATGCACTGATGGCTTTTGGCATCTGTCATGCTCCCTTTCCCTTCCTGCCGCTGTTATCATTATTCCTGGTGATTTCAACATCCACCTGGATGACCCACTCCACACACCGACCGTCCCTTGGTTTCAGTCTTGGCTTCCATTATCTTTTCCTTTACCAGATCAGAGCTTCAACACTGGAATCATCACCAGTAACAGTGTCAGATCAAATATTCTCCAAGTCAGACCTCCAGCTCTTTGACCATCCTCTTTCCATTCACCTTCTCTAGCACTCTCTCTCTCCAACCAAGGTAGTCATTGAGCCCACCATTTTTCCACAATCTAGAGCCCTCATTCTGTCCTCACTTCCTTATCCATCTACACTCCACAGTCGGGTACTAGAAACACTCTATTGCAAATAGTCTTAATGCTTTGGTTGCTCTTTCCTCCCACTGTGCTCACCTAGCAGAACCCCAACCCTGTTTAACCCAAACATATAATGAAACATTTCTGGAGAGACTCACATGGCTGGGATGACTGGACTTGCTTCAGATTTTTATGACCACAAATACCACACGTGCACGCAATGCTGACAGGCACTCATCTATGCTTCCTGAATAATTGTGCTTTCCCATTCTCTGGAATTACATCAACCAAGTCAATCCAGGCCATAAATGAGAATCTTTCCCCAGACTCTGGCTGGCCACCAAAAATCACTCATATTTTGCAGGCCAGTGTGGAACCATGGCCCCTTCTGCATTTCTGGGGCTCCTTGGGGGCATCTCACATATGCTCTCGTACAGTCTTCTCAACATTATCCTCTTCACCCTTCTCTCACTGATACCTGCTTTCTAAAAACACACTTGAGGTGGCACCTCCCTGTGGCTGGCCACTGATAGGTTACCGTCCAAATAACACTGTAGTGGAAATGTGTCTTGTCTGTTCAGGGGCCCTCCCCCCACCCCTGCAGTGCTGAGAGGGCTGTAGTCAGAGCGTCCACAGACACGACACTGGGCACTTGACCTGGACCCAGCCCATCAGAGAATCCAGTTCCCCAGCAACAATGACTGGTCCAGGAATGGTCACTGACCCAAGCCCAGTGACTCAGAGTTCTTCTCTATAAATAATAATGAATTTGCTACCCTGGAAAGATATACATCTGGAAAACTGGTAGCATGTTTCCTTAAAAGTAGGGAAAACCAGGGTGCCTGGGTGGCTCAGTCAGTTGGGTGACTGATCCCAGGGTCCTAGGATCAGGTCATGATCCCAGGGTCAGGATTGCAGGGTCCTAGGATCAAGCCCCGCATCGGAATCCCTGTTCAGTGGCGAACCTGCTTCTCCCTCTCCCACTCCCCCTGCTTGTGCTGTCTGTCAAATAAATAAATATATAAATAATCTTAAAAAGGGGGAAAAAAAGTAGAGGAAAGCCTTTTTCAAGAGGCCTATGAGCCAGAGAGATGGAGAACCCATGTACCATCATGAAGGTCCTCGTCCATCCAGACCTGAAGATCTGTCACTGGACTGGACAAGTCGTTAGTCTCCTTTGGTGCTCAAGCCAATTTCATGCAGGTTTCTTCTGTTTGTAACCAAAACTGACTATAAGAGAGTTAGTTGTCCATACCAAGAGTGCCATCACCTGGTGCTCTCAGCAATGCTCCCATCCAGGAGCCAAGTTGGCCGAAGCTGCCTGGTGTTTTTACCATGCCCGAGACACACTGTTCCATGCAGGCGAGGAAAGGATACCCCATTCACTGTACCACATATTGAAGTGCAACCTGCTGCCCAGACGCTCACCAGTTCCTACACCCTCTGCCAGCAGCCACGCACTCTACAGGTGACACCAAGTTCTGGAACCTGAAATGCAGGCAGATATGCAAGGCATGAGCCTTGACTTCCTCCTCAGTCCAGACTTTCTCTGAGCTCCACTGCAAATATCTCTCCTCCCTCCCCTTCCAGTCAACAGCCCTCTGCCCACCTTTTGTCACACATGTGCAGACACAGCTAAACACCAAGTTCAGTTCAGTCTGCGCACGCACACACACACACGCACGCACGCACACACGCACGCGCACACATGCACATACTTCTAAGTTTAAAGTAATGAAGAACCACCAAGGGAGAGGATTGTAAAATGTTTTGATGGGAAGGGTCAAGAGGAAGGAGATCCATGCAAAGAAAATGAAGAGAAGAATAAATATAATAACTTGAATGACTTTTACAAGACTTAGAAAGGGCATTAAGTTCTTCTTGTCAAATGCCAGCCAAAAAAAAAAAAAAAATTTCTAACCACTATTTAAAAACATTGCCAAACTGTAATTTCCTATGATTGAATTCAACATCTAATTGGTTTCTGGCTGGTACCATTTTTGAGGGATTGCCCCTTGGATCGCCAAGCCTGCAGGGGGAACAGCCATGGTCATACAGAATGGCCTTCCTCCCACCCCCTGACCGCAGGCCAGAAGCCTCCATCCCATGAATTTGGAATGAAAGCTAAGAGAGGCAGCACAGCCCTACCAGGGTGGGTGTGGGAGTTATAAATGGCAGGCACTGTTGGCAGCTCCTGGAGACAGTTCTAGAGACTGGGTTGCTGGCTCTTGTCTACGCTGAGGCCCAGTCACATCTCGGATTATGGATTCTGTCAAAGACCCCAACAGTCGCACAAAAAATTCTACTTGCTGAAACCAGATCAAATGGATTTTGTTACTCGCAGCCAAAAGAGGATTAATTTAAAATGACATCTAATGAACCAAATAAGATCGTTAGAGGAATTTGAAATGAGAAGAGCAAAGGATTGATAATTAATCAATCAATTAAGCAGGAATCTGTGTTTGCAAGGGAGGAGAGGTTGCTGGAGACTGGGTGACAGAAGAGGGACCATGGGTGCAGAATTCTCCCCAAAAGCTAATCATTTCAAGGTGACAGAAGGAGCAATCCCTTTGAGAAAGAAAACCAGCAAAGACGAATGTCTTAGGAACATGCAGAAAGGGGCCAATCTTTAAAATTGAGACTTGAGAAGAAATCAATAGATTTGTAATAAGTTACCTGCTTCTAAGAAAGTAAAGAATCAAATCAATTTCAGTTGACCCTGTGCCTACACATCTGCCAGGGGTCACACAAGTCCAGTCGACAGCACTGTCCCAGACGGGGTCTCCCACACCTACAGCTCAGAAGCCTATTTCCAAATATTGCACAGCTAAGAACACTTTTCCTGAGAGGAGCCTGTGAAGCAGAAGAGAAGATATTTTGCAAAGTTGCAATCACTCCTCCACTGCAAAGGAAAGAAAGCACCACTTAATTTTCATCACCCGATTATCTTATTGAACATGTAAAAGACAAGAGAGAGGAGGAAACTAATGAAAGAGAAGCAGTTTTTTTCTTCTCCTCCTCCTCCTCTTTCTTCTCCTTTTTCTTCTCTTCCTCCTTCTCCTTCTTCTTCTTAAGGTTTATTTATTTGAGAGGGAGAAGGAGAGAGAGCAGGAGCGGGGGAGGGGGAGAGGGACAGGGTCCTCAAGCAGACTCCATGCTGAGCACAGAGCTCAACCCAGGGCTTGATCCCAAGACCCTGAGATCAGGACATGAGCCAAAACCAAGAGTCAGTTGCTTAAGTGACTTTGTCACCCAAGTGCCCCAAAGAGAAGCAATTTTCTAAAATTAAAACAAAAAATTACCAATGCCCAGAAATCTGATCCCATAGTTCCTGAGTGTAAAGACTTTCTGTGACTTCCTGTGACCTATGGATGGAGTCCAAGGTCTGGGTGGCCCTTACCACTTTGCCACCTTCCTCTGTCATCACCCTAACTTTACAATTTTCTAGGGACTGGGTTCTCTAGAAAAGACCAGCAACACTAAATGCTCAAGGTTGTCCAGGTCACCAGAATGATCCATCTCTGTTCTCTGTGGTCAGCCTCCAGCTCATCTCCTAGATTTGTTTTTTGTTTTGTTTTGTTTTTCTCGGGGGAGGGGGGTCACTGTTCTTCTCACTTCAAATTCCTCTAAAAATCAACTTTGCCTCTTTAAATATATCTTCTAATTAACACTCTCTGTTCCACAACTCATAAAAATTGCTTGAGCTCCCTCCAGGAGACAAAATCCACTGTTCACTATTCAGGTAAGGGTAGTGCCCTCTCCAACCCCAGCTGGCTCATGCACCTGCTTCATGTCTTCAGCCCTCGGATAATGGGTGTACCCAGGAAACCGTCACGGGCCTGCTGGGTTAGGTGCTCCTCCTCTGTGCTCCCACTGTGTTCTGCACATTTAAACTGTGAGCTCCTTGAGGACATGACACAGACTATGGCCCCCTGTGTCAGAACTCTGCATGGTTGGCCTTGGGAATTTGATACATGTCTGCTGGACACATATATGAATTATCGAGAAGGTAAATTCTTGCTGGTGACCAATGTAATGGTTATTAATCATTGCCAAAAAACATTTTTTAAATTGTTGAACAGTTGTTCTTGGCCCGTGGAATCCTATTTCTCAGCCGTCAATGTCAGTCAACTTCATAACACATTCACCCTGCCTCCAAAGTCTCTGGAACCCTCCCCTCCTGCAAAGCAGATTTTCCATTTGAATTTAGGGTTGCTCCACTCACCAACATTATGTTACTCTGGAATGTAAGGCCACACTCATTATTGTGGACTGGATGTTATCTGGTGACGTGAACACTTAATTAGAAACTATCTCATATGTTTCCAATCTCAGCATGTTCTTCTTGAAAGACTGAATGGCAATTATTTAAATAACAATAATAAACACCTTGTACAGAACCACACTTAAGTAGCTGGGATTGGGCTAAGCATTTCACACATATGATCTCACATCATCCTCCTGGTAACCCTGGGGAATTATGGTCATTTTATAATGGGGGACTGGTGTCCAGAGAGGTTAAGTTATTTGTTCAATATGACACAGATGGTAAGTGGCCGAGCCCACGACCAAGGCTATCAGATTCTAAATCACCCACAGGTCACATCCGTGCACGCCTCCGAAAATGACGGACTGAGCATGGATGCAATGAACACCCAGAGGGTGGTGAGAAAACTAGCTAAGGACAAGAGACAGTGTTTCATTATGTTCCCACACAACTTTTTTGTTGCCCTAAGAATATTCGTTTCTTTCATTGTTCTCTTGTTATGTGTCATAAAGCTGGAAACCGGAGCCCAAGGCTAGGAGTGATGGAGAGAGCATTATTCCTTACTTCTCCACTGGAATTTGGCATAAAACCATATATCTAAAACCACATTAGGAATCTCTTGAAAGCAATAAGTTTGCAAACTACATTACCAGCAGCAAAGCAAACCACCTTGGGGTTCATGAGGTCTGCGTTCTCTGAGACTAGAACGTAACTATAAATCACCGAGATGTATGAGGATATGGAAGGCCTCTGGACACAGTAGACAGGGGCAGTGTTCTCTGCCGCCCCCCTGGGCCTCCTCTGGATACAGCAATGCTCTGACAAGTGTCCAGTGAAACTTCCTTCCAGACTGAACGGCAAAATGGTCAAAAAGCAAGCACAACCGCAGCTGAGCAGGCAGTCCGCTCGACCGGTTCTCACCAGGGTACATTTCTCCACTGGGCCAGGGAAAAAAGTTCTAAAAGTGCTGAGCGCAGGTGTTTTAAATGGATGGAAAGAATATATCAAAATTTAATGGTGGAAAATAGGTCAGCTCCTATTTTTCTTCCAGAAACAAGTCTCAATGGTAAGGCCTTGAATGTGCCACACACCGAAAAATATTGCCACTCGAGGACTCACACCTGAGGTCCATGGGTTTCCTCCATCTTTGACTTTCCGTCTCCGTAAGTGACGGGCAATGTGGTTTACTTGTAGAATTTTGCTGCAGATTACTTGAGGAAAGTTGACTGGAAAGAAATCTATTGAAAAAAGACAAATGTATTGTGAAAGGCAAGTACATCAATGAGAGGAAATGTCCACGTTCCACGGAACTACAGAAGATTTTTTAAAATGGTAGATGTGAAGCAAGGCAGGGCTGGAAATATTACTGTATATTACGCCTTGTCTAATTAATCTTAAGAACCAAAGTGAGTTCAAGGTGAGAAAGCAGAGTTGTTCCAGGCCTCACCACTGACTTGTCAATTAACAGGAACTTTCTTCTCTATCTCCTGTAGAGGTGCCATTATCGTCTTACTATATGTACCATGGAATGAATGACTCTTCCAACAACACCATCATATGAGTTCCCACATTAATGTCCTTTCCTCTTGTGTCCCATTTACACATAACCCTAGAGGCAGAATACAGACTGCTGGTTGCCAGGAGCTGAGGGGAGGAGAGAACAGAGAGGAACTATCTATTGGGCATGACGTCTCCTTGTGGGGTGTGGAAAATGTTTGAGACTTGATAGAAGTGGTGATCGCACAACGTTGTGAATATACTAAATGTCACTGAATTTTTCACGTTGAAATGCCTAATTTTATGTCCTGTGGATTTCACTTCAATAAAAAAAAAAATCTGGAATAAGAAAAAAGCATTTATGTCTTTTTAAAAAATGCCAATGGAGGGGCGCCTGGGTGGCTCAGTGGGTTAAAGCCTCTGCCTTCAGCTCAGGTCATGATCCCAGGGCCCTGGGGTCCAGCACCAAATCGGGCTCTCCACTCAGCAGGGAACCTGCTTCTGCTCCCCCTTCTCTCTGCCTGCCTCTCTGCCTACTTGTGATCTCTGTCAAATAAATAAATAAAATCTTTTTAAAAAAATGCCAATGGAAATGTTAATACTAAAAGTAGGAGTTAGGACTGTGTGATAAATGCTTCTAATAAAAACAAAATTATGAGAGCAGGCGTCCTGTCCTCCAAAGCACTGAAGAGTGTTGCATAAAATCTTTCAGATGGGTCATAATCTTCTGAGGAGAAATGGATTCAATCAAAGAACTGTGGGTTTTGTTGAGTGGGGGACTCTCCCAGTCACAATGGTCTATCCACCACCCCCAGGCAAAAAACAAAAAAAAAATGCAAATGAGGACGCCCCTCAAGGTTCTTACTTTAAGGGTGTGGTTTGTTATGTCTACCTCATGTTGAATCCTTTGGGGGGTGGGAGATCAAAGCTGTCCGCCCGCACCCGATGGAAGCACTGTACTCTGAGGCAGTCACCTACTCATCTGAAGGCATCAACCTGTCCCCATACTCAGGGGCCAACCTCCAACAGAGAGAGACAGACCCAAGTTTTGTTCAGGTTTTGTTTTTTTTTTTTTTTAAGATTTATTTATTTGAGAGAGAGAGAGAAAGTGCACATGCATGCGAGAGCACACGGGTTGGGGAGGGGTCAGGGGGAAAGGGAGAAAGACTCAAGCTGACCCCTGCTAAGCCCAGCGCCCAACATGGGGCTCAATCCCACGACCCCAAATCATGACCTGAGCCAAAACCACGAGTCACACACTCAACCGACAGCCACCCAGGTGCCCCTGAGGCAGACCTGAATTTTAGCCAAATCAGGGAAGGTGAGGAGACTAGAAAGTTCACTTGTGCTGTTTCAGTCTCCGCAAGATTTGCCTCATAGCTTGCCCGCGCAAAACCCTAATCTGAGAAAAGATTAACCTAACTGGAGTTTGAGCCTTTCCCAGGAGTGGGAATCGTAAATGGATCAGGCTGGAATGTCTTGGCCGGGACTTGTGAGGTTATCTGCCCAAGACCCCTGCCCTCCCCACTAAGGGAAAGTGACTTCTCCTGAAATAATCCTTCTCTTTTACGAATAACTTCCTTATGCCACCTCATTTCTGCCTACAAAAACCTTCTATTTTGTACCTGTCCTCAGAGCATGCTTCCGTGGGTTAGGCGGGGTGCTGCCTGATTCGTAGAGTTGAATACAGCCATTTAGATCTTTACATTTACTTGGTTGAATTTTTGTTCTTTAACAAAAGCTACTATAATGAGTAATCTATCCATTTTGAATCCCCGGCCATTTCTCCCACCCCTTCTGTCCTCAGAAAGTAATACTCTAGAATGTGAAACGGCCCTCAGCTAGACCCCAGAACCCGACCTTTACAGCTCACCTGCTTGTAACCACCGACCTTTACCCCACATCTTTCCTTCTGCTCCTCCTTCCAGCTTATCTCTTAACTCTCCCAAAAGACCTGAGGGGCATAACATCCCAGGATGGAAACCCAAACTACCCTCCCCAGTAAGAACTGCCCCAACAAAGAGTTCTGGTGGGCCCAGACCACCCAGATTATTTAGAACTCAAGCCCCGACTCACACCCCCAGAGATGGACCATGGAGCCACCAGAGTGACCAAGTTACCTTTACCTCATTAAAATACTAAAATCTCCACCCAAGGAGGAGCCACCGCCTCACTTACATAACATACGATGTATCTGTAGTTCTAGTTCCTCTGGGCGCACCTGCATCCTTACGCCAGCTTCTACATACGGTGATAAGGCTCCCCTATCTAATTCTTCAACCTCACCCCAAATAAAAGGGACCTGTTCACCCTGCTTGGGAGTCACAGCTTTGGAAGTTATCCCTCCCACGACCCCCTTCTGTGCTGCAAATAAAAGGAAACTTCACACCTCACCCTGTGCAGTCCCTCTCCGTGACTCACCACGGAGCAAACGCATGGTAGTCCGGTTACAAAACTGCTTGACTCGTGAAACGATTTATCGAAACATGAACAGAACTCTGCTGACCATCATCAGAAAGGCATGGAATTGGCCTAAGCAAGGTCAAAGCCAAATCGGGGACAGAAACAGTGAGTGCCTTTCCTAGTGCAATTCTTTCCACCTGGGATGATCTAGGCGTGGCACCTAACACACCGCCGTTCCTTTCACCTACTCTTTCCAAGCTGAAAACGTGCACAGGACAGTGGCTGGAAAACACGCACATCCAAGCACCCACAGAAAGGAATCCATGAGCTATTACGCCCAGTTGGAAGCCGGCACTGAATGCAAACCTGAAAGCCACATTCGTGTGGCATCTTCATTTAGAAATTCCTGCAGACTGCAGGGGACACAATCTCTTTGTCAGCGTTGACAAGAAAACATACGTGCTTATCCTCAAAATGACTGTACCTGGGGGCTCCTTTTCAGCGATGCCGGCACAAAAGGCACCGCAATGCATACACTGGGAACTGTTTGGGGTTTCCAACCAAATCTCCTAGCGTTAGCTCCCTTGAGAAGAAGGGAGGAAATGAACCAAGAAAATAAATATTTGTACATCAAATTGATAACTAGAAAATCAGTAAACCCCAAAGATTGGATACCATTCTATTTGTCTTCCTCTCCTCACTCTAGAATTTTCTGCACATCTTTGTGGAGGAAGAAGGGAGGGAACCCCTTAAAATGGTAAATTGCTGACAGTCCATCTCTACTTGCCTCAAGCCACGACCAGCACAGCATTCCTCTGTTTACGTATCTCCATTCACGTCACATAACACCAGAACAACAGGGTTTTGCGCTGAGATTCTTAACCAGAGATGGACCACCTGAGTTTGCGAGCTCTCTGGAATTTTTACAAGACGTTGTGTTCACCTGCAACATCTAAAGGAAGGGTCGAAAATGTCCCTGAGCTCTCAGAGAGAGCCCGGACTCAAAAACCCTGTGGACTCTTTATTTTAAAAGGCTCCCCAAGAGAGAGATTGAATGACTGAGCAGAACCTCATTTTGATTTAGACCTAGAGTTGCCGTCATCTTCACTGTATTCAGAGTTTCCCTGCAAGGTTTGTTCAACCTATTTTTGTTATGCCTACCACGTGCCAGAATGAAAGGCAGGGCGGAAAACCGCTGCAAAACTCGAAGCCAGAAAATGACGCAGACATTACACGAGAGAACTCACAATGCAAAACCAGATCAGATACATTTTTCGAGACAATGCTTGCTCGGGGTCAGCGATGCCGGAAGTTGACCTGTCCCACTTGAAATTTGAATTCAGATAAACCTCAGCTGAAATGAACCTCTTAAACCCTGCAGCCTTCCCGGAGTATAACCCACACAGGCAGGTAAATCACTGTGAAGGCTACAATTTAAAATCATGTCCCATGTCGGCAGGTATTCCCAAAAAGAAACTAAGTCATTAACATGTTGTAGTTTCCTAAGATTCCAGTCCTACCTACAATTTTTTTGCACAAGCTACTTACTGTTGGTTTGTCTCCCACGATTCCAGGAGGAACTAGTTTTGTCCTCTAGAATCTGCTCGAACTAGATTCTGTCTCATCTCACACAAACCCAGGAGGCACAAGTCACATCCATGTGAGCATTATTTAAAAAGCCAAGTTCCAGGGACACCTGGGTGGCTCAGTTGGTTGGGCGACTACCTTCAGCTTGGGTCATGATCCCAGAGTCCCGGGTCGAGTCCCACAGCAGGCTCCCAGCTCCACGGGGAGTCTGCTTCTCCCCCTGACCTTCTCCCCTCTCATACTCTCTCTCACTGCCTCTCTCTCAAATAAATAAAATCTTTAAAAATAAATAAAATAAAAAACCAAGTTCCAGCATAGAGAATCCAGGTCCTGATCCTCAGTGGGTAGGTCCCACAGACAACCCCACCCCCAGTCCCAATGTGGTTCTCTGGTTGGCTGCTGAGAGATTATCTAGGACTCAGAGATGTTCCAGTTCACACAGAAAGCAGAAGAGCCTGATGGGAATTGGCAGTGTTGCAGTCACAAACCCCACACTTCAAGCCCCAGGCCATTCTGGAAATGTTTCACCCCATTTTACGGATAAGAAAACAGAGGTACATATATACCCATAAAGTGACTCGGTCACTCACAGTGTTCTTCCCACTCTGATGACAGGTAGTTGGAAGAAAGGCAGGCAGGGACAAGGGCCTTCCAACCCATGAGAGGAAACCACCCTTCAACGGATTTTACACCACTGGGGAAGGAGCACTCCACCTCCTCCTATGTGATAGGTAGATGACAAAAACCTGACTGGGTGGCAGGCGAATGGAGGGTTAATCAGATTAACAGCTCAGCAACAAGCCCCGAAAAACCCCTAGACTTAGAAACTCAGGTGGCTCTCTCCGTCAAATAAACAAATAAAATCTTAGAAAAAGGAACAAACAAACAAACTCGAGTGGAAACACTTTTGGGTCCCCTCCCTCTTCGGGAGCTTTGTGCTATCACTCAATAACCTTAGCTTTGCTGCCCACCCCTCCGTCTGGCCCACCTCTCCCTTCTTTGAAGAAGAGGGTAACCAAGAACCTCAGGCTCTAAAGGAAAAGAAACCCGGTAACAATTCCTCTGTAACTATGAACCACAGCGATGAGTCAGCCCTCGGGCAAAACTGCCAGATCAGCCGCAGGCAAGACAGTGAGGCTGGCCACTTTGGGTTTTTCTTCCCTCACCCGGGCCAGGCCCTCCCCTTCCCACTTCTCCACCCCCAGTCCACCGTCCTGCGGGAAACCCTTCTTCCGGCCTCCCACTGGCCCCCAAACCTGCTCCACCCCCCCACACCCCCGGCTGTGTCCCTGACTGGCATGTTCTCTGTCACGTCCAGGGGCCGCGGAGCTGTCCTCCCCAACCTGCCCTTTGCCCCTTTCTCTCCCCAAGTAGCATGTGCTCGTCTTCGCAGTGACCCTCGTCTCTGCTTCCCAATGGCAAGGAGGGAGGGCGCGGCGAATCCCCTCCCTGCCTTTGCGTCTGGGGTCCCGTCTCGCTCCTGCCAGCCTCTCCACCACTCAACACCAGGTACCAGCTCCTTTTCTTCCTCTGCCTCGCACCGGCTAATGCATGGAGAAAGCAGCAGCTCGGGCAGTGGGGGCAGCGAGGCTGGAAGCTCTCCAAGGGACAGGCTCTGCAGGACGCCTAGGGAGGTGGCACTTCCAGAGTTGGTGGGGGCCGAGCCAACGCAGCAGCTGCCTGCCCCCCCCCCCCCGCCGCGGCCCTGAGCTGTCACCCCTGCAGCAGCCCCGCTGGCAGACTTTTACATCTCATCAGACCCGCTCCTGGGCCAGAAAGGTAGGTGGCAAAAATTAAAAAATGAAGGACAGCCCCCTTCTGCCACCGAGAGAGAGAGAGAGAGGGAGAGAGAGAGAGAGAGCAAACCAAGAAACAGACTTAACTGTAGAGAACACACTGATGGTGACCAGAGGGGAGATTGGGGGGGCGGGGAGTGCGTTGCTAGGTGAAACAGGTGAAGGGGATTAAAGAGCACACCTGTTGTGAGGAGCACCAGGTGATGTATGGAAGTGCTGAATCACTATATTGTACACCTGAAACTAATACCGTACTATTAACTGGAGTTTAAATAAAAACTTTAAAATAAACAAAAACGGACAACCTAGGTATGCCCGGTGCAGGACTCTCCACCCCCAGTAGCGTGCTCTTCAAAGGCGAAGGTAGCGGCGCGGGGTGGGGCTCTGTCTTCCGGGAGGGACCGTGAGCAGCCCGCAGAGATTGGAGAAAGGTGTTAGTCACCTTGGTCTCCGGAGGTCTGGACCGCTCCCAGCTCGGACCCCACCCTCGGGGATTCGCACCCCGCTCGGGCGCCACCTGCTGGCCGCTGCGCGCGCGTCCGCTCCGTGTCTGTCCAGGCGTGATTGGAACCGTAGCCTGTTGACAGATTGGAGACTTTGGGGACAGTTGGGTGAGTTCGAGGCTGAGAGCCATGCGTGCTAGAGTAAGCACTAGAAAAAAGGGCTTCTTCTTCTTTGTGTGGGCTGCGTCCCTCCAGTCACAAAACAGCACTACATGTCACTTAACAAAGGCACAAAGCTAAAGATGTATTCTTGTGCAATTGGCCCATTTCAAGGAGAAAACAGGGTTTATTCACATGATACACAAGGTCTGAATAGAATGGTCTTGTTTACTCGCCCGCTAAGATTCTCAGCCTCAGTTGTCACTGCCAGACAAAACCCAAAATTCTACAAGCTATGTTAACGCGAAGAACAGTCCCTCCAGTCCCTCGTTCCTCCCCAGCTTGTGTTCATACGCCACAGAAATCAACCTAACTTCCAACCTTTTCGAACACCGAGAATTGAGAACAAGAGAAAGCAACTATACAGCTTGGCAACCCCTTGTTATGAGTTGAATTGTGTCCCCCCAAAACTCATATGGTCAGGTCCTAACCCCCAGTACTTCAGAATGTGACCTTATTTGGAAATAAGAGTCATTCGAGATGTAATTAGTTAAGATGAGGTCCTGCCGGATTAGCGGGGAACCATAACTCAATATGACTGGTGCCCTAATCTAAAGGGGACATGTGGACACGGACATGCGCCCAGGGAGAAGGCCCCGTGAATGTGGAGGCAGGGTTTGGGGTGATGTGTCCACAAGCCAAGGAATGCCAAAGATCACCAGCAAACCCCCAGAAGCCAGGTCTGAGTCCTGGAACAGATTCTCCCTCCCAGCCCTCAGAAGTTAACAACCCTGCTAATACCTTGATCTTGGACTTCTGGCCCCCAGAACTGTGAGACAATTTCTGTTGTTTAAACTCCCCTGTTTGTGCTACTTTGTTGTAGCTGCCTAGCAAACTAATACACACTTCCACAGCAAGAAAGCGTAAAAGGGTTATATGGAGAGTGATACGTAATCAGTGATCCCTGAATATACATGTATTTGTTCCACAAAGACTTTAGGGTACCTGCCTTGGGTAGATTCTGGGCTCCATCCCGGGGCTACCAGGACCCACCATACAGGCCCTCAAGCCTTTGTACTAAATGCCTCCCACCAGGATGAGTGTTTGGGAAGGTCAGGGGAGCTATGAAGAGCTCAGACACGGCCCAAGAGGGACCTGCATGTAACCAGCAGCAGCTGCACATGACTGCGGAGAGCCAGAGGTGGCCAAGGTGACAGATGCCACACCATCAGGAGTCTGGCACTGACAAAAGAGGCTCTTGCCATCTTTATATGCCCACAACAATGTTGCTGCTACAGAATTACAAAGGGGAAACATCCTCTTGTAGCAACTGGCACGACAACTTCTCTTGTTGAAAAAAGATATCTTGGGGGCGCCAGGGTGGCTCAGTGGGTTAAGTATCTGCCTTTGGCTCAGGTCCTGATACCTCAGTCCTGGGATCTGGCCTGTGTCAGGCTCCTTGCTCCGCAGGCATCTTCTTCTCCCTCTCCCTCTGAACCTCCCCCTTCTTGTTCTCTCTCTCTCTCTCTCTCAAATAAATTAAATATTTGAAAGGAAGGGAGGAAGAAAGTAAAAGATATCTTGGGGCAGCTGGGTGCTCAGTGGGTTAAGCATCTGCCTTTGGCTCAGGTCATGATATCAGGGTGCTGGGATCGAGCCCCACGTCGGGCTCCCTGCTCAGCGAGGAGACTGCTTCTCCCTCTCCCTCTTCTTCTCCCCCTGCTTGTGCTTGCTCTTTCTCTCTCTGTCAAAAAAATAAAATCTAAAAAAAGAAAGAAAGAAAGAAAGAAAGAAAGAAAGAAAGAAGGAAGGAAGGAAGGAAGGAAAGAAAGAAAGAGAGAAAGAAAAGGTATCTTGCTAAGAATTTGGCTTGGGAAACTATGGTGAAATCCCAAAGGTCATTAAAACGCTTGCAGGTGAGGGCAAGTATATTAACCGGGGTTTTTCATCCGGCAGAGAGAGCCAAGGAGGCTGAGTTCCGCACAGGGAAGGAGAGACCTCTAGTGGTCGGGCAAGAGAGAGAAGAGATTGGGGACAAGATCAAACCCTCTAATTGGGACTTTTTAATTATTTATGGAGTGGGGGGGGTCCTTAAAGTCCCCCTCCAGTCTCCCCTGGGAATTTTTTGGTGACTGCCCCGTTGCTCCCTGGTGCTTTGAGGGCTTAGTGGGGCAACCAAATGAAAAGGAAAAAGGAACAGCTGACAGTAGCTTAGCCCAGAAGTTATTTTATAATATTTTATCATCGCTCTGATTGCAAGGCATGTGCACAAGGAAGAACACAGTATGATTCCATGTAAAAACTATTCCCTGACATAACAAATTCCCAAGATGGCAATACATTTGCTACGTTCTTAAACTTGTCCCTCTGGGCCAAGGAGGCTTACCTTACTCAGATCTTACGAACACCATCTAAGATGTGGAGCATCCTGCCCATTTTAAAGATGAGGAAAGAAGGCTCAGGAGAGCCCACGTCACTTGCCAAAGACTGCAGAGACGGGCCGTGGGACCTGGATTCTCAGCCCACCTGTCGGGTACCCTCTGCTTCAGGTCACGCCTGCCCAGCTCCTTCATGCCCCCACGGGCAGTCCGCCAAAGGGGAATTGCAGACCATGTTGCAATAAGCATCCCAACAAATTTTCTGGGGAAAAGAGGATAGTTGGAGTGATTATAAGATTTTTCTAGCATGAAAGCCCCTTGTGATCTTGGACTTTGAAGTCTAGTTCT
This sequence comes from Enhydra lutris kenyoni, assembly GCF_002288905.1. NCBI lineage: Eukaryota > Metazoa > Chordata > Mammalia > Carnivora > Mustelidae > Enhydra > Enhydra lutris. Next base: position 69,817,278 of record NW_019154096.1, on the reverse strand, counting down.
CTCCATTGGATCACATTCCCGGAGGCACTGCTGACCTTGTCCTCTCACTTTTAAACCCATATACAGAGGGGCGCCTGGGTGGCTCAGCCAGTTAAGCATCTGCCTTCAGCTCAGATCATGATTCTGGGGCTCTGGGATGCAGCCCCTTGTCAGGCTCCCTGCTCAGCTGGGAGTCTTCTTCACCTTCTCCTCTGACCCTCTAGCTCTCGCTCACTCACTTTCTCTCTCTCAAATGAATAAATAAAAAATCTTCTTTAAAAATCCCATAAACAGGGGTGCCTGGGTGGCTCAGTGGGTTAAGCCTCTGCCTTTGGCTCAGGTCATGATATCGGGGTCCCGGGATCGAGCCCCACATTGGGCTCTCTGCTCAGCGGGAAGCCTGCATCCCCCTCTCTCTCTCTGCCTGCCTCTCTGCCTACTTGAGATCTCGCTCTCTGTCAAATAAATACATAAAATCTTTTTTTTTTAATCCCATATACAGAAAGATGACCTCCAAAAGTTGCTTTTGTCACATCTGCCCAAATCTCAGTTCACAGAGTGATGATTTTACAGTCCAACAGAGCCCAAATTTTTCCTTAAGGGGCAGAAATCCACTGAATTTCCAGTTTTTTATGTTTTATGGTTTTGATTCTAGACCTATTAAGAGTTGCATTCAGTCTTCAGCCAGCTGAATTATATTTTCTTAAAGTTCATGAACTATGGTTTATATACAATAAAATTCTATACAACTATTAGAGAGTGCAGTAGATCTGTAATACTGAGAAGAAAATACGTCTACAGTACGTCGAATAAAATTAAGGAGAACAGTATATATTACAGGTGCCTATTTTTATTTTTAAAAAATAAAAGATCATCATATGTAAAGAGGTACATATCTTTCACACAACCACACAACAGTGAAAATTGGGAAAGAAGCCCCAAAGGACAGGGAGTTCTGTGACCAGCTTTCCACTGAGCATCAGGAGAACAGCCTGAGAAGTTGCTACTCAGCCAACAGGCGAGCCAGGCAGGTATGGTCAGTCTTTGGCTCGCTAAGAACTGTTACCACGAACCCTGGATTTCATCAACAGTTTTTGGCATGTGTTGAGATGGTCCTAAGACTTCCCTCCTTTAATATGTTAATATGATAATTTCTATTAACTGATTTTATAATGTAAAGTCAAGTCCAACCCGTTCATGATTTACATTACATTAACTGATGAGGGATTTTGCTTCCTAATATTTTCGTTAGGATCTTTGTAACTGTATTTATGAGTAATTTTCCTTTCCCATTCAGTCCTTATCAGGTTGTGGAATCAAAGTTATCCATCTCTCAAAAAAGCAGTATTGTTCCCTCTTCTTCTACACTCTGGAATAATTTGTATAAAACTGGAATGATTTATTTCTTGAACGTCTGCCAGGGCTTGTCAGTAAAAACCATCTGGGTATCCTTTGTGGGGAGATTTTTTTTTATACATATATTATTTATTTGAGAGAGAGGCAGTGAGAGAGAGCATGAGCGAGGAGAAGGTCAGAGGGAGAAGCAGACTCCCCGTGGAGCTGGGAGCCCGATGCGGGACTCGATCCCGGGACTCCGGGATCATGACCTGAGCCGAAAGCAGTCGTCCAACCAACTGAGCCACCCAGGCGTCCCTGTGGGGAGATTTTTAACAAACGGTTTCATTTCCTTAGATTAGAACACTATTCAGTACATATTTCTTCTTGAATCAGTTTTGGTAGGCTATCTTTGTAAATTTTTTCATCTCATTTAAACTTTATTTTTTTTAGGTTTAAGTGGTTTACATTATCTTATTATATCTTAATGTCTACTTTTCTCATATTTTTCATTTCTAATATTGTGTTTCTCTTTTTCTAGATCGTTCTTACCAGAAATTTGAAAATTTTTTTAGTCTTTTCAATGAACCAAACTGGCTTTGTTGATCCTGTTAAAAATGCGTTTCTATTATTCTTGTTAACATCTGTTCTTGTGATATTGCTTCCATCATTCTGATTCTTCCTATGAGTTATTATGCTTTTCCTCTACTAACTTAAGTTCAATAGTTAGTTCATTAATGTTGAGCCCTCTCTTTGTAGTATATTAAATATCAATATATTAAATATGAGATATGTTATTATATATAATATATAAATATATTTATATTTCTATGACATAGAAATATAAAAATAAACTATTTTAACATATTATATTAAATTCAATTAAATATGGTATATTAAATATTTAACCCTATCTATTTCATTCTAAGAAACACCTCTTCACTCTTTACATTTTCCCAGTTCTTCATGTACTTTTTTTTTTTTTAAAGATTTTATTTATTTATTTGTCAGAGAGAGAGAGAGAGAGCATGAGCACAGGCAGACAGAGTGGCAGGCAGAGGCAGAGGGAGAAGCAGGCTCCCTGCCAAGCAAGGAGCCTGATGTGGGACTCGATCCCAGGACGCTGGGATCATGACCTGAGCCGAAGGCAGCCGCTTAACCAACTGAGCCACCCAGGCGTCCCTCTTCATGCACTTTTTAACCCAAGGAGCTGTGGGGCATCCTGCTGGATAAGGCTGAGACATGAGGGCCTCCGGAGTTTCCACCAGTGGTCCTCAAGTGCTATGCCAGACCCCAATGTTAGCCCTCCCTCTTCCTTGCTAACTGACCCCCAGTTGTGTTCAGGTATGGAGGGTCCTTGGCTTCGTGGGCTGTCCCTACCCAGAAGAAGAAATGTTGTTCGTAAGATCTGAGTGGGAATCCAGTTTCCTCTGCAGTGTTGGTTCAAAAGTGAACATGTGACCCAATCTTGGCGTTAGGATTGGGGCAAAGTCAGCCAGGGGTGGATGTGAGGGAATTGGGAGACAAGTTTTCCTTCCTAGTGAAACAGGTGCAGGGGAGAAAGACGCTACTCCCCTTTTCTGAATGGTGGTGTGTGCAAAAGTGGGACCTCCCAAGGATATTCTGCAACCCTGAGGGTAACTGTTACCCACAAGCTGAGAATGGCAGAGCTGGATGGTAGAAAGCAACAGGGCGCCATGATGTCATTGAAGCCCTGTGTCTGCATGTCTTGTCATGTAAGATAAGCTCTTTCTGACCAGGTCTTGTTATTGGCAGCCGAAGGTGTCCTGCAGGAGCCCCACGAGGCCGGCCTCCTGCCTGTTGCATGTCACTTGATGGCAGAGAGTTTGTCAGTGATCTTGCAGTGTGGTCTTCCAACACTTGCAATGAATCAGGCAACTGGAAATGATATTCGTGTTCTTACAGTACTGCTTACATCATCTTTGGAAAAGGACAGTATTCTACATTGTTCCTTTGTTCTTAGGAACTCAAGAAAGTTTTTCCTTTGTAAATTCATAGTCAAAATGATGGATGGTCAGAATAAGCCTGAGTGGAAGAGAAAAAGGAATGCACCGAAGTGCCTGGCATTGTGACCACCTGCCATTGTGGCCATCCAGAGCAGACTTTGGAGAGTCATGCTGCAGGTGAGGCATCTCCACGTGGTCTGGAAGATGGGCACTGTCCCCACGCACACACCCCCATCCCCACTAAGCAAAATCAGGTACACTGAGGAGATCTCAGCCGAGCACTCGCTTCTGTGGGAGATGGCATTTCCATGTAAGAACTGTTTTGCATAAGATCTTCTAACGATATCTTTAAATTGTATTATTTAGGGTCCTCTGGTTGCAAATCACTAAAAAAATGATCTCACACGAGGTTAAGAAGGGGAAAAGGGGAGCCTGTGGTGAATGGTTCACATGAGCAAACCAAAGGAAGGTGTGCCTGGATGTCAAGATTTGAGCACCATCAGGATCTTCTCCTCCTCTCTCTAGTGGAGACACATCTCCAGTGTCTCAGGAAAGCTTCTCCACAAGGCTGGAATCGTGGTGTCTAAAAGGCCCATCACAACTCTCTCAAGCAGAAAAGTGAGAATGTCCTCCAAAAGTTCTAGTTAGAAGCTGCAGGTGGGGAATCAGACAGGCCCCAGGTTAGGTAACATGGTTAATTTTGGACCAATCACTAGGAGAAAGAAGGTATTGTGGATTGAATTGTGTATCCCAGAAAGACCTGTTCAAGTCCTAACTCCTGGTATCTGTGAATGTGATCTTTAGAAATAAGGTCTTTGCAGATGTAATCAAGTTAAGAGGAGGTCATAAGGGCCCTTAGAAGATGAGGGAAGTTTGGAGACAGGGAGAATGCCATGTGATAAGAAGGCCATGGGACAACACAGGCAGAGAATGGAGTGATCCACTCATAAACCAAGAAACACTGAGGACTGTCCACAACTACCAGAAGCTAGGAAAGGTATGGAACAGGTTCTCCTTCAGAGCTTCCAGAAAGAGCCAACCTTGTCAATATCTTGATTGGACTTCCGATCTCCAGAACACTGAGAGAGTAAGTTTCTGTTGTGGTAGGCCACCAGTTTTATGGTATTTTGTTGTAGCATCCCTAGGAAATTCATCTACGAAGGTAGTAGTCAGCAGGGCTAGGTACTATGAAAGGAAGCCCCCAATACTTGGTTGGAGGGGAGGAAAGGACTGTATCCCAAAGAAGGGAGAGGGGCTCCATTACCAGTGGAAGGGGTAAAGGGAGCTGGGCAGGCAAATAGAGCAGCCCCTACATTAGCATACACTGGCATCACATCCAGCTGGATTTCTTACAGGTAAAGAGAAAGGAATACAGTTTTGTCTTGCAGAAAATACTTATTCCTTCTTCAAAGACATCACAGATTCCTTCATCTAAAGTCAGGAATTTATAAGCCACTGTGGTTTGAACAGTTGTATTCTTTAAATAAGGACTGAAATAGCTTCATTTGCCTTGACACTCAGGGAGCTCACAGATTCATTCAGTTGTGCAATTCTGCTAGAAGAAGTGTTTTATTAATTACACCAAGGTACATAAAAAATTAAAAGTTACTTCCTGTGAAGCACATATTCAATTTCAGGTACCTATCATATTTAACCTTTTATCTTGGCCATAAAATTCAAATTATGCATCAAATATAATAAAGATCTCTTCCTGTGAATTGAATTTAGTTGCCATTTTAACATCCTTTTAAACTATTTTTAATTGATAACATGCTTTTATTAAATGGTCAGTTCAAAGATGTGAGAGTGTTCCTTATGAAGAGTAATCTGGGAGCAGACACTATCAGATAGATGGCCTTGTGCTTAAAGATTCTATTTCAAGGCAAGTCCACTGCAGTTAGAATTCTAATGAACCACTCAGACAGAATCCTTTAACAGCTTGGGTAAAAAGGAATGTTCTCCACCACCATACTCACTGGTAAAGTGCAGAGCTTGGGGGTGCCTGGGTGGCTCAGTGGGTTAAGCCTCTGCCTTCAGCTCAGGTCATGATCTCAGGGTCCTAGGATCGAGTGCCACATCGCACTCTCCACTCAGTGGGGAGCCTGCTTCCCTGTCTCTCTCTGCCTGCCTCTCTGCCTATTATGATCTCTCTCTCTGTCAAATAAATAAAATCTTAAAAAATAAATAAATAAAGTGCAGAGCTTGTAAGTGAATGAACATTAAAAGTTAGGGAATTAGCCGTGTGAATATGCATTCAAATCAGTCAACAAACATTGCATCTACAGAGACCTTAGAATAGCGAATGTGTCACGTGTCAGGCCCTTGCTATATGTACTCTGCAGGTATCAACCACGGTAATTCCCATGACTCCCGGAGGGGTGGGTACCACGATCCCCCATTTCACAGAAGTAAACTGAGAAACAGAGTTTACACGACTTGCCCAGACACCTAGCTAACAGAGCGTGGAGCTCCAAGATTCTCACCTGGACCAGAGTCCATGACCTTCACCTGCCTAGGACACACAGACCTGATCTGCCTTCAAGGGTCTCACAAGGCCTTTGATGAGATGGAACTTGTCCACACGAAATCATATTCAACAGTGCTTGGTGGCAAACAGTGAAATGGTTCATACAGAAGTCAATCCTACAATCAGCAAGGAGTTTGATGACCACCAGAGTGGACAGGTAGGGTAGGAAAGGTCAGGAATGGCCTAGAAGAACCTGGAGGACAGAAGGATTGGGTTAAGGTGAGCAAGATTTGAAGACTCCTCACCACCCAGGAAAGAGTCACAGTTTTTCTCTTCTTTGCCACGGGACAGAGTCATTTGTTTCCCTTCATGTAATTAGGACCAGAAGCCACGTGTTGCCAGGAAAGTTGACAAAACCATCCAGGTGAAGAGCTTCAAACCTCTGGGACTAGGGTCACAGACTCATCCTGGTTGTTCTGGATTTTCCCAGTGTTTACACTCAAGTCCCAAGTCCCAGGGCCCCTGTGAATCCCAGGCAAACCAGGATGGTTACTTACCCTGCTTGTTAAATTCACATAGGAGAAAGAGATTTTTCAAAAGAAACAGTTAAAAAAAACAAAGTTTATACTATGCACATGTCATACAGATAATCTGACCCCTCAAAACGCTAAAACGTTTGAACTTGAGCTCCTGGACACTGCTACACAGAGGCTGTGGGATCTTAGGACAGTCACCCTCACACTGAGCCCACTTTCCCTACCTATAAAATTAAAGGTTTGAAGTTGGGTGCTCTTTAAGGGCAATTTCAGGGCTAATAACCAAACTATTATTCTTTTTCCCCCCCCAAAGATGTCTTTACTTGAGAGAGAGGGAGAGTGGGAGTGGGAGGGAGGAGAGGGATGGGGCAGAGGGCCACACTCCTCAAGCAGACTCCCGGCTGAGCACAGAGCCCCATGCAGGGCTTGATCCCACAACCTGAGCCAAAACCAAGAGTCAGATGCCTAACCAACTGAGCCACCCAAGTGCCCCCAACAATTATTCCTGAGTCCACACCAGTGCTGGGAAAACCCCCTAACCATAAACACACACACACACACACACACACACACACACACACACCTATACAAGTACACACCTATCCACACCTATCCAAAGTTTTCTTATTTAGGGGGAAAAGAATCTCATGTTGCATATTATCTTCCATTTGAGATGTGAATTAATTGGAAATATACTCAGATAAATTTAGTACTCGGAGGGTTTTGGTTTTTTTAAACCATTATTTTTTTTTTTTTTTTTTTTTTTTTTGCAAACCTACATGTATCTTTATTTATTTTTTTATTTTTTAGCATATTTTTTTTAAATTTCTTTTCAGCATAACAGAATTCATTGTTTTTGCACCACACCCAGTGCTCCATGCAATACATGCCCTCCCTAATACCCATCACCTGGTTCCCCCAACCTCCCACCCCCTGCCGCTTCAAAACCCTCAGGTTGTTTTTCAGAGTCCATAGTCTCTCAGGGTTCACCTCCCCTTCCAATATCCCTCAACTCCCTTCTCCTCTCCAGCTCTCCATGTCCTCCATGCTATTTGTTATGCTCCACAAATAAGTGAAACCATATGATAATTGACTCTCTCTGCTTGACTTATTTCACTCAGCATAATCTCTTCCAGTCCCGTCCATGTTGCTACAAAAGTTGGGTATTCATCCTTTCTGATGGAGGCATAATACTCCATAGTGTATATGGACCACATCTTCCTTATCCATTCGTCCGTTGAAGGGCATCTTGGTTCTTTCCACAGTTTGGCGACCGTGGCCATTGCTGCTATAAACATTGGGGTACAGATGGCCCTTCTTTTCACTCCATCTGTATCTTTGGGGTGAATACCCAGTAGTGCAATTGCAGGGTCATAGGGAAGCTCTATTTTTAATTTCTTGAGGAATCTCCACACTGTTCTCCAAAGAGGCTGCACCAACTTGCATTCCCACCAACAGTGTAAGAGGGTTCCCCTTTCTCCACATCCCCTCCAACACGTGTTGTTTCCTGTCTTGCTAATTTTGGCCATTCTAAGTGGTGTAAGGTGGTATCTCAATGTGGTTTTAATTTGAATCTCCCTGATGGCTAGTGAGGATGAACATTTTTTCATGTGTCTGATGGCCATTTGTATGTCTTCATTGGAGAAGTGTTTGTTCATATTTTCTGCCCATTTTTTTAACCATGATTCTTTTAGATTTTTACTGTTTCCTAATTTTACTGTCTCAATGAATTTTACAGACAATGGGGTAAATGCCTTCAGAATAAAATAATCGGTAAAAATCAGAAGATTGTTTTCATGTATAGTAACCCCTGTCTCCTCCCACTCTGGGAAGGCCAGAGGAGCTAGGACAGGAGAGAAGAAATAACAGGAGGCCTCTGACTCCAAACGTTAAGGCCCTATAAACAGTGAGACATGGCCACTGGAAGGTGAGGGTGGAATTTATGCAGTGAGTGATTGGTGAGGAAATGCGGCATAGAGAGTACAAGTCAACAGATATCTACCAGCATGTCGGCCAAAAAGAGATGTGGCTCCCTGAATCTAAGTACAAGCCGCTCAGCTTTCATAAGTGTAACAAAATTGTTGTGAACTCCCTATTTTCCATACTGATGTTGGGGAAGGGGACAACGCAGGTTCCGTTAACTTGCCAAATAGTATATAGCAGGTGACCCACTCACCTTTCCTCTGTGCTCTGTTATGACTCTACTCTTGTTCAGTGTTTCCCAAAGGGTCACAGGGCGAACTTGGTTAATCATGTCTTTGTCTCCTGAAATAGACCATAGGCTCTAGGAAATAGATTCGGACCAGAACAGGATACCCTTCTGACCTGACTCAGCTTTTTTTTTTTTTTAAGGTTTTATTTATTTATTTGACAGACAGAGATTACAAGTAGGCAGAGAGTCAGGTGGACGGGGGGGAGGGGGTGGGAAGCAGGATCCCCGCCGAGCAGAGAGCCAGATGTGGGGCTCGATCTCAGGAACCCGGGACCACGACCCAAGCCGAAAGCAGAGGCTTTAACCCACTGAACCACTCAGGCGTCCCCCGACTCAGCTTTGTACTCAGCTCCTGAGTTCAACCTTAAAGTGCCATTGCTGGTGGAGAGCAAGCACTAACTCCCTGCCAATTTGTCTCCAAGTTCAGTGTTAAGTGTCCCCTAAATACAGAGGTACTTCTGAATGTGGCTGCCACAGAGCATCCTTATAGAAAAACTTAACTGAAGGTTTAATCCCAGCCTAGAGATTCTCTCTACTGCAAATGGAATCGTCAGTGTGATGTCATATGCCCCAGAATACACACTTGCCACCAGCCATTCTTTCATTAGAGTTTTATTTCTGAGACACCTGAGGCTTTTTATTCTCCTAATACAGTATCTTCCCAATGTCAGAATACTGTTCAGAATTAGATGCACACATATATGATCAGTTGGGTATTACACCAAAAGTGCCAAAGCAATGGGTTAAAAAACTATCTTTTCAACAAATGGTTCTGGAATAACTGGTTATCCATACACAAAAGAAAAAAAAAATTCAATTTCAAAATTTACCTCAGACAACAGAGAATAAATAACTCAAAATTTATTATAGCCCTAAATATGAAGGCTAACTTTCAAAAGAAAACATGGAAGAAGATCTTAGGGTTGGGCTAGGTGAAGATTTTTTTTTTTTTAAGGATTTGTTTATTTGTCAGAGAGAGAGAGAGCACAAGCAGAGCAGTGGCAGGCAGAGGGAGAAGCAGACTCCCCACAGAGCAAGGAGCCTGATTCAGGACTTGATCCCAGGACCCTGGGATCATGACCTGAACCGAAGGCAGATGTTTAACAAACTGAGAGGCAAAGATTTTTTAAGTAAGACACAAAAAGCAGGAACTATTTTTAAAACTTAATAAATGGGACTGCATCAAAATTTAAATATTTTGCTGTTTAAAAAAAAAAACATTGTTAAGAAAATAAAAAGGCAAGCCACAGACTGGAAGAAAATATTTATAAAACTCAAACCTATCCAGAATATATAAAGAATTCTTACAACTCAATAAGACAAATGGGCAAAAGATTTGAATAGACACTTCATCAAAGAAGATATATGGATGGCAAATAAGCACATTAATCATCAGGGAAATACAAATTAAAATCACAGTGAGATGAGGCACCTGGGTGGCTCAATCAGGTAAGTGTCAAACTCTTGGTTTTGGCTCAGGTCATGATCTCAGGGTCATGAGACCGAGCCCTCTGTTGGGCTCTGTGCTCAGCTTGGAGTCTGCTTGAGATTCTCTCTCTCCTTCTCCCTCTTGTCCTTCCCCTGCTCATGCTCACTCTCTCACTCTCTCTCCCAAATAAATATTTTTTATAAAAATATAAATAAGTAGGACACCTGGGTGGCTCAGTCAGTGAAGTGTCTGCCTTCAGCTTGGGTCATGATCCCAGGGTGCTGGGATCGAGCCCCACATAGCGCTCCCTGCTCAGCAGGAAGCCTGCTTCTCCCACTCCCCCTGCTTGTGTTCCCTCTCTCGCTGTGTCTCTCTCTGCTAAATAAAAAATAAAATCTTTAAAATATCAATCAATCAGTCAGTCAGTCATAGTGAGTTAACAACTACACACCCACTAGAAAGGCTGAAATTAAAAAGACTTGATGATAACAGGTGTTGACAAACATGGGGAGCAACTTGAACTCTCACACATTGATCATGGGGATATAAAAGGATACAGTTTGGGAAAACAGGCATTTCCTCATCAACTTCATGTACAGCTACTCAAAGACCCAGCAATCCTACTTCTAGTTATTTATGCAAAAAAATGAAAACATATGTCCACACAAAACTTGCAGGCAGATATTCGAAGTACCCTCATTCATAAGAGCCAAGAACTGAAAAACGTTGAAATCCCCAAGAGGTGAACAAAGTTTGGTCCACAAAGTTTGGTATATCCTTACAAAGGATACCAGTCAGCGATAAAAATGAATAAACTACTGAGAGACACAACAACATAGCTCTCAAAAATATTACACAGAGGGAAAGAAGTCAGTCACAAAATACATATTCTGGATGATTCCATCTACCTGAAGTTCTAGAAAATGTACTTACGGTGCTAGAAACGGGTCAGTGGTTGCCTGGTGTTGGAGGTAGAGAGGCGGAAGCAAGCTGGGCCTGAGGGGGGCTGTCCATCTTGATTGCGGTTGTGGTGACTTGTACACATTCATCAGACTGACCACACCTAACGTTGGTGCGGTTTATTGGACGTAAATTAACCTCAATGAAGGTAATTCTTAAATAAAAATTCAAGGAGTGTGGGAATTTCCAAGAAGAGACATTAAAATACATACTAACAACAAACTGAAATTTTTTCCTGAGCTAATCAGAGAACTGAAAAGAAATCAAAAGAGGAAATTTCCCTTATTTGAATCAACGTCTTCAATGTGAGAATGCAGTGAGAAACACTGCCCTCTGTAATTTCGACTGTCTCTGGAAAGACCTTCCCTTAAACCATTTTTGGTTCAGATTTCAATTATCAGCTAATGATTTAGCCGGCATTCGTTGGCAATCACCTAAGAGGGCAGGCTTTGTAGCCATGGATGGAAGAGAGAAGGTTATGGTTTCACCAAAACCAAAGAGCACCCCCAGGAGGCAAGGGGGGAAGCAAAGAATCCAGGGGAAAAAGGGAAAGAAAGCAGAAGGGTCCATCCTCTTAGGTGCTCAGAGAGTTGACGCCCTTGGTCTCCCATGGGACAACCTGGACACATTGGGGTGGAGGAAGGAACACAGCAAATAGGCACGAATAAGCAGCCATGGCAGCCAAAGGCAGTCATGTCCTCAGACTCTCCCCTTACACGGATAGGGCTTCAGGCTGAGAGCTCCCATGGAGGCCGGCGTTCTTCACGCCAAAACATTTAAAGTTATAAATCAAGCTCTCAAACTGCTAAATGAAATGTACATTACCCCCCTACTATAACAAGTATACCTTCATAATGACAAAATCTACAATACTCATAAAATTAGGCTTTTATGTAACTGAAAGTTGGCGAACTGTCAAAACACAACCAGAGGGGTGCCTGGGTGGCTCCGTCGGTTAAGCATCTGCCTTTGGCTCAGGTTATGATCTCAGGGTCCTCGGATGGAGTCCCGTATCTGGCCCCTTGCTCTGCAAGGAACTTGCTTCTCCCTCTGCCTGCCACTCCCCCTGCTTGTGCTCTCTCTCCCTCTCTGATAATAAAATTTCAAAATCTTAAAAAAAAAAAAAAAAAACATAGCTGAGTTTAGGATTGCATGTGTCCGGACATTTGGTCAGCGAGGTAGTGCTGTTTAATAAGTAATCAGAGAGGCACCACTCATAGATGATGTTCATTTCATAACCTCTCTGTTCCTGGACATTATTTCAGGAAAATCACAGGTTTGCAATCAAGACTTTCACATAATGTGTATGTTAGTGATAGCAATGACCTAAATGCTTAAACAATCCTGTGATAATCCTCAACATATGATAATCCTCAACATATAAAAAATCAGAACAAATTCTCATTTAAAATACCAGTTAAAAGAAAACTTAGAACTTAAAAATTAAAATGATTTTGGGGTGCCTAGGTGGCTCAGTTGGCTAAACCTCTGACTCTTGATCTCAGGGCTGAGTTCAAGCCCTGCACTGGGCACCGTGCTGAGTGCAGAGCCTACCTTAAAAAAAATAAAATAAAATGATTTTTGTGCTTTCAAATAGATTATTTTTCTTCTAAAACATTCCAGAGTGTGTATGAAGGAGTATGCATGGGCAAAATAAAATATTTAATGAATGGATATAAAATGTTTAAATCAACCAGTACTTAAAACTGATGTTTTATTTAATCTTTTGAAAAGGTAATCATAGCTTATTAAATATATTTTATAGAAGCAAAACTATTCATAAGTTCAGCATTCAATTACCATCTCGTTGCCTGTACGAAGAACAGATATGCTTCGTGTGTGCTATATTTAGATCCATATATATACAAATTGAAGGATGGTGTGCATTGTTTTAATATTGCAAAATATCGCTCAGCTGCCGTGTTTGCTGCTGCAAACTCCGTGCTAATTGATGAGTTCCTCTGGAACGAAGAACTGGAACACAAAAAGAAGCCAAGCCGGGAAATGAACGCTTGGCACCACTGGGAAGCAATAGCTCTTTCTACAAGCATCTATTGTAAGTTAATTAAAGATAAATTAATTAAATTGTCTTTTCTTTACCTTAGTGCTCTGCTGCTCAAATCACCCTGACGCCCCAAAGAAGCTCCAGCACGGGCAGCCGCACAGCCCTGGCCCTTCAGGGCATCAGAGAGGGCAGCTGCCTCGGGTCAAGGACACAGAGCTCCCAAGACACAAAGCATTTCCCCTGAGGCCTGAACACAGCTACGGATAAAAGCAGATATTTAAAGAAAAAAAAAAACAAACAGATATTTAGGTTTTAAATTTGCATTTAAATTAGTGTTAAATCGAGCTATGCCCATGTCCAGTATGAGTTCCTTTGTGAGGGAGCTGCCCATTTGCTCTTCAACATGTGGTGTGGGGTGTGTGTGTGTGTGTTTCTGGTGTGTGTGTGTGTGTGTGTGTGTGTGTGTGGTGTACACAGGACTCTGAATCATGGGTCTCAGGCCAGTGTCCCCTCTGTCCAGTGTCCCTCTGCTGTCCAGCAGCACAGCTTGGGGTATCTCTCTTGAATTTTTAGTCTGAATATATCCATCTGTTTTTTAAGGATGTTAATGTTACATTAATTATTTTTACTTTTTTCCCTAAGTTTTTACTTTAATTCCAGTTAGTTAACATACAGTGTTCTATTAGTTTCAGGTATACAAATTAATTCTTAATTATACAGGTAATTTGTGAACATACCTCTTTATTTTAAAAGTATTTTGAACATTAAAGGTAAGGCTTGGGTGCCTGTGGTTCAGTCAGTTAAGTGTCTGCCTTCGGCTCAGGTCACAATCCCGGAGTCCCAGGATGGAGTCCCTGCTCAGCGGGGAGTCTGCTTCTCCCTCTGTCCCTCACTCCACTCATGCTCTCCCTTGTTCATTCTCTCTCTCTCTCAAGTAAATAAATAAAACCTTTAAAAAATGGAAAGTAAATAAAGGTAAGGCTAAAATCCAATTCTTTCATCCCCTCATCCCACTGCTCTAAGTCTGGCTACAAGCTCAGTACAAATCTTCCCAAATGGGTTTCATCACGGTCATAGCTAACCCTTGTGACATATCTACACGGTGCTAGACATTGTTCTAAGCCTTTTACACCCAGCGTCTTTTTTAAACCCTCATACAACCTCATGAGAGAGCTTACCTACCTATATTCATATATTTACTTACAGACGAACTACAACTCTGTGTGTGTGTGTGTGTGTGTGTGTGTGTGTGTGTGTGTGTGTGTGTGT
>NW_019154096.1:69517593-69803109 GCF_002288905.1 Enhydra lutris kenyoni | reverse complement strand
AACATAACATGAATCCTACTTAAGGCTTAGTCTTGAAACTTACTTTGTTCTTTTTTTCTCTATCTTGGAGGCCTACTCGTGGCAGGACCCTTAAATTACATTTTCCTTCTTAACAGCAAGAGGTGCGTGTAAGCAAAATTTTCTTTGGGAGGGAAAACGAGTTTCCTAAACTCTTTTGGAATGTTACATGTACTGAGACTTCTGATTTCTTGATTTCTAATTAGTCTCAGCTTCTGAGATCTGCAGGCGATGAGCCACCAGGTGGAAGGGGAACTGCCCAGCCGGCCAGGGCAAAAGCTTCCCCGGGAAAAAACACCAGTCTGCCAGCAGCATTTTTCTCCCAGTAGACAGCTCTGTAAATGACAGACGGACAAAAGCCCACCAGGCTATTTCCGGGTGACCTTCTAATAAATAATGGGAAGGAGCAGAAAGTATAATGTCAATATAATTATTCCTTAACTGCGGAGGCTTCTCCTCCCCTCGACTAAGCTACTGGAGAACCCAAAGTCATCTCAGCTTCCCCTCCGCCCTCCCAGCACCCGGGCGCCAACTCCCCGAGCAATTCTCTCTCCAGCCTTGGGCTGTCAAAGGCTGCCCCCTACCCCCACTTTGTTCTCCACCTCATCCATAGATAAATCTCTCCCTAAATGTAACATTCAACCTGGTATTGGAAGGAAAATAATCTAAGTATTTCACACTAATGAGTAAATGGGTGATCCTTGTCCTTCGAAACTGTCCAAAAAATGTCTTGTTTTAATCCAGTCTCTACTTGGGAAACTGAGGCTCTTTGCGGCAGACATTGAGGGACAGAGTGAACCCTTAGATGGTTACTCCTCTTTATTGTTGTCAGAAGAAAAGACGGATGAGCTCATCTGTATTTATGATGCATCAAAGAAGCCAGAATCAGGGAGATGTGCAGAGCAGGGTTGAGCGTAAATAAACAAACAAAGTGGGTATCACGAACTAACCGAGGCTGTTGGGACCATAAACCTGCGAGCCAGAGATGAAAGGAGGAATGGAGTAAAATATGCAGAGATTTAATGAAAACAGATATGTTTATCCTTTCTTCTTTTAATAGCAAAGTGGAACTCAACTCCTTTATAAATCAACAGCCTGGCTGTTAGCATGTGAGAACCTTCCTGTTTCTTCATAAAAACAAGCAAAACAAGTACCAGGATAATTTTTCTAACACGTATTTGCCCCCAGATTCTCACTGGAGGCGTTTTCCACCATCACAGGAAAATAAAATTCTTGCATATCTGGGCCAATGAGGTCTTTTTAAGATTTTTATTTATTTATTTGATAGAGAGAATGACAGCCAGAGCAGGAACACAAGCAGGGGGAGTGGGAGAGGAAAAGCAGACTTCCTGACCTGAGCTGAAGGCAGACGCTCAACCATCTGAGCCACCCAGGAGTCCCTAAAACCCATCTTAAAGGCTAGGAGTCTTCCTAGTCCCAAGTGCCTTGGCCTGTCTTGGAAGCACACTGGTGTAAACGGACAAGCAGGTTCAAAGCAGCCTCTGCCTGGAACATGAAAAGGAAATCTGCCCAACTCCCCCATTCCTACTAGAAAGTGTCTGTTTTGTATTTAAAACATTAAAGAACTCCTCCTGAAATCTGTGCCTGGGATACAGGAATCTGAATTATTTGAAAGATGGTGCTCTGTAAAAGCTCTTTTTAGAATTCCCTAGAACGGTGGTCCTCAGACTTGAGCAAATGCTGAAACTGCCTGTGGATTCCAAACCCTGGTCCTGAGACTCCTCTAAGATTCTGAGGTTGGATCTGCATTTACTTTTTTTTAAAGATTTTATTTATTTGACAGACAGAGATCACAAGTAGGCAGAGAGAGAGGCAGGCAGGGAGGGAAGCAGGCTCCCTCCTGAGCAGAGAGCCCGATGTGGGGCTCGATCCCAGGACCCTGAGACCATGACCTGAGCTGAAAGCAGAGGCTTTAACCCACTGAGCCACCCAGGCACCCCTGGATCTGCATTTAACAAGGACTCTAGAAGATTCCGAGCCAAGTAGTCCATGGGTCGTCATTTTGAAAGCACGTTGCCATGATTCATTAGAAATATCTGGAAAAGCAGTTTATAATTCAAATGTGTGTGGATTTAGTTTAAAAAAAAAAAGAATCTTTCAAAGTGTAAATCATAGAACTGCTTCCTAATTATGAAGAGAATTCTATGGTTTCTGGGTAGGGAGGAGGCGATCTCTATACCAATTTTAGTGAAGACTATCACGTGCCAGAAACAGGGCTGAAGGCAAGGAACACAAAGGTGAGTAAGATGTGGTTTTACACCTCAAGAAGCTTGTTGTCCAGGGAAGGAATGCAGTTGGGGGAACGCTGCTGAGTTTTTCACACTTTCTTCCTCACTGAGCCTGATGCCAACGAGCTGGGCAATCTTGGACAAGTTGGTGAGCTTCTCTAGGGCTCCATGGGAGGGAGAAAATGGGAGGGAGAGGATGACTTGACAATCCCTTGAGTTTCTTCCCGCTCTAAAAATTCTATGATTCTATATATAGCCCCACCTAAGTAACTACAACCAAAAACCCTTCCAAGTAAGTGTATATAAAAGAGTTAATTGCAGGGGCACCTGGGTGGCTCAGTGGGTTAAGCCTCTGCCTTCGGCTCAGGTCATGATCTCAGGGTCCTGGAATCGAGCCCCGCATCTGGCTCTCTGCTCAGTGGGGAGCCTGCTTCCCCCCCCCTCTCTCTGCCTGCCTCTCTGCCTACTTGTGATCTCTGTCAAATAAATAAATAAATAATCTTTAAATTAAAAAAAGAGTTAATTGCAAAAGATTTCCTATCTTACAAATCTCTTCGAGAATGAAATTGCATCCTATCCAGGTGGTACTACACAGAAGAAAAAACAAAAAGTCATTTCCAGGAGTCTTCACCTCGAATCTGAAAGCTTCCCAGGAGAAATGTAGTCCTTTTTCTGGACACACAAACTGTCATCCTACAGTACTGCATCCTATAGTACAGCTTGGAATATATGCCTTTGAGAATACTGAGGTAATCTGTATTACCTTTCAAAGTAACTTTCTTTATGCTAAGTCACAGTGAGGACCAGCGAAAAGAAACCCCTTTCAAACCTTCTGGGACTTAACGGTTTTTTTTGTTTTGTTTTTTTTTAAGATTTTATTTATTTATTTGACAGACAGAGATCACAAGTAGGCAGAGAAGCCGGCAGAGAGAGAGGAGGAAGCAGGCTCCCTGCTGAGCAGAGAGCCCGATGCGGGGCTCGATCCCAGGACCCTGGGATCATGACCTGAGCTAAAGGCAGAGGCTTTAACCCACTGAGCCACCCAGGTGCCCCGGACTTAACGGTTTTAAGAACAACCTCACCTTAAACCAATTCCTTCCTAAAACACCGCCCTGAAAGCAGTCCATTTCATAGTAATTATTTGCTTCACGATGGGACTCACCAAGGATTTCTCTTAAATAAACTTTACTGCGGCATCATAAATGAAAGGTTACATGCAAACCGTCATCTTTACACAATTTTTCAGAATCGTAAAATAATAATAACTCCTATTTATTCAGTGATTCATGAAGTGACGGCCTAAATCTTTGATGCGTTTTGGTTTATCAACGTTAGAAAGAAACTTGCAAACGAGGTAGGATTTTCCTCCATTTTACAGGTGAGAAAAATAGGTTCAAAGTGGTGAAAGAACTTGTCTGAGTTCACATGACTGTAGAGTGGGGGAGTCAGGCGTCCAGAGTCTACGCCTACATGACTGTAGAGTGGGGAAGTCAGGCATCCAGAGTCTACACGTTCACACACCAGATGCCCCACAAGAACAGAACCTGAAACACAGCAGATGCTAAAAAGAGAAACTAAGATCCACAGCTGATTTGACATTCTCTTCAGGCTCATCAAGACTTGGAATCCTGGGGGTGATCTATTTTGACCATGAATTTAGAGGTGCCCAACCTTCTGTCATGTCTTCACCCTCTGCATGATTTCTGCCATATCCGAGTTATCGTTCAAACTACTTCATACTTAATTTACTTAATGTTTCCATTGATATCATCTATTTTATTTTGGAAAGATCATTTCATATCTTTGAATTCACTGGTTTGGTGTGCCTTTTATATTTTTTCCAACTAACTTGAAAATAAATACAGAGCACTTAAATTCAAAACCCATTCTGAGATCGCTTCTTATGGTACCAGCGGTGACATATGCCACGGTAGAGATGTTCAGCCACACTGTGGCTTTCAGAACAATGAGAGTTAAAAGATATCAGTGACAAGGTCTCTACTGGAAGCCAGTAGAAATCTTGTAATTTTTTAAAATATTTTATTTATTTATTTATTTGAGAGAGAGAAAATGAGTTGGAGGAGAGCACAGGGAGAGGAAGAAGCAGGGTCCCCGCTAAGCAGAGAACCCAATGAGGGGCCCAATCCCAGGACCCTGGGATCATGACCTGAGCTGAAGGCAGAGGCTTGACCCACTGAGCCACCCAGGCCCTCGAGGAACCTTGTATTTATGAAAATGTCTTTACCGATAGAGACAAATGGAAGAACAAGTTCCCCCAACCGTGTGTACATTTTAAACCCCAATCAATTGTCAAGAAGAACTATGAAGAGATAAGTATGTTCCCGAGGAGTGTTTGTGACCCTCCAACGTAGAGTTCACATTAAGTATAATATGGCATATCATGAGGAACCGGATCTCATTAAGCTCTATTTCCCCCCAAACCAGCATTTTCTTTCTAGCTGTCAGCTATTCCAGATGACTTTGGAAGGAAAACTCCCACTGCTCCATGGAAGGCAGGGTTTTCCAGTCTCCACTGGTCTGGGAACTAAGTTACTGACACTTGGAGCCTCCAGATTCCTATGAAAAGCAATTCTCAACTGAGACACGGCTTTTACCGTAGTGTGTATCCCAGCAACAAGAACACAAAGACCTGAAGGCAGCAACTACAGCCAAATTTCGTGCGCTCATTTTTCTTATCATCTTTTTCTTTTCAGATTTTACGTATTTATTGATCAGAGAGAGAGAGCACAAGCAGGGGGAGCAGCAGGCCAAGAGAGAAGCAGACTCCCCGCTGAGGAGGGAACCGGATGAAGGACTCGGTCCCAGGACCTTGGGATCATGACCTGGGCCAAAGGCAGACGTGTAACCAACTGAGCACCCCAGGGGTCCCTTCATCATCCTTATACAATCAGACTTATTTGTAGTTCCTAGAGTCCTAAGAGCTGGCTAATCCCTTGAAAGAAAAAGGTAGTGAGCCAGAAAATGGAAGAATCACTAGTTAGGGCTGAAGGCCACATTTCCTATTGACCCGGGAGGCAATTTTAGAATGTACTGAAGAGGAGAAGAAAACTATGTATCGCAGTCACTTGGGTAGGACGGGGCAAACATTGATATTTTTCTCTATAACTGTCACCTTTATTTCACATTTTAAAAAGGAATTCTGGACTCTAATAATGGAAAAAGGAACTGCACTACCTCTTAGTTTTATAATTTATGCTACCATTTTACTCTGCTTCAGAGATGAATGACATCATAACTTTCTTTTTTTTTTAAGATTTTATTTATTTATTTGACAGACAGAAATCACAAGTAGGCAGAGAGAGAAGGGGAAGGCAGGCTCCCTGCTGAGCAGAGAGCCCAATGCGGGGCTTGATCCCAGAACCCGGAGATCATGACCTGAGCTGAAGGCAGAGGCTGTAACCCACTGAGCCACCCAGGCGCCCCCATCATAACTTTCTTAAATCAATTTAAGCTTCCATTAATGTTAGGAAGGTAAACATGATCACTGATTGTTCCATAATAAGTCTGATTTCCACTCAGCCTCTCTTTACAAGACCACAGAACTCATCCTTAAATGGAAATCCCATGAGCATCCGTTAAAATTACACCCAGAAGAACAGTCCCCTCTTGCTTTAAGTGTTTAAAGTCAGCCTGTCAGTAGAGTTGAGGGGTAACCTCAAGGGAGTTTAATAACTAGTCAGCAGATTGGCCCATAAATCACATGATGTAGGCAAAATGACGACTTCAGGATTTCAGAGATAAACTGTAAAAACCTATGGAAAGACCATGTAACTTGATGGATAGACAGAATTTTGCCCTCACCTACAGTGCCAGAGATGCCAAACGTAGCCCACAGAGTGGCTTTTTTCCTACCTGCATGGAGTTTAGGAAAATTGAGTTCATTGCTTGCATTCAAAAATTGGGAGAGTTCGCAGAAAATGTGGATTTCCACCGACACTTTGAAAACATATTTCTGGGGGCACCTGGGTGGCTTAATCGGTTAAGCACCTGCCTTCAGCTCAGGTCATGGTCCCAGGGGCCTGGGATCAAGCCTCAGTCGGCAGGCTCCCTGTTCAGTGGGGAGTCTGCTTCTCCCTCTCCCTCTGCCCCTCCTCCCTACCCATGCTCTTTCCCCCACTCAAATAAGTAAATAAAATATTTTTCAAAAAAAAACCCACACATTTCTGTCAACACTGAACTTAACCTCATAATGTCAGTGAGAGAGGGAGCCAGGGAAAGAGGGCAAGTCCAGCTAGTACAGAATTAAGAGAGCCCCTGGGAAGACACTCATGCTGTCAGTGGTCAGGTCAGTGCTAATACTGGCCACCATCCTTCTTAGGAGATGGGTAGTTTGCCAACAGCGTGTTGCCAGGAGATTAGATTGTCCAACTCTCCCACACTTGCAGACACCACCAAAACTTTTCAAACAAGTTAAAAGCCAACTCAGAAGCTACCTTTCCAGAGCTCCTGAGAGTCTGTCCAAGGGCACATTGGGGACACGTACAAATGAGCAATTGCAGATGCTGAGATGCGAGACACACAGTATCTTTCACTTCTTTAAATCAATCCCAATTCAGGTAGCACCACCAAGCAAGCACCATCACCACTTGGAGTATTGCTGTGACACGGCAGGAATCATCTAGCATGATGACGGGACATGGCGGGGAGAGGGAAGAGGGTGCTCCTCTGCAGACATCACTGTGAGATGTCCTCTCTCCCAGGAAAGAAAACGGACTTTTGCTCCCATCTAGTGTCCTGGAAGCCAGCCCCCCACATTCAGGGGCCATCAAGGGGGAGCGCGATCATGGACTGTGATTCAAAGGGGCATTATTAGGTGGATGTTGAGCCAGTGGCCTTGGCCTCTGTAGCATAATGAACTCATCAGTTCAGCCAATCGGGCAGCCCCACAGGGAACAGGAAGGAGATATTGGAAATCTATAGCCAAGGGCTGTGGGAAGGAGAAGCAAAGTGAAAAAATCAACTTGCTGAGAGCACACCTGTGAAGAAAGTGTCCGGAAGGATGCACACCAAATGGGAACACTGACCTCCGGGACATGGTCAAGGAACACAGAGGCCTGAACACAGCAACCAGGGATCACTACGTCAGCTCACCCAGTCTGTTCGGCTTCTGCTTCCCACAGCAAGCACGCAGGGCTTTCGTAATTACAAAAGTGCTGGGGCACTTGGGTGGCTCAGTCAGTTAAGTGGCCGACTGGATTTCAGCTCAGGTCATGATCTCATGGTCCTGAAATAAGCCCCGCCTCGGGCTCTGAACTCAGCGGGGAGTCTGATTAAAGATTCTCTCTCCTGGGACACCTGGGTGGCTCAGTTGGTTGAGCGGCTGCCTTTGGCTTGGGTCATGATCCCAGCGACCTGGGATCAAGTCCCGCATCGGGCTCTTTGCTCCGTGGGGAGCCTGCTTCTCCCTCTGCCACTCTGTCTGCCTGTGCTCACTCTCTTTCTCTCTCTGACAAATAAATAAATAAAATCTTTAAAAAAAAAAAAAAGATCTCTCTCCTTCTCCCTCTGCCCCTCCCCCCTCTCTAAAAAAATACATTTTTTTAAAAAAACATTATTATAAAAGCTTTTTGAATAAAATATTTATAAAATACCAACTATAAGATATTCTTATATAATACATCCTGTAGGTAGGAATATAGGCATTAAAAAAAACCTATCTTTGAGCAGTGGAATGATGAGTAATTGTTTTCTTGTTTATAATTATTGATATCCTTCAAATGATCTACTTTTATTATCCATAAAAAATAATAAACATTAACAGTAAATTTGAAGATAAATTTTTGTATCTTAAATCATCCCTCACTTTCATCTTCTCATCCCTAAATATTTTAATTAAAACGGAAAGCTTCCACTGGCCTCCCTGCCCCACCCTGCTGATTTCCCATATACTATTCCCCCCCATACAACATTTTGTCACTCATAGCTGTCCATCATCTGTTGACATGGTCAGTAAGAGACATTTCAGACAATCTCAGTGTTAAGACTGGCTCAGAAGAAAACCCACAGAGGCAGCAGGCTCTGGTGAGTCTCATGTCCCAACACCTATAAGGAGGTCAAGTTCATTGTGCTCCCTCACTGCCCCAAATGTCCACATCCACTGTGTTAAGAAGAGCTTCCACCGAAGCACATGTCCTTTGATTCAAAGCATCGACTATAGCTTATGAAGATGAATACAGACCATTGGGTAAAAAGCAAATCCCCCCCCCAAGAAAAGTGCTCTTTTTCTATAATAGCTTCAACTAGCTTCATCTAGAGTAAATTCTGGGTAAAGAGTGTACAGCAATTCTGCCCTAATGAGGCCGAACAAGGCACCACCCAGACTCATGGAATCTGTTACTGGGGCTTGTCCTAAATCCTATAAACCTCTGATGAATGTTCTTGATATGAATGATGACCTACAGGTGCTTGGGAAATTTTCTCAAAAACTCTTAAACACAGAAAAATTCACATGTGCTAAGTCCAAATGGTTACCAAGTAACAGAAACATGGAGTCACAATACAGTTTCTGTACCAAGGTGTGCAAGTTGGTGGAATCTCATCATAAAGTCTCATCACTTTAAGGATACATGAGGCAAAGGGAGGATTAAACACACACACACACACACACACACACACAGATGCATGCAAACAGGTCCCCAGCAAAGAAATGCAGCAGAGTGACCTTGGGAGATAGAAATCACTGGGTCACCTGGGTAGCATGTGTCAGTTAAGTGTCCAACTCTTGATTTCAGGTCATGATCTCAGGGTCATGAGATCAAACCCCACACTGGGCTCCACGCTGGGCGTGG
The DNA here is from genome assembly GCF_002288905.1 of Enhydra lutris kenyoni. Classification (NCBI taxonomy): domain Eukaryota; kingdom Metazoa; phylum Chordata; class Mammalia; order Carnivora; family Mustelidae; genus Enhydra; species Enhydra lutris. Next base: position 69,794,033 of record NW_019154096.1, on the reverse strand, counting down.
AACCTGCTGAAGATGATCTCTCTCCCTCTCCGCCATCCCTCTACCACCAACAACCACCTCCCTCCCCCACACTCATTCTCTCTCTAAACAAACAAACAAACCAAAAAGACAAGAAATCGTCCAGTCTGGCCCCATCCTCCCTCTACCCACAGTCCCTTTGGATCTTGAAAAGTGGGTCTCATGTCCCAAGGTCTGTGCCCAGGTCAAGTCCAGAGAACAGAGTCAACAAATTATTTGTTTCTAAGCTCAAAAGACACAGTTCAAGTAAAATACAGAAAATATATAAAAAGCGGTGCCATCTGGCAGAAGCAGCTCCCCATCCTGTGCCCTCCCCACCCCACACCCATTCCCTCACCCCGGAGCTAGGAGAGGAAGGAGGCAGAGAGCAGAAGGGGAAGGGAGAGAGCTGAAGCAGTCTGTCTTTGGGCCCTGCTCCCAGATGAGAAGGTGTGCGGGCTGGCGGCAGAGACCCAGATGGATCAGAAATCCCAGAGTGGAAAGAATCAGGAGTCATCTGCCCCACACGGGACCCTGGACACCTTCTATCTTATCTCTCGGGCCACATAGGCCAAGAGTTTTCTGCTTGGGGAACATCTGGGATGATCAGAGGCTGTAGGAGGGGCAGGGGGCTTGCCAACAGCTGCAGGTTGGGGGGGAAATCTCCAGGGAGGATACGTCAAACTCCCCACCCACCCCTTGCTTGACTCATTGGCCTTGCTGCTGGCACACAGGCCAGAACAGGGTTGCCAGGGAGTACCTACAGTAAGTTCGGGAGGGGCCGACGAGGGGACACCGGACAGGTAAATTATTTTCTCTGACTCACACTTTCCTGATGGTCAGAAAGGGCACAGTCACCTCCCAAGGCCTTGGTAAAACATAGAGAAGGCCTCAGTAAGTGGTAGCCCCCCCCCCCCACCATTTCCCTCTCCCTGACACCAGCTAGAATTCTCCTTATCTTCACCACAGCATCCTTGCAAAGACGGCTCACGCAGCAGGGCACAAGGTCCTGACACTGTGGCGCTTATGCCCGTGGTCTCTTCCCTCCGTGGGCCTGCGTTTAACTTACAGCACATAACTCTTCCTTAGCCTTAAAAGTACATAGGCAGGGCACCTGGGTGGCTCAGTTGGTTGAGCGACTGCCTTTGGCTCAGGTTGTGTTCCTGGAGTCCGGGATCGAGTCCTGCATCGGGCTCCCAGCTCCACGGGGAGTCTGCTTCTCCCTCTGACCTTCTCCTTGCTCATGCTTTCTCTCACTGTCTCTCTCTCTCAAAAAAAAAAAAAAAAAAGTACATAGGCAATGTGTGAGGAAACAATTTTTAGAGACTTACGTCAAAAAGCCCTTAATTATTTATTGACCCTACTGTTTACTAGGCATTTTTTCCAAGTGCTTTAAAACTGTAACCTTATATCCCTTACAAATGAGGACGAGGAGATATGATTACGTCTGTTTTACACATAAGTAAACTCGGGCCACTAAGTTACAAGCAGTTAGGTCCTTACAAACAACAATAATGTGTGATAGTTACTAAATATTTACTATATACCAGATTCTATTCTCTTTATAGACATTAAATAGACATTTGTTTGTGTTCCTGGCCCGTACTAAGCACGAAATGTGTGTTAATGGCTCCATATTATCCGGAGTTCTCACCTGATTCTCCAACAATCCTAACCAGTGGGTAATATCCCCATGAGGAAAGCAGGTCGCAGGTCGCAGACAGGTGAAACAAATTGTCCTGGTGACCTGGTTCCTTAGTGATAGAATGAGGAGTTGAACCCAAACAGCCAGATCTCAGCTACTGCTTCTGCCAGGTCTCATAGCTGGCAAGCAGTAGAGGGAGAATTGAGACCCCACGTCTGACTCGAAAGCTCTCGACCACCTGATCATTTGCAAAGGCCGCATATCATTTACAGAGAGAAAGTTCCATCAGCCTCTTGGTTGGGGCAGGGAGCCCACATGACTCCGGGCCCTCTGGAATATCTGTCTGCTCATTCCCAAATCTGAAGGTGGCAACTGTGTCAGACAGACCGACAAGGTAAGCCGGGCAGTTAGGATATAATATTCATGACCATCAGGTTCTCCAGTAATGCTGCTCTCCAAATTCAGACATCCTGGTTTCTAAAGCAAACCTAATTCACTCTCCTAACAGATGTGAATGCTCCCTCCTCCAAACCCTCATGCCCTCTGTCATGGAATTGCTCATATCCTGACTTGCATTGTGATTGTTTGTAGTCTAGTGCCTTGAGGGCTGTATGGTTAAAGAGGGACTGGGTGCTGTTGTAAGAGACATCTCCAAACAACGGCGGCCTAAGGAAGATGGAAGTTAGTTCCTCGCTTACATGATGGGACAGGGACAGAGTGCATGGGCTGGAGGGTGGCTCCGCTCCATTCTGCTGCTCAGGGATCCAGGCACCTTCCTCTGTGACTCTGCCATCCTCGCAGGGCTGCCTCTCACTGCACACAGTGTGCCAACCCCTTGTCTGCATTCCAGCCAGTAAGGAAGGGAAGGAAAGGGGTCCGGGAGACAGCAAACCCCTGCCTTCTAAAGGCAGAACCAAGTTAAAAGTTCTTTCACCATCAAAGTAAGGCAGAGCACATAGTGAAAGAAAGAAAGAAAATTAGCCATCTCAGGGCGGCTCAGTGGGTTAAAGTCTGCCTTCAGCTCAGCTCATGATCCCAGGGTTCTGGGATCGAACCCCACATCCGGCTCTCTGCTTAGCGGGGGAGCCAGCTTCCCCCCCACCCCCGCCTGCCTCTCTGCCTACTTGTGATCTCTGTGTGTCAAATAAATAAATAGAATCTTGAAAAAAAAGAAAGAAAGAAAATAAGAAAATGAGCCATCTCAAGTGACCACTTCATAGGAAATACATTCAAAACCATGTTGTATGCATACACACAACATTTCTCCATCCAACAAAAATGTAGAACATGCCACCATATGTCAGATGCTGTACTGATCATCAGGAATCCAATGAGAGGACTTACAAGAATGAGATGAATAAATGAGTAAACCTTTTTACGGAAGAGCAATCTGGAGGTAAGGCCAGGAAAATTTCATGAAGGTAAATAATTTAAAATATGGACAAAAGTAATTTCTTCCCATAGAAGATCATAGATTAAAACAGACACATTTAAAGCTGAGTTCTTTGTGGCTTACTAAAAAAATATATATGGAAAATCAATAATGAGGAAAATAAACAAACAGACCTGATTTATTGGACTATACTGCCACCAGCAAAATATATGACAGAGTCCCAATCCTGAATTTTTCTTTTAATGACTTTTTTTTTGTATTTTACTCTGAGACACGTTTTTACTTTTTTCCTATACAAAAGAAAACAAAAAAAATTGTCATTTACAGGATAGATAAATATACAGGTCTGAAATTGAATTCTGTGTCTTCTATAAGATAAACCTTCAAGGGATTTAATCTGGGAGAGGAACCAAGAGTCCAACTCCAATTTATTATTATTTCTAAATTATATATAAAGCACCACATAAAGCCTTTAATAATAATGTCAGTGGAGCTGCCATGGGAATGCATTATTGTTTTCAGACATACACGTCACCGGCTAGGCTTTTCTCATTTCCCAAATTCCATTAAGATGGACTTTTCCAAATGGTGCCATCACCCCCTTCACCTCTCACCACCGTAAAAAAGTCCAATGAATGACCCACACTTCGCATTTTAACTAAAGTGACATTAGCAGCATGAATAGTAATATCAAAAAGTGAAGTGTTTCCATTTAAATTAAGAGATGCATGAAATTTTGCACTGAATTAAAATGTCTTTGTATATACTTAGCATGAAGTTTTCTGAACTTAGGCTTTAGGTTTCAAAGAGGCAGAGGTATTTACATTTTATTCCCTCCTGTTGTTAACCTGTGACGTTTCTTCTCTGCACACACTGCTCCTAAGAACCTGATAATTTCTCCTTGCTCTCCCTGGCACCCAGACCCTGTCATACCCAGCATGCCATTTCCATGAGGGCCCATTCTGAAAGCCTTCTTCCCTCAAACTGCTTTAGGCTTGACTCAAGTAATAATAATTCCTAGGCACCAATAAGAGTTTCTCATCAAGAGAAGGCCAAGCGTTGTCTCCTAGAACTTTGTAATTCTCATTCTATGTAACTGAATTGTGTGCGTATTTATTGAGCTAGTGTAGGGAAACTATCTGGCCGGTGTGTTTGCAACATAGTTACTGTTTGTTCAGGGCTTACTAAATTAAGACACAATTCTAAGTCCTGTGAGGAATACTGAGACTCATTCATTCATTAAAAATACTAATGGATCATTAACTGTGTATGTAGACGTATACATATGAACGATTCTATTCATTCAACATATAGTTACAGAGACACTTCCATGTGCCGGGTATCAGTCTAGGTTTGCAACACAGTCCCTACCTTCATGGATTTTACAGGTTAGTGGGGAAGGCGGACAGCCAAAAACTTGCACAAATAAATGTAAAACTAATTATCAAATGGGATAAGTGTTGCAACCCTTCTATTATAAAGGGTGGGTTCCTGTGCTTCAATTTCGTAGTGATGTCACAGTCAGAGAATCACAACCCAACAAACCGAAGTCATTTCAGTATAGCTCAGCTCTCTGTCAAGGTAATGAGGACAAGGGAACACGGAGACAGCATCAAACCAGGAGGCTGCAGAGGTATAATAATTAAATGCAATATGGTGCCCTAGTTGGGATCCTAGAACAGGAAGAAGACGATAGCAGGAAAAACTGGCAAATCCAAATAAAGTCTAGAGTTTGATTAATGGCAACGTACCAAGGTCGGTACTACAGTGATGGAAGGTGTTAACAAAGGTAGAAAATGGGTGCAGTACGTGGAAACTTTTTCTGCTTTCTTTGCTGCGTTTCTGTAAATCTAAAAGTATTCCAAAATAAAAAACCTATTTTTAAAAATTAGCTCACACCTTTACTTGAATTCTCAAGAACTCAAAATAGTATCTAAATACAGTGACAGTTAACACTTCTAAAAATCTCCATTTGTGATTGACCTCTTACAGGAGCTCTCTGTTGCTGCGTAACAAGTCAGCCCAAAACATAAGAACTTAAAACAGCTAATATTTATTAACTCACACAGGTGCTGAGGATCAGGGATCTGAGAGTGGCTTAGCCAAGGGAATCTGTCTCAGGGTCCTCATGGGACCCTGATCTGATGCTGCAGGCTGAGGCTCCCATCACCTCGAGGCTCAGCGGGGACCAGAGAATCAGATTTCAAGCTCACTCATGTGGTCGTTTGGATGCTTTAACGTCTTGCTTGGCTTTTGGCTGGAGGCATCAGTTTTTCGCCAATGCCAGCCTATATATTTAACTGTTCCAAAAAGAAAAGTGTATTAAAAAAGAAGCAGTAATTTGTTTCCTAGATGCTCTCCACAGTGTCATGGTCAATCATGCAGGCCATCTAGGGTGTGTTTTACCCCCTAAATAGGGAAACTCCCCTTTACATGGGGGAGTGATGCTATCTGATGGAGTCAGGGTCTTATTATTACCAAAATTTGTGTTTTTATGATTGAGGTTGAATACTTCTTCATACATGCATCATCCATTCAGTTTTCCCTTCTGTGATTTGCCTGTTCATGTAATTTTCCTTTTTATCCTAATTCGTTTTCTAATTTTTTTCCATGCCAATTTTTAGATATTTGTCTCTGCATCCCAGAATCTATTTCTTGTTTTTCAGTCATAGATGTTGAAAATAGATTACCACTTTGATGATGGCCTTTCAACAGTGATCCCCAAAAGTCCATTTTCAATGCATTCAAGTCTATCTCTACCTTTATTGTATATAATTTAAGGGTCCTGTTAAGAAATACTCCCGCATTCAAGATCACAAAGAATAATCTACTTTTTTTTTTCTAGAGTGGGGCAATTTTATCTTTAACTATCTTTAACTTTAGGTCTTTAATTCACCAACATATGGTATGAGATGAGGATCCAATTTTGTTTTTCCTCCCGGTAACAACCCAATTTTCCCAGGATTACTTACCAAATCCTCCATCTTTTTTCCTATCGCTCTAAAATATCAAGTTCCATATATGTAGGGCCTATTTCTGGATGTTCTTCTGTTCCATCGGGCCCAGGTTTTTTTGACTCATTCTACAATCCATGTTAATATCTGGTATTATAAGTCTCCTTTCTTTGCTCCTTTTTTCCCTAAAAATGTCTTAGCCATTCATGAAGCTTTATTCATTTATCAAATTTGTAGAATCGGTTTATTAAGCCCCCTTAAAGTACTCTTGGAATTTTGATTGGAGTTGATTGCATGTATAGACTACGTGAACAACAGTTTTATAACATTGTGAACAACAGTTTTATAATGTTATCATCTCCTCCCTAGCTCTTCATTTATTTACATCTTATTTTATAACCATTTCAGATTTCTCTTCATAAAGGTCCTGAGACTTTTTATTATGTTAATTCCTAGAAACTATATAGGGTTGTGGGGCTTGGGGTTTTCTTTTCTATTTTAATTGGTATCATTTTCATTTATTTTTTAGAGGATTTTATTTATTTATTTGAGAGAGAGAGAATGGGAGAGAGAAAGAGGAAGCACACAAAGGGGGAGGGGCAGGCAGAGGGAGAAGCAGACTCCCCGCTGAGCAGGGAGCCCAATGTGGGACTCGATCCTGGGTCTCCAGGATCATGACCTGAGCTAAAGGCAGATGCTTAACCAACTGAGCCACCCAGGCCCCCATTGGTACCATTTTTAATATTACAGAATGAGTAATTTTAGAGAAAGTATTAAAATCTCCAACTATAATTCTTGATTTGTGCCTTTTATCAGCATGTCACACCTTGCTTGGTCTTTAAGATATCGTTTCTCCCCTACATTTGTTCGATCTGATACTGAAATTGCTACCTGAGCTTTATTCGCCTGGTGCATTTCTTCCAATCTCTTCGTTTTCAATTTACCTGTGTCCTTTTGTTTCAAGTGTGACTTGGTAGATCACAAATATGTCACTGGATCTCGGGATTCTCTCACTAGTCCATCGTGGAGTCCTTGACCCTGACTCCATCCTTCACAGAGTTCCTGCCCCTTAGATGTCTCCTAATTGTCCTGAGTTCACTTTACTCCCTTAAGACTGACTGTTCCTGGGATGCCTTGGTGGCTCAGTTGGTTAAGCTGCTGCCTTCAGCTTGGGTCATGATCCCAGCATCCTGGAATCGAGTCCCACATCGGGCTCCTTACTCAATGAGGAGCCTGCTTCTCTCTCTGCCTCTGCCTGCCACTTTGCCTGCTTGTGCTCTCTCTCTCTCTCTGACAAATAAATAAATAAAATCTTTAAAAAAAAAAAAAAAAAGACTGTTCCTTGACTGGTGATAGCTCTCCAGAAGAAAGGCCCTACCTTGCCTCTGCAGGTGAGTTGGGGTACAGAGACAAAAGTCCCTACTGAGACTTTCCAGGCGCAAGCAATTCCTGCCCGGGTACCCCCTGGGGTGGGCAGTGATAGCAGCTCTGGGCTCATGGAGGTGGGCAGTCAGATCAATCAGGGTGTCTGTTTGCTTGTTGGGACCAGCTCCAGACTGTAAGCTTTTGAGCAACCCAAGTTCTCATCCAGCCATACAAGCTAGGATTTGGCTATCGCACTTGGGAGCGCCTCCTAGCTACTCACCTGGTTCGCCCAGCGCAGGGTGAGGGAGGGAGAAAGCCCTAAATAAAACCCAGTCTTAGTCCATCCTGGCTTTGGTCTCTTGCCCTGCACAACTGCAAACCCCATGCCCTGCACACAATGTTCCCCTTCTTTAGAGTCCATTGCAGAGTGAGGCTCTGAGCACTGTCCCCTTCCCATCTCCTCTCAGGGCCTCTCCAGGGCTGGGATCAGAAGTTGCTGGCTTCCTTGACCAGAAGACAAATTCTGAAGAGCTTCTAAGAGATGTATTTTTTCTTGCAAGGAATTTTGCAACTGTTGGTTGCCTATAAATCACCTTAATTTAGGATTTGAGCCAATGGGCAGGCTAGTGGGAAAATACAAGCCCTTTCTTTATTTTCAACAGGTGATATATTTATATGGCTCAGAAATAAAAAATATATAAAGTAATGATGTGAAAATCTCCTTCCCACCTTGATACATAACCACTGATATTGGTTTCTTATGCATCTTTCCAGGACTTCAGTATACACACACACACACACACACACACACACACACAAGTAAGCATAAGAATGCACTCGAATATGTGTGTGCACAAACACATACACACACACACAATTCTGATTTGCTCCCTTTTGCTACAAAATACGGCATACTGTACAATCTACTGAGCATTTTAACCTTTGTATCTCCCTTAAAATGTCTGGTAGATCTGTCTCTAGAGAGAGGTCTGTCATTCTCTTCCTCTACCCAGGATCCCATGACACGGTGGACTGTGGTTTAACTAACTACCTCCCACTGACAACCGTTGAGGTTGTTCATGAACTTCTACCATTATAACAACCCTGCACTGAATAATACACAAAGTTTAAACAGTGAGGGGAAATGTAAAAACTAGCCCAGGCATTTCGTTATGTGTTTCCCAGTGATTCCTTTCTCCCGCCGCTGTTTCTTCCTGCTGCATTTTTATCTTCCTGGAAGCCAAATGTTGATGCTATATTGCATTTGCCCATGGCTCAGGGTCATTTTAGCAGTTGGAATTACAAGTAAAATAGAAAAATGTATACTTGTGAAAGTCCTAAAAGTAGCGACAACAGCAACAAATCTCACGTTTGTCCAGCATCTTCTGCAGCCCTGAGTACTGAGAGAGCAGGCTGGTGGGGATGGGGCAGGCTCAGCACACAGGGACACGATCAGAGGCAGACCCCTCCGCTCTGTCCCGGCAGCCTGAGAGGCCCAGGGTGTGCCAGTCAGGCCGCTCTTCCCACTGGCTGAGGCACCCAGGGATTCCCCCCCCTCCCCACTGACACAGAGACTGAAAAGAATGAAAAGCAGGGGCTCCAACTGATACGGGCAGCCAGTGTTCAAAGCAGCATTATTCACAATATCCAAGGGGTGGAAGCAAGCCCCGTGCCTCCTGACCAGTGAGTAAATAAGAAAACATAGCGTATGCATACGAGGGCATGTTATTCAGCCTTTTTAGGAAGGAAATTCTGGCAAATACTAGAATATGGATGAACCTTGAGGGCATTACAGTACATGAAATAAGCCAGTATGAAAAGACAAATACTGTGTGATTCCACTGATGTGAGGTACCAAGAGGAGTCACACTCCCAGAGACAGAAGGTCGGGGGGCGTGGCGGGCAGCCGGCGGACCGGAGGAGGGGGGTTACTGTTTGATGTGTACAGAGTTCCAGTTGTACGTAAAAAGAGCTTAGAGATGGATGATGGTGTGGTTGTATAATAATGCAAATGTACTTCATGAGACTGAATTGTATACTTAGAAATGGTTAAAATGGTGAGTTTTATGTGCATGTTACCACCATTTTTTAAAAATGTTTAAGAGTTAAAAAAGGGGGGGGGGCGCCTGGGTGGCTCAGTGGGTTAAAGCCTCTGCCTTCGGCTCGGGTCATGATCCCAGGGTCCTGGGATCGAACCCCGCATCGGGCTCTCTGCTCAGTGGGGAACCTCCTTCCTCCTCCCTCTCTCTCTGCCTGCCTCTCTGCCTACTTGTGATCTCTCTCTGTGTGTCAAATAAATAAATAAAATAAAAATCTTTAAAAAAAAAAGTTAAAATAAATAACAACATTGGCAACCCCTTAAGGTCAGTCTTTGTGGAAGCAGCTGTAAAGGAGCCTTTTCCAAAAACTCCTGACCTCAGGGACAAGTACCACACTAGGTTAGACTCATCCCTGGGGGAGGGGGTGGGAGGTAGGAAAACACAGTCTATAGAGGCAAAAGTAATATAAAGGAAATTCCATTTTTACTCGAACTCTCTCTCCCTTTGCTCCCTCCCCACAGTCCCCCCAGCCTGCCCCTTTGGAGCACTCGGAGGCTTCACACTCATGTGCTCTCTGCCTGCCCTGCCCGCTGTGGCCCGACTCCCCGAGCGGCTCACGCCCTCACCTCCCTCTGGTCTCTGCTCAGCAGTCGCCTGGTGTGAAGCCAAACCTGACCACCCTCCAAGGTAGAACACCCCTCCCAGACTGTTCATCTCCCCTAGCCCATGTTGGTTTTTCCCACTGCACTTGCCATATTCGAGAAAACCCTGCACCTATCACTTGTTTATTATGTTCATTGCTTATTAGCTACTGCTCTTCCCACTAGGGTGCAGTTCTGGAGAAAAACAATCTCCGTGTCTTTCAGGGCTACATCTCGAGCGTCTAGAATAGAGCCTGGCTCAGACTAGGCTTGCAGCACATCTCTGCAGAATGAACTAGGGAATGCCTCCAAACCTGTGTCACAGGATCCTAGATTGTCCCCAAAAGGCAACAGCAGTGCTCTTATGTCAGTCTGGGAAAGAAGAGTAAATCTCTCATAATGACTTTTATCCCAGCACGTTAATGCACTCTGGGGCACCTTCCTTATAACACAAGTCTACCTAATAAGTGAAAATTATACCCTGTAAATGAAGGAGTACTACCAATTTCAGTACCCAAATTGATATCTCTATTAAAATCATATTTCTGCCTAGTGGAGAAATGGAGAAGAAAAGATGCACATGGTCCCAGGGAAAGGTTTCCCCAGGTTGTTGCAAGGACGAGATGAGATCCTGCATGGCCACGGCTTCTTCTGGTGTCTGGTAGGTATTTAGTGCTCTCTGAAAGGCAGATATGGTCATTTCTTTCATTTCTCCTGAATGCTCCTCTGTGTTAATCCAGGGAGTGCCAAAATATCAGACAGGTGGATGTTAATGGTAGATGCGTTTAATCTTTCATATTAAATAAAATTTATTTTCCGATGTTCTGCAATGTAGCTAAAATTACAATATTAATTGTATAAATATGTATTTACCTAAGGAAAAGGAGGAATACATTGTGAGTAAAATAAATTGGAGTAAAACACCTAGTGTGTGCATGGGTAAATAATTATATAAATAGAGGTGCCTGGGTGGCTCAGTGGGTTAAACCTCTGCCTTCAGCCGGCTCAGGGTCCTGGGATCGAGCCCCACATCGGGCTCTCTGCTCAGCAGGGAGCCTGACTCCTCCTCTCTCTCTGCCTGCCTCTCTGCCTACCTGTGATCTCTGTCTGTCAGTTAAATAAATAAAATCTTTTTAAAAAATAATAATTTTTATATAAATATATTTTTTCAATGCATTAACCAAGATGTTAACAGTAGTCAGGTTAACAGTTGAACCAGGAATACAAGATTCAATTAATGGAAACTGTTATTAAAGAATTTTCTGATAGAATGGTGCATTCAATGCATCGATTTTTCTTAAAAGGCAGAACTAGGAAACAAATTTAAATGGGTTAGTAGTAAGAACAGTGACCTTTACTATAAGAAGAAAAATCCCTCAGCCAATCTGGCTGGTTTATTTGATCCTATCAGGGTCTGATTTATCTGGCTTTCTGGAAACTTTTCAAACTTTAATGTTTGCTTCTTCCTTTGAAGGATGAAGTTCACCGACTCTTGTACATACTTAAAGAGATTAATTTTTTTTAAAGATTTTATTTAATTATTTGTCAGAGAGAGAGAGGGAGAGAGAGCAAGCACAGGCAGACAGAATGGCAGGCAGAGGCAGAGGGAGAAGCAGGCTCCCTGATGAGCAAGGAGCCCGATGTGGGACTTGATCCCAGGACGCTGGGATCATGACCTGAGCCGAAGGCAGCTGCTTAACCAACTGAGCCACCCAGGCATCCCAAAGAGATTAATTTTTAAGGTCTCTCGTCTGATATAAAATGTACACCACCTCCTCTTCTTTCATGTACAGTTCCCACTGAGGCAAAATAGGCACAAAAGGTTTGAAGAAGCCTCAGCTATTCTTTTTTTTTTTTTTTAAGATTTTATTTATTTATTTGAGAGTGAGAGGAAGCAGGAGAGAGAGCACAAGCAGGGAGAGTGGCAGAGGGAGAGGAAGGGAGAAGCAGGCTCCCCACTGAGCAGGGAGCCCGATGTGGGACTCGATCCCAGGATGCTGGGATCGTGACCTGAGCTGAAGGTAGATGCTTAACGACTGAGCCACCCAGGCGCCCCAGCCTCAGCTATTCTTAAAGAAGAATACATGCATGGCTGTGATCAGACTAAAGAAATAAATGGGTCAAGGAGATTTGAAAATAAGCCCATCCCTTAACTGTCTTCTATACGTCAGCCACTTTATATCCATGAGTTCATTGAAATCTCATAACAACCCTTAAAAGTGTAACTGTTATCATCCTTATTGTTCATTTCGGTACACTAAGGCTCCAAAAGATAAGATTATATGATGACTAAGTGGTAGAAGGAGGAGGTGAATGAGGATAGCAATCTGTTCCCAGAGCCTGTGCTCTCAGTTGTAACCCTGCATACCTTCCAGCCCCTCAATGAAAGGCATGCCCAGACAGACGCAGCACTAAGCATTTCTCTCCTGGGACTAGTGAGAGGAGCACATCAGCCCTGGGGGCACAGGGACCTCACTCTGGGCAAACACTGGTCCTTGGAAAATGTTCCCCCAAAGAGAGATGTATCTGGTAAGAATTCTAAAGGTAAAGGTGAAGAAGCAGTTGTGGAAATGCACAGCAGTGGGCTTGCGCATGTAAGCGAAGGTCTGTTCAGTAGAAGACATTCTTGTCAAGTAGTTACTTATGGAGTGATGTAAAGCCACTTAGCATTTCCAATGATGTGCTTTAGTGTGTGTTTTTCTTGGGATTTTCTTTGGATTTATCCAGCGAAGGGTTTGTGGTGCTTCTTGACAACATCATCGGTTTTGGAAAGTCCTCTTATCTCTTCAAATACTGCTCCTGCCGTAGCCTCTGTCCTCCCTGCCTTCAAGGACTCCATATACATGTGTTAGATCTTTCATGATATACCATACGTGTCTTACACTCTTTCCTGTGCCTTCTATCCTTTTCCACTGTGTGCTTCAATCTATTTCTTTCTAACCTACCTTCTAATTCAGGATGCCTCTCTTCAGCTACATCTTCTTAGTCATGAAACCAAGTCTATATTTCCAATTCAACTCTATATCTCCAATTCTCTACTCCAAATTGTCATCTAATTTTTTGATGATATAAAGCACCATCATTTTTAAGTCTGTAATAACTCCAGTGTCTGGATCTATTGTAGGTGTGCTTTTTTCTTTTGGTTTTCAGTCATGCAAATTGGGCATTGTATATGAAAAATTACACAGAAAATTTGAAGCTCTGGGTGATAGTATCTTCCTTCCAAAAGGACATGTTTTGCTTCTTACAAGCAGTTCACATGGGGCCAAATCACCTTAATACAATCAGGGATTAAATGGATTTAAACCTGAGCTTCAGAGCCACCTGGGTGGTTCATTCAGTTGGGTGTCTGACTCCGGACTTTGGCTCAGGTCATGATCTCAGGGTCGTCAGTCTGCACTCAGCAGGGAGTCTGAGATTCTTTACCTCTCCCCTCCAACCTCCCCCCCAAATCTCCCCCCACTTAAATAATCAATAAATAAATAATCTTAAAAGGAAAAATCTGAGCTTCAGTCTTTATCAGGGCTGCCCTACTTCTGATTCATCGCTATCTAAAGGAAATCCTGCAGTTTTTATCAGAATCCCTCCTCCTTGGTGTGTTGTCAACTCCAATTTTGTCCCCTTGGTCTCATAAAAATGCTGAAAGCTCTGCTGTCCCCTTAGCTGTATCTCCGTCACCACCTGCTGCTTTGGAATTACCTCAAGGGGAGAAGTGGCACCAAGGGTCAGACTTACTTTGCCACACTTCCTTCTCTTTGGAATCTCAGTCCCTCCAGTCCTTGCTTCTTTGGTAGGTCTCTGCTACTGCAAGACATTATTTTCTATATATCATATTTTCTAGTTGTTTTTAGTAGGGTGGCTGGTATGCAATAAGCTAGTCCATCATTACTGATAGTGGAAATCCCCTCGCATGGCATCATAAGTGAAAAATGTGATGAGTTAGGTATTGAAAATTAGGCAAGGGTGGGGAGGCAGGGGGGTCGGGGGAGCAGGGAACCAACAAGGGAACAAGTGTGTTCTGGAAGACAAGATTGCTCAGCAAGAGGAAACACTGGACGGGCCACTCTGCTCCCCCTCCTCCCCTCTCATGTGCATAATTTGGATTTAAAAGCCTCTGGAAGGTAGATTAGAGAATCTGGAAATAATATCTACAGCCAATAACTGCATTTTCTGAAATTCAAGCTGTACATTCAAGGACCAATTTCATTTTTAAATATTTTATTTATTTATTGGACAGAGAGAGATCACAAGTAGGCAGAGAGACAGGCAGAGAGAGAGAGGAGGAAGCAGGCTCCCCACTGAGCAGAGAGCCCGATGAGGGGCTCAATCCAAGGGCCCTGGGATCATGACCTGAGCTGAAGGCAGAGGCTTTAACCCACTGAGCCACCCAGGTGCCCCGCCAATTTCATTTTTAAATAAGAGTAAATAAATGAAATGCCACAGATACTACAAAGGAGTTTTAAATGTTGTCAACATTGGCTACATGAATCAGACCAAGTACTAAATCTTCATTCACCTGAAGGAAAACAATCAGAAGCAACTCAAGTCATATACATCACACACGTGGGATAACTAAAAACTTTTTGAAATATAAAGCCTTTCCAGAAGTTTTGGAAAGGCTCAGACACTGTATCACTAGGCTTCCATGACCATATGGGTAAGTGACATTTAAATGACATCCACTGGTCAAAACAGTTTGTGGAGTTAGATATAAAATGTCACCTTTTGGTAAACATATCCCTTCTACGTAAATCAGACTTGGAAGTCACTGTAGGTGTGTTCAGTGGCCACTGGGTTCGAACAGAGGAATGTTTTCTGGAATTCACATTTCTTTCTTTTTTTTTTTTAATTTGGCTCTTCAGTACAAATTATTTTTGGCTTGAAAAAAAATTTCACTTCACTACCCAGCTAAGTAGCTGATGTTTAAATCTACAAGGAATGTACAGTTTGGGTGGATACCAACACTGCTGCTCAGGGAACAGGATCTTGAGGATCTATCTGACATGTCTTTTTATTTTTTCTGACATGTCTTTCTACATACATACACACACAAACACATGCACTTACACATATATATTCGGAAATTTGGAAACAATTCAAAAATCAGCTAATGGGGATTGGTTAAGTAAAAATTGATTTAATTTTATAGAAGATTTTTTTAATAACAGAGAAAAATTCAAGAAATAATAAATGAAAAAAGCAAGTTCCAAATATTGTAATGTGATTTCATTTTTTTTTAAAGATTTTATTTATTTATTTGTCAGAGAGAGAGAGGGAGAGAGAGCGAGCACAGGCAGACAGAATGGCAGGCAGAGGCAGAGGGAGAAGCAGGCTCCCTGACGAGCAAGGAGCCCGATGCGGGACTCGATCCCAGGACGCTGGGATCATGACCTGAGCCGAAGGCAGCTGCCCAACCAACTGAGCCACCCAGGCGTCCCTGATTTCATTTTTATAAGAGAAAAAAAATGGTGTGACTTCTATTTTCTCATTTATGCTTCTCTGTATTTTCCAAATTTTCTAATCCAATACAGTGTCAAGAGCTACTTCATATTTATACATTTCAGGGCCTGGCAGAGCTACCAATAATATATTGATACAAAATGTGTTTCCAGGGGCGCCTGGGTGGCTCAGTCAGTTAAGCATCCAGCTCTTGATTTCAGCTCAGGTCATGATCTCAGGGTGGTGAGCTGAGAGTTGGGCTCTGTGCTCAGCAGGGAGTCTGCTTGAGATTCTCTTTCTCCCTCTCTCTTGCCCCTTCCCCCTCTTGCATGTTCTCTCTCCCTGTCTTAAAAAAAAAAAAAAAAGGAGAGACAGAGAGAGAAGGAAAAAAATGTATTTCTAAGAAGCAAATGGTGCCACAGAAAGAGGGCTGGTCTAGGATGGGAAGATCTGAATTCCAGTCCCAGCTTCATCACCCACTCCTGAGTCACTGTGGACAAGTCCCATTGCCTCTGGGAACCTCGATTCTCTCATCTATAAAGACAGAGATGATCACCCCTGTCCTGCTTCCTCCCGTAATTAGCACAAAGATCAAATACAGTGAAGCTCATGAAAGTATTCTGCCACGGGGAAAGTGCAAGCCAAGAAAAGAAATAGTTGCGACTTTATTAAAGATGTTCTTAACGTTCTTGTTGGCTTGACTGAAGCTTATAAAGTTAAGGTTCTATATTTTACATCAGATAAGATATCCATTCCTACCTCTTCTTCAAATGTAGACATGGGACCCTGCACAGAGGACCAAAGCAGGGGCGTTGGACAGGTAGGGTAGCACCAGCCAATAAAGGGGAAAAAATGTATTTACAAAAGTCACTAAAGTGAAGAAACAGCTGTCCCTGGCCCCACTGGTATATTGTCAACAGTTACATAAGGCAGGAAAGGTGAGGAGGTTGTAGGAGATACATCCCCATATGAGAGATCGGATATTTTTTAGATGATTAACATACTCCTCTCCCTTCAAAATCCACTAAAAAAAGAATTTTTGATCAACACACTGAGAGATTTTGTCCAAACGTGGGAGGAACATAAGAAAGGCCAGAAGTAAAATCTTGAATGCTCATCTCATTTTTCCATTTTCTTTCTCTACTCTGACAATTCCACCACTCAATCACTGTGTGATCTTAGACAAGTTACTCCACTTTCCTAATCTCAGTTTATTTATCTATAAATTGGGCCTGTGCCATTTCTATGCCACAAACATTTAAGTGAGGTAAGAGGCTGTCATTCACTTTTTGGGTTCCAGATGGACATAAATTGACTCGACTCGGGAGATGGGGCTCTAATCCTGGCTTTGTTGTTATCTGCAACTGTGGCCAAGCCCACTCCAACCCCCCCATAATGCTCAGGTTAGGACTGGTTAGGAGGATCCTGAGCCCCCAACTCCCACCACAGTTCAAGGTACACACATCCTTCGTCCACTCAGGCTGGTTTATATACAAATGACCTCCAGCCTACCACCAACAGGGATTCACATGGGTTGGTTGGTTAGTTTTCCCAAGATTTTATTTATTTATTTGACAGAGAGAAAGACTGCATGAAAGCACAAGTAGGCAGACCAGCCAGTAGAGGAGAGAGAAGCTCCACTGAGCAGAGAGCTCAATGTGGGGCTCAATCCCAGGACCCTGGAATCATGACCTGAGCCAACTGAGCTTAACCAACTGAGCCACCCAGGCACCCCAATATGTGTTGTTTTAATACTTACAAAAATAACACAGTACATTAAAAGGATTATTCATCACAACCAAGAAGGATTTATTCCTGGGCTGCAAAGGTGTTTCAACATCCACAAATTCAATCAATGTGATACGCCACATTAATAAAAGAAGGGACAAGAACCATATGATTCTCTCAGTAGATGTAGGAAAAGCATAATACAGCAGCCTTTCTTGACAAAAACTCTCTGCAGTATAATGATAGAGGGAACATACCTTAATATCCTAAAAGCCATATACAAAAAACCCACAGTAACTATCGTTCTCAATGGGAAAAAATTGAGAGATTTTCCCCTAAGATCAGGAACATGGCAGGGATGTCCACTCTCACCACTGTTGTTCAACATAGTACTGGAAGTCCTAGCCTCAGCAATCAGACAATAAAAAGAAATAAAATGCATACAACTTGGCAAAGAAGAAGTCAAACTTTCACTCTTTGCAGATGACATGATACTCTATGCAGAAAACCCAAAAGACTCCACCCAAAACTTGCTAGAACTGATATGGGAATTCAGCAAAGTGGCACCATAGAAAATCAGTGCAATGGATTTCTAGACACAAAGAATGAGGCAGGAAAAAGAGAAATCAAGGAATAGATCCCATTTAAAATTATACCAAAAACCATCAGATACCTAGGAATAAACCTAATCAAAGAGGTAAAGATCTGTACTCTTTTTTTTTAAAGATTTATTTTTTTATTTATTTGACAGACAGAGATCACAAGCAGGCAGAGAGGCAGGCAGAGAGAGAGGAGGAAGCAGGCTCCCCGCTGAGCAGAGAGCCCGATGTGGGGCTCCGACCCAGGGCCCTGGGATCATGACCCGAGCCAAAGGCAGAGGCCTTAACTCACTGAGCTACCCAGGCACCCCCAAAGATCTGTACTCTTAAAACTATAGAGTACTTATGAAAGAAATAGACGAAGACACAAAGCAATGGAAAAACATTCCATGCTCATGGACTGGAAGAACAAATATTGTTAAAATGTCAATGCTACCCAAAGCAATCTACACATTCAATACAATTCTTATCAAAATACAATCAACATTTTTCACAGAGCTGGAACAAGTAATCCTAAAATTTGTATGGAACCAGAAAACCCGAATCACCAGGGGAATGTTGAAAAAGAAAACCAAAGCTAGAGGCATCACAATTCCAGATTTCAAGCTCTATTACAAAGTTGTAATCATCAAGACAGTATGATACTGGCACAAAAACAGACACATAGATCAATGGAACAGAATAGAGACCTCAGAAACGGACCCTCGACTCTATGGACAACTAATCTTTGACGAAGCAAGAAAAAATATCCAGTGGAAAAAAGACAGTCTCTTCAACAAATGGTGCTGGAAAAATTGGACAGCCACATGCAGAGGAATGAAACCAGACCACTTTCTTACACAATATACAAAAATAAACTCAAAATGGATGAAAGATCTAAATGTGAGATAGGAATCCATCAAAATCCTGGAAGAGAACACAGGCAGCAACTTCTGTGACCTCGCCACAGCAACTTCTTGCTAGACATGTCTCCAAAGGCAAGGGAAGCAAAAGCAAAAATGAACTACTGGGACTTCATCAAGATGAAAAGCTTTTGGGGCGCCTGGGTGGCTCAGTGGGTTAAAGCCTCTGCCTTTGGCTCAGGTCATGATCCCAGGGTCCTGGGATCGAGCCCCACCTCTGGCTCTCTGCTCAGCAGGGAACTGCTTCCTCCTCTCTCTGACTGCCTCTCTGCTTACTTGTAATCTCTGTCAAATAAATAAATAAAATCTTTAAAAAAAAAAAAAAGATGAAAAGCTTTTGCACAACAAAAGGAACTAGTCAACAAAACTAAAAGGCAACCTATAGTGTGGGAGAAGATACTTACAAATGACTTATCAGATCAAGGGCTACTATCCAAAATCTATAAACAACTTCTCAGACTTAACACCCAAGGAACAAATAACCCAATCAAGAAATGGCAGAAGAACTACTGGGTATTTATCCCAAAGATACAGATGTAGTGAAAAGAAGGGCCATCTGTACCCCAATGTTCACAGCAGCAATGGCCACGGTCGCCAAACTGTGGAAAGAACCAAGATGCCCTTCAACAGACGAATGCATAAGGAAGATGTGGTCCATATACACTATGGAGTATTATGCCTCCATCAGAAAGGATGAATACCCAACTTTTGTAGCAACATGGACGGGACTGGAAGAGATTATGCTGAGTGAAATAAGTCAAGCAGAGAAAGTCAATTATCATATGGTTTCACTTATTTGTGGAGCATAACAAATAATAGGGAGGACATGGAGAGCTGGAGAGGAGAAGGGAGTTGAGGAAAATTGGAAGGGGAGATGAACCATGAGA
This sequence comes from Enhydra lutris kenyoni, assembly GCF_002288905.1. Taxonomy (NCBI): domain Eukaryota; kingdom Metazoa; phylum Chordata; class Mammalia; order Carnivora; family Mustelidae; genus Enhydra; species Enhydra lutris. The sequence goes on along the minus strand of NW_019154096.1, from coordinate 69,774,444 downwards.
GACTATGGACTCTGAAAAACAATCTGAGGGTTTTGAAGGGGCGGGGGGTGGGAGGGTGGGGGAGCCTGGTGGTGGGTATTATGGAGGGCATGCACTGCATGGAGCACTGGGTGTAGTGCATAAACAATGAATTCTGTTACACTGAAAAGAAATTAAAAAAAAAAAATAAAGAAAGAAATGGCAGAAGACATGAAGAGGCATTTCTCCAAAGACATACAAATGGCCAACAGACACAGGAAAAAATGTTCAACATCACTCAGCATCAGGGAACTACAAATCAAAACCACATCGAGACAACACCTCACACCGGTCCGAATGGCTAAAATGAACAGCCCAGGAAACAACAGATGCTGGCGAGGATGGAGAGAAAGGGGAACCTTCCTACACTGTTGGTGGGAATGCAAACTGGTACAGCCACTCTGGAAAATAGTCTGCAGGTTCCTCAAAAAGTTGGAAATAGAGCTACCCCACAACCCAGCAATCGCACTATTGGGTATTTATCCAAAGGATACAAACATAGTGATCTGAAGGGCACATGCACCCCAATGATTACAGCAGCAATGTCTACAATAGCCAAACTATGGAAAGAACCTAAATGTCTATCGACAGATGAATGGCTAAAGAAGATGCGGTACACACACACACACACACACACACACACACACACACACACACAGGAATATTACTCACCCATCAAAAAGAATGAAATCTTGCCATTTGCAATGATGAGGATGGAACGAGAGGGTATTATGCTAAGTGAATTAAGTCAGTCAGAGAAAGACAAATATCATATGATTTTACTCATATGGAATTTGGGGGGGGGGAACAGAGGACCATAGAGGAAGAGAGGAAAAAATAAAACAAGATGAAACCAGAGAGGGAGACAAACCATAAGAGACCCTAAATAATTGGAAACAAATTGAGAGTTTTTGGAAGGGAGGGCGGTGGAGGGACGGCGTACCTGGATCATGGGCATTAAGGAGGGCACTTGTGATGAGCACTGAGTGTTATATGAAAGTGATGAACCACTAAATTCTACCCTGAAACTAATAACATACTATATGTTAATTAAATTGAATTTAAATTTAAAAAATAAACAAATAAATAGATTTGTACTGACCTGTCCACAGGTTTTTACTGCCCAGTAAGACTCCTTATGCCCAAAACTAGAAATGTGTGAAATTTCAAATCTTCCTCCCTCTTCTCCAACTTCTTCCCAAACTGACAATTTTGTTCCCAGTTCACTCTTAAAATAGTCCCATGATGAATAATCCAGGGTATATAAATCTTTGTCCATTTTAAGACTATTTCTGAAAGTGTATCTAGAGGGTTAAGACCATTCTTAGGTTCTTGGGGCGCCTGGGTGGCTCAGTGGGTTAAAGCCTCCCAGGGTCCTGGGATCGAGCCCCACATCGGGCTCTCTTCCTGGCAGGGAGCCTGCTTCCTCCTCTCTCTCTCTGCCTGCCTCTCTGCCTACTTGTGATCTCTGTCTGTCAAATTACAAAAAAGACCATTCTTAGGCTCTTGATACACAATATACCAAATTGTTTTCTGGAAAGCCAGGAAGTACAAATTGATATTCTTATCAGCAATGTAAGAAGTAATGTGCCCATCTTTCTTTTTTTTTATTTGCTATTATGAGAAGTTTAAAAAAAAAGATCCTTCTTTTTATCTTCTAATTTGTATTTTTGAAATAAGTAACAAGGATGAATGTTTTATTTCAAGTGTACTAGTCCTTTTTAGTGAATTATCTGTTCATGTCCTTTTCATATATAAGTTGCTACAAGTTCACCATGAGAAACTTTGTGGAACAATTTCTTCCATAGCTAAAAGGAGCAGGAGACTTAATTCGAGACAGAAAAATAAAAAGTGACCACTTTCTTTAAAGTGGTTAGGATTCACACCATGCAAAATGAAACAACATCTACGAAATAAAACGGCTTAAAATATTCATTTCCCTTTGAGCTTGGCCATAGCAAGATAATTCCAGTTTTCTGCGCAAGAAAGTTTGCTATTCAAGAAAGCTTTCCTGGGGCGCCTGGGTGCCTCAGTCGGTTGGGCAGCAGACTCTTGATTTCAGCTCAGGTCATGATCTCAGGGTCGTGAGATCGGGTTCCACACTCGGCATGGGGTCTCTCTCTCTCTCTCTCCCTTTGCCCCTCCCCCCACTTGCTCTTTCTAAAATGAATGGATGAATCTTTAAAGAGAAAAAAGAAAACAAGCTAGCTTTCTAGAACTTCAAGCGAGGCCAAGGAGAAGACTGTTGATGTTCTCTCAGCACCAAAGAGAGCAGATGTGGCTCTGAATTCAGACCGGCAGGCTGGATTTCATTCTGTGCATGAGACACAGCACATGTTTGACTAGAGATACCCAAGGGTCAGAAACCTTAATCTTCATGGTTTTTGTTTTTTGTGTTTTGTTTTTCCTGGAAGAGGCTTATTGAGACTTAAAATCACCAATTCCCAGTGATAGAAAGTGGTGACAGACGAAGATAATGACACACAGTCGCAGAGAGCCCACAGCCACACGAGATGCAGGTGTTGGCAAAGCTGATTTGGGAAAAGGGAAAACAACGTAGGGCCATCTAGGGTTTGACTCTGAAACTTGCTGGAAAATAAAAAGCAGCATCAGAAATTGAATTTTTTTTAAGATTTTATTTATTTACTTGACAGACAGAGATCACAAGCAGGCAGAGAGAGGGGGGGAAGCAGGCTCCTTGCTGAGCAGAGAATCCGATGCGGAGCTCGATCTCAGGACCCTGAGATCATGACCTGAGCCGAAGGCAGAGGCTTAATCCACTGAGCCACCCAGGTGCCCCAGAAATTGAATTTTGAAGGCAATTCGGAGAAAGATGTTTGAGCTAAAAATAAATAAATAAGGCAGGTATAGTCTCAAGGGGTAAAAAAACATGACTGTACATTACAGCTGTGTTTCAAACACAAGACTAAAAAGTCACCTGCCCAAAAGCTGAACGAAAGGACAAAAATCCCTCCTGCTCACGCATGTGACCAAAACACCACCTAAAGGAAGCTCTAAAGAGAATGATAGAAAAGGAACACTTCAAAACAGACAAATGAAGGAATTTCCAGATGGTATCTAGAAAAGTCTACCGAGCAAAAGGGATCGTGGGTACCATTTAAAGAAACTGTTTCTGACACCAGATGGTACTTTGGGAGGAAATTCTGTATCTTTTCGTAGTTCCTGTATTCACAGGAACACAACACATTCAATCCAGACCCCCGGAGTGAAGTGCAATCCCCCGCTGCACAGGGGCACCTCACGGGTTGACCGCGAGTTTAGAGGTGGCACCTGTGGCTCTGAGGGGCTCGCTGACCTCCCCTTGCCAGGTGATCAGCCACACATGGAGGCTGGAGAGCAGAAATGACGTTCAGGTGAGAAACCGTACTTCTAACGTTGCTGTTGTGTCTGGGGCAGGGTGCCAAGTCACAGACAGGGTGGCAAGGCTAGAAGTGCCAGCAAAGAGGAACAGAGAAGGGTCTGCATTTCTGTTTGCCTCCCTTGAACATCGTTTGAGGGCAAAAGATGGAATTCCGTTAGTCATTTCTCCCTGTTGAACTGTGCTGTCTTTTTTTTTTTTAAGATTTTATTTATTTATTTGACAGAGAGAGAGAGAGAATACAAACAGGCAGAGCAATAGGCAGAGAGAGAGAGAGAGAGAGAGAGAGAGAGAAGCAGGCTCCCTGCCGAGCAAGGAGCCTGATGCAGGAATCGATCCCAGGACCCTGCCATCATGACCTGAGCCAAAGGCAGCTGCTTAACCAACTGAGCCACACAGGCACCCTGAACTGTGCTTTCTGAGTAACACCTGAGACCAGACTAAGGCACGCAGGCTCGGGGAGGTGGCACACACAGGGGGCCGAGGCAGGTGGAAGCAGGTGGGACGGGGCTCTGGTTGCACATGGAGGGGGGACATGCAGCTCAGGGCAGCACAGTCCACAAGGGAAAAGCAACCGGGTAGAACGGATAGCTGGCTGGGTGCATGGAGGGAGCCGAAGGCAAAGCCGGAGAGAGGATGGGGAGGACAAGGAGGAGGACGTGAGATTTGGAATGAAGGAAAGCTCCTGGGTGGGATGGGGGGGGGAGTCAGGAATGGTGTCTGAGGACAAGCTGGCACGGCCAAGGTTTCGGACACCTGAGCCAGGGCAATGTCGAGGCTGCCCTGAGTGAAAGGAAAGCCTGTAATAGAGGCGAGAATGGAGAACCAGCCCAGGGAGAGTCAACCGGGCTGTGGCCACTGAGAAGCTCAGGGTGGGCACACAGACCAGGCCACTGTCTACACGCTGCGGTCAACAGACCGTCTTGCATTTACCCCACCCTGCGGAGTTCAGAGGGGATTTGTGCAAACATCTAGGTCCTACTTACATCAGGATTTGGGAATCTTCACTAACAAGAGCTTTTTAGCCCTCCATCAAAGAAAATAGCACTTCAGGCAAAAACAACAAATTATAATCCACAGCTCCTAAAATGTATCCTTTTCTTCCATAGGTATCATTTCAAGATGTTTTGGCTCATGCGATAATGAAATAAGCCACAGGCAGGCAGTCAATCCCCAAGTATTTGAAAGGACTTCCCTTATTTTTATTTTTATTTGAGATTTAAATGCACTTTTTTTTTTTTTTTTAGCCCTGGCAAAACAGCTCGCTTCTAGAAGCCTCGGTTCTCTCGTCTGTAAAATGGGGTGGATAACAGGCTCCTGTAAAGACTACAGGAAAGAGCTAGAGCGTGCACAGCGCCAAAACCTCAAGGCATCCGCACCTCCCGAGGGTCCCCCGCCCCGCAGCTCGAGCCCAGGGAGAAACATTCCGGGGTCGACAGCAGCCTGGTGCACCCGAAGCTTCTCCCGCAGTCAGCAGTGCGCTGTAAAACAGCTTTGTAAGTGCTCACCAACAAACACACGCCGGGAAGAGAAGCCGGGGCTCTCAGGGAAGCAGGTGCACAGACCTGAGAGGCGCAGGAAAGGAATACAGTTGGGCTGGGAGGGAGCACGCGCCAGCTGTCACACGGTGCTCCTTTCAGCACGAGCGGGGCTATTCAATCATTACAGGAAGAAAAGGCGCCGCTAGAACGTTGTCTTTAAAACCGCCATAATGAAGGGGCGCCTGGGTGGCTCAGTGGGTTAAAGCCTCTGCTTTCGGCTTGGGTCATGAGCCCAGCATCGGGCTCTCTGCCCAGCGGGGAGCCTGCTTCCTCCTCTCTCTCTGCCTGCTTCTCTACCTACTTGTGATCTCTGTCTGTCAAATAAATAAATAAATAAAAATCTTTAAAAAAAAATCGCTGTAATGAAAATCACACTCAACACACTCATACAGTTCTTTTCCGCATTTCACGCGTAACGACCTACTTTCTTCCAGCGCCACGCCCCCCGCCGGCGTGCGACTCCCTTGTCCGCCTGACATCTCCTCCCACCGCATGTCCTGAAGACAATCCCCGCCCCTGGCCACCGGGCTACCACCACTGACCTGTCCTTTGGGCCATCTGCTCGGGAGTCCTCCCGTCCCGGACAGCACAGCGGCAGCCAGGGGAAGCGCACGCGGGGCTGCATTACACCGTTCTCCCTGCTTCTGAGTAGGTGAACATTTCCAGGGCGCCTGGGTGGCTCAGTCGGTTTAGCGTCTGCCTCCAGCTCACGTCATGATCTCAGGATCCTGGGTTCGAGCCCCGCATCAGCTCCCTGCTCAGCTGAGACCCCGCTTCTCCCTCTGTTTCTGCCCCTACCCCCCTGCGCATGCGCACTCTAGGGCGCAGGCGCTCTCGAATTAAAAAAAAAAATTCCATAATACAGTCTCTCAAAAGTCACTTTTTAGCATAAGAAATGACAGAAAAACACGGTGTGTCATCCCGAGTATACCCTTTCCACCTGTCCGTGAACCCGAAGTGCCGCTCACCCTCAAACCAGTCCCCTGGCTGGTGGCTGGCTCCTCGAGACTCCCTGGCGTGTTTTATGTGTCATCAAAGTTTCCGACATGCTGAACATGGTTTGCGGTTATTTTCTAGAATAGTAAGCATGTGCACTGTCCACATTCGCTTCCCTTGGCCTGAGACTAAAAGAAGAAAGCGTATTAGCTCATCTGCTCCCACTGGGGTTAACGCGAAGTCATTTTCCAAGGGTTCTGTGGGACGACGGGCTCAGGGAAAATCTAAAAGGGCTGGTGTTTTAAAGCCTGAAAACAAAACGTCGGGGTGGGGGGGTATTTAAGAACGAAAAACATGTTTTCTCGGGAAAGGAGCTTAGAGAATCACGGCATGGGGAGGTCACACACAGGTGCGCAGCGTCCTGCCGGCCTGCGTGAGCGCCCGCGCCCCGCCAGCCCACGCCCCGCCGGCTCCACCGCCCCTCATCCTCCTTTGGAATGACCGCCACCTCCTCCAGGCTGCCCCACTCCACATGCGGAGCCAGGAGCAGCTCTCAGCTCCGAGAAACCAGGCCCAGGGACAGGAAGTGCCCGCCAGCGGACCATGAAGGCCTGGGTCTTCCCTGACCTGAGTGCTCCTGGTGGCACAACAGGGACAGTGACAACAAGCGACATTCTGGGTGCTGCTACATGCCTGGCGCTGTCACACACATGTTACCCATATTTCCATCTGGTCTCCCAACTCTGAGATCAAGGAATTTCATGGCAGAGGAAATGGACCAAAACCAAAACAAACAAACAAACCACTTTGCCTGCAGAGACGGGAGTGGGAAAAAGTCTTGCACAAGGAGCCACAGCTAAGAGCCAGGACACAAAGGCGGGTGGGCACCAGAGCTCTTTATGATGCTATCGAGGTTTTGCAAAGCTCAATTTAGAGGTGAAATGCCAAGACAAGGTTGATAACCTGCTGGAAGGAGGACAGACATCTTGGGGAGATGGTCTGCAGGGAGATGGAACACCGAGTCGGCCTCTCAGCTCCTCAAAGAGCTAAATTCTATCAACTCCTCTTAGAGGATCCACCTACAGAACGGACTCCTCTAAGAAGCCAGAAGCCCAACCTACCAAGTGACAAGAACTGCAACTTGGAAGAAAACCAAACACTCAGGGTCTGCAGTTGAGTTCACCCTCCTCCCAGACAGCAAAATCTACACGGGAAACCAAGTCACCACCGGCGTATTGCTTGGTAAACACTTAGGTAGTGGGATGCCTCATGTCATAGGAATCTAGAGCAGTGACAAGACAATACCAAGGCCAATCATCCTGGGTTTCTGGGACAGTCCTGATCGCCAGCACCCTGTTTATAGTCAGGCCGTCTGTCGTGAGTAACTATCTCACACATATGACCTTCCTGCCAGGATGGTGGTTATCTACCCTCTGCCTCATTGCCAAGGCTGTGTGGATCACACTTTTCGAATAACATACTTACCTCAAAAACCAATATAACTGTGTAGTTCGTTATAATTATGCTCCGGTTTTGAGAAAACACCCTTACTTTGTAGACTCAAAAAACACACGGGTCTGTCAGCTGGAAAGTACTTCCCCGTTGTCACACATCAGGTGACCCAGGCAGGTCACCATCGTCAGTGCTGTGAGGACTCCAGCCTCCAATTTCAGACACTAATGCTTTTTTGTCCCACACTTGGCATATGAAACCCTTTCACAAGGAGAGACCCGACCTTCCCCATCTGGGGAAAGTGAGGGCATTAACCCAGGTTAGGGGCTAGAGTGGAAGGTTGCAGGAGGGGATAAGCTCTTCCTGGGAAAAGGGAAAGGTCAAGCTTGACTCAAAAGCTATGCTCACATCTAGATTATGTTCCAGAATCTGGTGAAAGTTCTCACTTGAAAAAGGCTTCTGCCTCTTTTTAAAAAGTTTACAAACCACAGATCTGGATGATCTTCCACGGTCTTTTCTACGTGTTAGATCATGTTTTTGATTCTTAAAATTCTCTTATTCAGAAGATTATTTGGAAAGTGCCTTACTCTGTGACAAGACTGCGTTAGGCATGGTGGTTCAACACTGTTCCAACAGTGAACATCATGCTAACAAGGACAGATTCTGCCCTCATGGAACCTACTAACAGTTTTCCTTTTTTGTTTTGTTTACAGAAATGGAAGAGTAGGGCACCTGAGTGGCTCAGTTAGTTAAGCGTCTCTTGGTTTCAGCTCAGGTCATGATCTTGGAGTCGTAGGATTGAGCCCCAAGTCAGGCTCCGTGCAGAGCATGGAGCCCACTTGAGATTCTCTGAAAAGATTTTATTTATTTGACAGAGAGAGAGAGATCAAAGTAGGCAGAGAGGCAGGCAGAGAGAGGGGGAAGCAGACTCCCCGCTGAGCAAGGAGCCCGATGCGGGGCTCCATCCCAGGACCCTGGGATCATGACCTGAGCGGAAGGCAGAGGGTTTAACCCACTGAGCCACTCAGGCACCCCAAATCTTTTTTTAAAAAAAACTGAAGAGTAATATAAATACACGTCCACAGGCAGAGCCACCCAAAAATTTATGTTTCAAGTGTTAAAATTTCAAGATTCCTGAAACCCAGCTGGTACATATTTCTTCTTTGGACATTGGCGCAAGTGTTTCTCCTCCTCTGCCGACAATTACTCAGACGACAGGCCGAACGATGCTGCTGAAACCAGCTGTAAGTTGAAAAATCAAACTAGACTGGATTTTATTAAGTATATATAAATAGCCCCTATTCTTCTTTATTTCATCACTTTGGGGAAGTTAAGTGGAGATTAGGTGAAAAGCAGTAATACTAGGTGTAGAGCCATGACAGCCAAAAGGGAGTCAGTGAAACTGTATTCCAGCCCGCTCTGCCACTAGATCTGCGGTCAGCGAAAGGCAAGCAGTGCCACGTCCTCGCTGGAGAAGGAGGTGGTCGGCAGAAATAGATGTTGCCCGAGGTCACGTGCTGCTCTAAAACTGCTCTGTCCTAATTCAATTATTAGGCATAAATGCTACGAACTAACTACATACGGCAGGCACTCACCATGAAAAGTAAACGAACGCTGAACTCAGAGGAATATTTAAGGAAGACGAGAAACACTTGCTGCTTTTTAAAAATGCAGTAACTATTTTATTCACACTAATTAGGACATATACACAAAAAAATGTGTATCATATGTTGCTTTCAAAAAATTCTATGTTCCATGAGAACTATGTAATAAACAGTGTAAAATGTTTCTACTGCATAACAAAGGAAGAAAAATCAGCATTCCCATGTAGTATTAGGAAAATATTTAAGATAATTTGAAGTTATAAGTAAACAAAGTGAAATATTACAGAACAGTCTTTTCAGGAAGTAGATGTTATAGTCTAGAAGCAATACATTTCATACTCTGATACTCTGAAACACTTTGGTATAAGTGAAATTAATACAAAGCAAAAAAAAACAACAACAACAACAAAAAAAAACCCCAAGAAACTCTACTTTGGTTCACATTAATTGAAAGTTTAGCAACGAGGCAACTGCACAGCTACCTCAGATGACAAAATGGAAAACCTCCCGTCTGCACCCCCGTCCCCGTGCCGCCGCTGGCTGACATGGAAGTGCCGGGAGAGCACTTCCCAGGACTTCGGGGCCACAGGAGCATCTCATGTCCACCACTCTGTGCTCAGCCAGTGCTTGAAAGGCTTCATAAAACCTCAGATTCAACTTGGAATATAAGCGATCTTGGTTACTTCCTCTTAGACACAAATGACCCCGCAGTAAAGCAGCTCAGAACTACAACTCACATTTAAAGTAGAAAAGTAGAACGCAAATTTTTGGAAAATCATATAACTACAGTTTCTCAAGAAGTCCATACTTGAATAAAAGAACATACTACATTAATTTTAAAAAATGCAAGTTTAATAACCCACTGACAGTAAGTTTTTAAGAAACAGAAATAACCGTCTGCATGCCACAAATATTTCTTCATCGATATCAAGCATTACTTTGACAGCTGCACAACTAACCTGATCTGAGGAATTTTTAATTGCATCATTTTTAAAATTACATTTTCTTATCCATACTGTCCAAACATGGTACTGATTTTCTTCATTGTCTTTTTGTTCTGCGTGTTATCTTTTAAATGACTTCCTACTTGTGAGAATTCTTTCTGAGCAAATGTTGATGAACCACTTTTTTGTCATCCATCACAGGAGCAAACTGGGAATGTCCTCTGAGAGTTTTCTCAGCAATGTAATTTCTACTCCAACTTTCTGGAAAGACAAGAAAGTCTTTAAAAGAAAAAAGAATCCTTGGTGAACTTTGCAAACTTACAGTAATAATATACTAATGCACTGTTGCTCCTTCCTGAAGTAAAAGAATATTCTATCACGTGCTCAGCTTTACCACACGTGCACCATTAACTGCCTCCAAAGAACACAGCATGTGAGACCAAGACCTCAAGGCTCCGGAAGGGGCAGAGTGCGGGAGGGAGTGTTCAGTGAGATTAACTAGCGTGGTAGATCTTCGGAACAAAAAGAGTATAGAAGGTAAAAGAAAAAATTTCTGTCAAGTTCATGTGAGGCTTTTTAAAGAACAATTCTAAAAAGGACGAAAGGAGATAAACATAAAGAATTATTCAAAAAGGGGGCGCCTGGGTGGCTCAGTCGGATAGGTGTCTGCCTTCTGCCCAGGTCATGATCCAGGGTCCTGGGATCAAGTCCAGCATCAGGCTCCCTTCTTGGTGGAGAGCCTGCTTCTCCCTCTCTCTCTGCCTGCCTCTCTGCCTGCTTGTGATCTCTCTCTCTGTCAAATAAACAAAATCTTAAAAAAAAAAAAAAAAAACAGTATCAGGAACTTAAGTTCCTGCCCAAATTTAACAACCAAGTATAAGAAGAAAGAAAACAATGAACAATGAACAAATAATGTGTGAAATGAAAGGTCTTAGTTTTTCATATTAGGTGAATCCTAATAGAATTAGGTGATCCTAGAACTACATTGTTTGGGTTTTGTTTTGCTTTGTTTTGCGGAGAGAGACGTCAGGGGAACTTAAGTCATTTCAAAATTCATTTGGAACAAGAGCCAAGACTTACAGTATACTAAGACCTTGCACTGCCAGACAGTAAAATCCATCAAGTTACAATCACTAAAATGCCGTATTTCACGAAGTTTAAGACACCATCAAACGTTAAGATGCACTGTTATTTTATGTACCCACACAAAGAAAAGGAAAGTAGCTCAGGATACGGAGTCTAAAAGGAGACAGGGACCACCTCAGAAAGTGGGGACACTGGATGGCTACAGGCTCAATGAGGGGTAGAAAAAAATAACCCTTCCTCTACAAGGGACAGCAGAGAAGTCTCTGACAATGGGAAGAGGAGAAAAAATATTCCTTGCTATTTGAACTGGTCCCCCAGCCCTGCCAACCCACAAATTTTGTGGTCTGAATTCACACTAACAGCAAAGTCCAAAATATCTCAAGCACAGAAATTAGGTTAAGAAGATTCGAGTTGGTACTGCTCCCCCAGCCCCATAAATGGCAGGAAAAAAAATGCAAACCATCTGGGGAAGAACTCAACTGCCATCCAGGCCATAGATGACTAGAAGAGGTAATCCAATTTTAAAGATAAAATGTGGAATTTATATGACTTGAAATCAGTAAAATACGGTAGGCAGATAAGTTCCTGCCCAGTAGAAGAGATGTCCAAAAGCCTAGAAAACAAATGCTGGGTACACTTATCATGATGAGCGCTGAGTTAAGTTTAGAAGTGTTGAATCACTACATTGTACACTTTAAATGAATTTAAAACCGTATGTTAACTACACTGGAATTAAAATTTTTTAAAAAATCAATTTTCTCATCAAAACAAAACAAAACAAACACTGGGCATATAATAAAAATGTCAAACCAGAGCATATCATAGAAACATCAATGACAAAAGGGTACATTTTAATATATGGCACAGCCAAAAAAACTAAGAAAAAAGTTAAATCCCTCTATTCTTCTAAACTATGTTCTTCTAAACTATGAAGTTAAGTGAAAAACAAACTCATTTAAGAAAAAATTAAGCATAATTATCGAAATGATAATCTCAAAAGACTGGCCAACATTTTTTTTTCTTTTTTCTTTTTCTTTTTTCTTCTTTTGTGACAGAGAGAGAGAAACAGGGAGAGAGGGAACACAAGCAGGGGGAGTGGTAGAGGGAGAAGCAGGCTTTCTGCTGAGCAAGGAGCACAATGCGGGGCTCGATCCCATGACCGGAGCCAAAGGCAGATGCTTAACAACTGAGCCACCTAGGCACCCCCGGCCCACCTATTTTTAAAACATGCTCTTTACCCACCCAACGCCCCAAAAGCCAAAGCATAAGCAAAAATAAAAGGCAAATGTCAAAGTGGAAAACAACTCCGCAGTGACAAAGGGCTAATATCCTTAAAATATCATTAACTATAAATCAGTTAGAAACAAAAATACCCGGGGCGCCTGGGTGGCTCAGTGGGTTAAGCCGCTGCCTTCGGCTCAGGTCATGATCTCAGGGTCCTGGGATCGAGCCCCGCATCGGGCTCTCTGCTTGGCGGGGAGCCTGCTTCCCTCTCTCTCTCTCTCTGCCTGCCTCTCTGTCTACTTGTGATCTCTGTCAAATAAATAAATAAAATCTTTAAAAAAAAAAAAAAAATACCCTACACCACACCTCCACACCTTTTGCTCAAAGGCCAAGACTAGACAACTGACAACAAAGACAAATGGCCACTGAAATGTACCAATAATGCTATATTTCACTAGCGTTGGAAATACAAACTAAAACAATGATAAACAACTCATGCAATTGTTTATCAGCAAAATTTTTTAAAATGGTAATACCCAGTATTGGCAAGGATACAGGAAAACCAGCACTTATACAGACATGAAAATTGAGCAACCTTTCTGAAATGCAATTTAACAAGAGGTGTAGATTCAAAATCCTTTGCAAATGTGCAGTACGCTTAGATCCAACAATGCTACATGTAGGAATTTATCCCGAACAGATTTGTGCAAAAGGTACATGCAACTGTATGTCAGATTTATAATAAAGTTGGAAATACATCTAAACACCTAACAATGGCAAATAACTTACTTTAATAGAACTATAAAATGGAATACAATGCAACTATTAAATATTACGTATCCCAGAGCACTGTTTGTACTAGTGAAAGATTAGAATAACCTAAATGCCCATCAACAAAGAATTGGCTAAAAAAACTACAGCGTAGCAGTCAGTGGGACACTACACTATCATTACAAACAACAAGACAGCTCTTACGTCCTGACAGCTCTACTTCTCTCGGTCTGAAATGATCTTCTCTCCCCAAATACCCACCCGGCTTACTTGCTTCGACGACACCTGATCAGTGACAGTGTCCCTCACCATCTTAGGATAGCAACTTGTCCCATCCCACGTGCGCTCCCTCTCTCCCTTACCCTGCTGTTCTATTTTTACCATCTGGCACACTGCAATCATTTATTTACTGCCCATTATCCCCCAGAGGAAAAAAGATCTTACCTGTATCAGTGCCCACACTTCCCTCCTTCATCTGTTCCAGGAAAGATGTATCCCTGCTCCTCTCCTGAGGCTAAATGCTTCACACGGCCTTGGCCTCTTCCTGCATTACCTTTTCAAGTATTTCCCTCCACAATTACCCCTTTTACTTCTGCCTTATCAATTTCACCCTCCAATACTGGATCATTCTCAGTAGCAAACAAACACACCTTAATATCATAAAGTGTCCCCGTCTCATTTCTATTATCCTTCACAGCAAAACTCTTTCCTCTCTGACCCTTACCTCTCCTCCACCCACTTTACCTCAGCCATGACATGAAAACACCTTTGCTCAAGGTCACCAATGATGTCCTACGTTTGCCTCAAACCAATGGCCAAGTCTTGGTTCTTGACCTTGACCTCTCTCTCAGCAGCACTGGACACTGCTAACTACTCTCTCTTGAAGCAATCTTTTCTCAGGTTCCCTGAGCTCACAAGCCCCCAAATCTCCTCTCACTTCAATGGCTCCTCCTTGTCCACCAGACCTCTTCTCTACCTACATACTTCAAGGTGATCTCATCCCATTTCTGGCTTCAAATGACTACATATATGCTGATGATTGGTTTTAAGGTCATTACCTTGAGCTCTGAGCTTCAGACCACCGGCTCCAAAACATCAACCACTGACTTAACACAACAGAACAGATTCCCATTCTCACACCTCACCAAAAAACTATGCTTTGTCCACAAGCCTTCTCAGGAAAAAGTACCATAATCCACCCAGCTGCTCACACCAAAATCCTAAGAGTCATCCTCAACTTCCTTCCTTCCTCCCTCACGATGAACTTATCTGGAAGTCCTGGACTTCCCTCCCTGCAAAACAGATCTGCACTCAACCATCTCTCACCACCCCTACTACTAGAGCCCTAGTCAATGCCACCACACCAGCCTCTTAATAATTCTCCCTTCCTCTCTCCTTGCCAGCCTCTGCCCTCCACCCAACACCCAGACAGAGCGTTCCTTCTGAAGTCTAAGCCAAGTCACATCACTCCTCCCATTAAAACCCTCCATGTTTCCATTATACTTAAGAGAGTAGAATACAAAGGCCTTACCAGCTTCCTCATAAGCAGGCCTGCCACCTCTGACTCCTCTCCTCCTGTGCTCCCCTTCATCACCCCCAGCGATACTGGCCTGCTTTCTGTCCTGCAGACGTGCCACGTCTGTTCCCATCTCATGACCTTTGCAGCTGCCCTTCCTCCTGCTTGGATCGCTCTCCTCATATCCTCAGATGTCCGCCTCCCTCTCATCTTTCAAATTTCAACTCCAATGTTGTCATCTCAGCCAGGCCTTCCCCAGAAGCAACCCATCACCCACATCTTCCTAGTTTATCTCCACGAGACCTATCAGTATCTGAAATTTACTTATGGATTAGAGAACAGGTTGACTATCGATCTCCTCCCAGGAGAAGATAAATTCTTTAAAGGTGAGAATCCTATCTTATTTTCCGCTTATCCACAGCATGAAAACTGGTGTCTGGCACATAGTAAGTACCAAATAAATATTTGAGGACCAAATAAGAGACTATTTTGTAATTGAAAATCTGAACTGGGGTAGTTTTTGACATTACCTTTAGTTTATTTTACTATTGTAATTCCAGAAATGGTGAGAACTGATAAAACTGTATCAAGAGTCTGATTATAAAATAGCTTTTCAGACCTCTTACCTACTCTGTTGACTAAGACTCCCTAATATACATTAGGAAATTATCTAAATGTACACTAACAGAAAACTGGCTAAATAAGATGGAACACAGCCACACAAGAAATTACTATGTAGCCGGAAATTACTATGTAGCCATGAAAGAGAATGAAAAAGATACAAGCTAACACAGAAAGCTGTGCAAGTTATAAGGCTGATCGAAAACATCACGTTGCAAAACAATACATTCAATGAGATCCCTTTGTTTTTACATGCACGCGCATTTGATTGGATGTGCACGGGGCAATCCACGGAAACCCTATTGAAAGCGGTTATCTCTCCAAAAATAAGAAGGTGGAGGCTGAACTTAACATTTATTACTTGAAAATTAAAAGTGTCAGAAACAGGGTGCCTGAGTGGCTCAGTCAGCTGAGCATCTGCCTTCAGTTCAGGTCATGACCTCTGGGTCCTGGGATGGAGCCCTGCATTGTGCTCCCTGCGAAGTGGGGAGTCTGCTTTTCCCTCTGCCTGCCACTCTCCTTGCTTGTGTGCTCTCTCTCTCTCTGACAAACAAAGAAATAAAATCTTTAAAATAAAATAAAAAAATACAAGGATTAGCTATAACTGCCAATGTCTTTTCCCCCTTACTCATGTCTTAAATGTACACACAGTGTCTGGAACTATGGGTGTCATCTCATAATTATGGATTAAGAGTCAAAATGCAGTATAAAGATGCAACAGTGATATCATTCAACAGATGAACCCTTCCCGTTACACAAGAAAAATAAACCTCTATTCATTTGAGGTACTGTGAATGGGATTCTGTTACCTACAACCAAAGGAATTCCTAACTGACATTCCTGGGAATATCTTTCAGAAAGAAACTGAAAATAAAAGAAGTCAAATTTTATGCAGAATTAGGAAGAAAATTATAACATGTCAGAAATGTAGTCTGCAAACCAATTCCCCCTCTTTAATGTCTCTATTCTGAATTTTTTTTAAAAAGAAAAAACACTAGGAAGAAACAGAAAAGAGAAAATTATAGTCAACATCAACTCCATAAAAAAGACTTCAGAGAGGCACCCAGCTGGCTCAGTCAGTGGAGCATGCGACTCGTGAGTTCCAGCCCCACGTTGGATATAGACATTACTTTAAAAAAAAAAAATTTTTTTTTTTTTTCAGGATGAAACATTCACAGTGTATGCACACAATAAAGATAGACTCACAGAGTGACACTGAAGTCCAATCAATGCTGGGGCTGTTCTGGACTGATGTTCATTGTTCGATAAATTTCTTTAAGTAACAACAGAGCAGTATCTTCAGATTCCCTATCACAAAGAAAAGAACATTTTTACTTAAGTAACCATTAGTAGAAATTAACCTCTATGCATAAAGGTGGAAAATGCAGCCCTTGTTCTAGTCAACTCTACCTAAGAAAGGCAAATGACAGCGTAGTCTTAAAGCTGTCCTTGTAAACTGGATGGACACTGATCAGCTACAAAACAGCTGTGTGCAATCCTCCACGGTGACAGGGGACATCTGAAAGGATGGCTTTTCAAAGTCCCTACCACTCCCATTCTATGAAAGGTATCCCTCCAAAATCAGTGTGCGAGTACCAAAGGCCTTGGTCAAAATGAGATGACACACTGCCATCTTGTGGATAATAAAGGGGGGAAATACTGATTTTGAATATATGGCACTTGTAATTAATATTCCATCATAAATGATAAATCCACTAAAGAGTCTCCCTAAAATGTATGTGCTAGCACCTAAAGGCCACGCGACTATTATCAAAGAAGAAACCACTTACCAATAGCATAAATGACTCTGAAGAGCGAAAAGATATTCATTAAAACTCTCTATTGGCTTTTCTTGAAGTACGTAGTCAATTCGGCGACCTCCGTTTAGCATTCCAACCTTTCCTAAGTAGTCCTCATCCTTGGAAAAATCTGGACTTTCAACAATCTTTTCTGCTAGAATTTAAACCATTTCAATATCAAAGTCAATCACTTAATCATTATCCTTTGACTTTAGCTGACTTTCTGGGCTCAAGAGAGTATCGCTTGACACACGTAGCAACCTGGGGAACTACCAGGCTCACTTCCCATTCCTCCAAAGAGCCAGGGGAAGGAAGAGGGGCTGGTTACCCGAGAGAGAGGAGAAAGAGCCAACGAGCTGACAGACGTTTTGAAGAAAAGGGGTGAGAGAACATTGTAGAAAGAAAGGAAACAGAATTAGAATCTGAAAGAGTCAAAAACATCCTGGCACAATGATCTGACAACGCAGACACAGTCTAGAATATAAGGACACCGTGAAACAGCAGTGTCAGGACGATAATTTCTTACAGTGGATCTTTAAAATGCCTGAATACAACGTTAGCTCTCAACTCTGATATTCCACTCTGGCCTTAGAAATCTCAACAAAAACTTAAGAACGCAGAGTAAAAAGTCCAGCAACTATCAGGCAAAAACCCAGAAAAAGAAATGACATGCATTGTGAAGTACAGTTTATCATAACAGATTTTCCTTTACAAAAGAACCTCTAACATTTTAACAGAAAGGACCAGAATGGAAAAGCATCATTAAATAATTCATATGTAATATGTTTACAAATAACATTTGTACTAGAAAATGCTTCTCAAATGTCAAATTTACCTTCAACTACTTGTTTTTCTTCTTCTTCTTTGATCTGATTGGCCACTTTCTCCAGTTCTTCTTGCAGCTGAGTTGAAGAGGTGTGAGCGCGGGCAAACTCGTTTAACGTCTGCCAAGCACTTTTCAGGGAGCTAATAAAGCCCTGTTTCAAATCAGATCCCATACGAGAGAGACTGTCTTTCAGCTCTAAGGAGATTAAGATGACATATCATGTCAGTTAGTCACTGGATAAAATTCTGCACCACAAAAACTGAAACTAAAGTTAACACTCTTCTCAGACAGGGTAAGTCCTCTTTTAAACGCCACAGTTTCTCGGCCAAGAACTCTCAATATATTAAAATGTTTTGTAGAGGGGCACCTGGGTGGCTTAGTCAGTTAAGGTCTGCCTTGGGCTCAGGTCATGATCCCAGGGTCCTAAGTTCAAGTTTCTCATCAGGCTCCTTGCTCAGCAGGGAGCCTGCTGCTTCTCCTTCCACCTGCTGCTCCCCCCTGCTTGTGAGCTCTCTCTGACAAACACATAAATAAAATTTTAAAAAAAGTTTTATAGAGCCTTATTCTGTCATTTTTTTTAACAACTAAAACTCATTCAGCCAAAATGTATAAGCTTCCTCTCTCCACAAAAGAAAAAAAAAAAAAAAAAAAAGGTGGGAAGGTAGAGTTCAAATATCGTAAAAATGTAGGCACGTTCATGTGCCTTTTTTCTGTAAGTTAAAAGATATGGGCCCCTCCCCTCTCATGCTCTCTCTCACTCTGTCTCTCTCTCTCAAAACAAATAAATAAAATCTTTAAAAAAAAAAAAAAAGACATGGGCCCACAAGATTAAAAAGATGACTGTTTTTTAATCTATAATCATAAAATGGTTTTGAGAATTTGAGATTTTAATATAACAACAATATAAACTTCTGATTTAAAAATGAAGAAACCCCTGCCCTTTCACCTTTTCTACTTTGTGGTCTAATAAATTCTATTTGAATTCAAGGTATTTGAGTCTCAAACTTCCCATTTTAACTCCAAAAGAGTTAAGTATTTTTTAATAGCACGATGTAAGCATCCCCCCCCCAAAAAAAGGAAGGAAGGAAGAACAGAAAAAAGAAAGAAAATCCAATTTTCAACAAAAGGATATGATCACTTTCCCCTTTTCTCCACTGCACTCCCATCCCTTCCACCCAAACCTTTAAACCTACGGATGATATACATCATTAACAGGTGTAAGAGAGAAATAAACCCCACCTGGAATTATTACTGATCCATTATGTTTAATGGATATTTTTAATTGGAAAAGTTTATATAGTTAGCAAGGAAGTAACAGCTCATTTGACTTAGCATCAAGTTTATTTCTTCTTGGTCCTTAGTTCAAGTGTTATTCTGCTTCCTAACTCCAGAAATTATGACCAAATTCTATCAATCTGATGTAGCTCATCACTTTAGTACTGACTTCCCCCATTCCTAAGTATCTCAACCATTAGAACACCACACCAAGAAGAAAGTCATCAAGGAGAAGCGACTCATTCAGAACTTTCTTTATAGCTCTTCTGAACATTTAATAAACAGGTTCCAAACACAGCAGGCACTTAAATAACATTAATTTTATGAGAAAGGATCTAGTGTTAAAATTTTCATGATTAAATTACAAATGACAGGAAGGACATAATTCGTTATGACTAACAGATTACAAAATGACAGAAAGGAAACAAGTTTTTATAGTATTTGCTTTTTACCTAAATGAAGTCTTTTTCTGCCTTTGTGATGTGGGATGAGAACCGCTTTCAGGTCCAAATCTGGAACAATCATAGGCTCTAATCTGTAAGCCACTGGATCAAGCTGTAAAGAAAAGTGGAAATTTAGGAAAAGTTCTTTTATCTTGAGTTATGTATCTTGACTGGGTGACAAAACGGGTAACAACAAACCAGAGATTTTGATTTTTTCACAAGTGGTAATTATAAGAAGACTTACTACTGGTAATTATAAGACAACTTCTAAATTGTGAGTAAAGCTGGCTTTGCAAGCAAAGCAACAGAATTATTTCCTTAAACAAAGGCTTCCTGGTAGAAAAGTTTATTGGACAGCATCAGACCATTCTCTATTAGGACAAAGAGTTGAGTTGTACATCAAAATGAGAGTTAGTTCCTAAGAAATAAGAATCTGAGACTCTATAAGGATGATCTAATAAGTGTTTCTATGTAGGTGTTTCATCTTTTTCAAAATAAAAAGTAGTTCAAGTCACTCACTGGATGATAAATATTGAAGAATCCTTTACACGTAGGAAGTCTGTAGTTCTCATCTATTCTATCCACTCCTCGAATAGTGAGAAACATACCAACTGGAGATCCCAAGGCAAAGAAAATCTCTGGCTCAAAGTCTAATGCGTTGTAAACAACAGAAACCTAGAAAGAATCAAAAAACAATATAAGATCATCATTCCAAGGTCACAGAATAAAAAATTCAGAAGTTCAAGCTGGAACTGCACTTAATTAAAAGCATGTTAACACAGATGGTGCCATTCTAGGCATGGTTTATAATGCTTATAATCATTGTCAGCTATTTTAAAGGGACAAAAAATTTCTCTTTAAAATCTTCACAGACTGGGGGTGCCTGGGTGGCTCAGGTCATGATCCCAGAGTCATGCGATCGAGCCCCGCATTGGGTTCCCCGCTTGGCAGGAAGCCAGCTTCTCCCTCTCCTACTGCCCCACCTTGTGTTTCCTCTCTCACTGTGTCTCTCTCTGTCAAATAAATAGAATCTTCAAAAAAAAAAAAAGGTAAAATCTTCATGGACTATTACATCCTCTGTCTATATTTTACTTGTTGTACAGCATAACATACACAGTATATAGTAAGCATTGTATTTATTATAATTATAAATACCATTAAAACTGTAGATTCTAGATTCAAACTGCCTGGGCTTAAATCCTGGCTCCACAACTTACTGTGTGACCTCGGGCAAGTTTCTTAGCCTCTCTTGCCTCCGCCCGTTTCCTCATCTACAAAATGGGGATAACAATGCCAAACTCATAATGGGGTCAAAAAATGAATAACCTCATCCACATACAGTGCTTAGCACAGAGCCTGGCCTATTTTAAGCATCTCACAACTGTTACTTCTCTTGAAACTACCACCTTTGTTTGTCCAAGCAAGTTTCTTTCCAGTAGAAAAATGCTTTTTCCCAAGAGAGCCCCTGTTTAGGCAGCTTGCTTTTAGCCCCTCACCTCACTGACAACGGCCCAGAGTAAGAGAAAGCCCCTACATTCGTGGCACTCTACGGTTTACAAAGCTCTTTTGTTTGTTGCTCAGCGGCAGGATAGAGGTCTTTGTCACTCGAGTATCCTGACAATGAAGAACGACGAGCGGCATAATCCGACCGCGTGACAGAGGCCCCCTGAAAGGGAGGTACAGCAAGATTATCGTGTCCATTTCTCAGATGGAGACAGTGAGGCTCGAGAGATGATGTCACTCACCGAAGAGCACTCACCAGTGAGTGGCAGAATGAGAACTTCGAATTCCAAATCCAACGCACCTTCTACTACACTAGGCTGCCCCTTCTAACCAAGTCTAGGCTGTTCATCCTTGGCTTGCCCTTATATTTGCAAATTCAACGGTTTCTGCTACTGATGAGGGCCACACAGGACATGCTCTCAAGATTATACATTTCCCCCAGCTCCAGATTTAAAAAAGGAAGAAGAAAATAGAAAGTTAAGAGAAAAATTGCCAACTGGAAATTACAACATAGATGACAAAGAGCTAATATCCTTAACACACAGAAATTCTTAAATATCCAAAAAGGAAAAAGAAACTCAGGAGAAAAGTAGGTAAAATCAACACTTCACAAAAGAAAAATGCCTAGAAGACTTATGAGAAAATATCTACCTTCTCTAATGCTCAGAAAGGCAGTGAGATGCCATTTTTCCTACAAGGTGATCAGAGAGATGAATGAAATACTAAAAAGAAAGAAAGAATCTTCTGTTTCCATAAAAGTCGTTTTTTCAGAAGAAAGTGATAAAAGTGAGAACACTACCTATCTGTAAAGGAGAACGACAGCAGCAGAGTTACTGAGGGGGGTTGGTTAGTCTTATAGACTGCCTCTGAGAGTACGAACCGACAAAACTTTTTCAGGGGCAAGTAGAAGTAACTACCAGAATTTTCATGTGTACATTCTTGGGCCCACCTACCCCACTTCCACGTATTTAACTGAAGGAAATAAGAATGTGCACTGAAAATTGGTTTAAAAGTGTTCATCACTGGACCACTTAAAAGAGTGAAAAACCTGAAACTGCCTACATGTCCAATGTTATGGGTGAACTGTGTCCCCCACAAAAAGGTCACGTGTACCAGTACCTCACACCTTATTCGGAACTACCACTATCTTTACAGCGGTAATCAAGTTAAAATAAGGTATTTAGGTGGGCCCTAATCCAAGACATCTGGTGTTCTTATAAAGAGGGGAAATGAGGTTACAAAGACAGACACACAGAGGGAAGACGACGCAGACACAGGGAGGAGCATGTGAAAACAGAGGGCTGGAGAGCGGCATCTCGGAGCCAAGAAGCACCTGGCAAACCGCCGGAAGCTGGAAGAGGCCAAGAAGGGTTTTCCGCTATAGGTTTCAAAGGGAGTATGGCCCTGCTGACACCTCGCTCTTGGAGTTTGAGCTTCTAAGAATTGAGACAATAAATTTCTGTTGTTTAAAGCCACCCCGTGTGTAATACTTTGCCATGGCAGCCTGAATAAACTAATACACCCAGTAATGAGTAAACGAAAAAATAAATCATTATCCATCCAAACAGTAAAACAGTAGTCATTATAATGAGAGAAATATTTACTGACACAGGAATATATTCATAATAGTGTTTGAAAATGGCAATGAAAATGAAAATGTTTTGGTAAAACATTTTATGTAGTATTTCCCCATCTTTGTTAAAACATATATATAAATACATGCTTAAATAAAAGTCTAGAAAGCCTTATTCAAAGAGTTCAGAGGTTAGTTCTGGCTACATAGAGTATGGTATTTTTTATTTTCTCTTGCTTAGCAGTTTCCTGGCTTTCTGGCAAAGAATGATGCACACGGGCTATTGTTTACACTGTCCCACAACCTTTTGGGTAATAGACCCTACTTGCCCACACTGGGCCACCCACCATGGAGGTGGCACGTGACTTGGGCTGGGACAAACAACCTGTGCCCCATTCCCCAGGCAGTACGAATTGGCTAATGGACCTGTAACTCATACCAGGTCAAGCACATTTTCCTAACTGGACCTACCGGGGGAGATTTCCTTTTCCTCTGTGGTCATAAAGCTGTAAGGAGATGAGCCTACAAGGACACCCATGATTCCAGGTTCATGGAGAAGGTCAGCTCCCGGAGAGGGACACACAGTGAGAGAGTCCTGGTCACATGGAACCCCTCGTTCCACAAATCTATACTCTGAGCCTTCAGAGTTAAGTGAGAAAATATCTGCCCTTTATTTGCTGAAGTTCAAGGTGGGGCACCTGCGTGGCTTAGTCGAGTAACTGTCTGCCTTCAGCTCAGGTCATGATTCAGGGTCCTGGGATCGAGCCTCACTTCAGGCTCCCTGCCACATGGGAGGCTGCTTCTCCATCTCCCTCTGTCTGCCTCTCCCCTGCTAGTGCACGCACGCTCACTCTCTCGCTCCCTCTCTCTCTCTCTCTGTCAAATAAATCTTAAAAAGAAAAAAAGTATGTTCAAATTTGGTCATATTTAAAAAGAAAGACATTTTTAGAATGCAATCAATGAATTGTGTTTAAAAGCTTGAACAGGCTATTACAAACACCCTGTTCCATTTTCTGCCTTCTTTAAATCAGTCATGAATTCACTTAGGGTAATGGAACTTTACAGACACAACTGAAAGTAACAATGTCTAAAAAGATTTTAATACTTCTAAGCCATTGAGATGTAAGTATATTAAAATGTATTATTAAATGTAGCACTGTCTATTCCTTGGCCAATTTTTATAGAAATTTTTCTGAAAAAGAAAAAAAAGATTTTTCTGCAAGGAAGAATTGTGAATTTTAAAAAATGTAAGTTAAGTGAATGCAACAAATTTTTCTCAAAGAAATTTAAGAATATAGTAGTCCCCCCTTATCTAAGGGGATACATTCCAAGACCCCCTGTGGATGCCTGAAACCTCACATAAGACCATACTCTATACACTATGTCTTTGCCATAGTTACCTATGATGAAGTTTAATTTATAAATTAGGCAGGGTAAGAGATTAACAACAATAATCATAAACAGAACAATTACAACAATATACTATAAAAGTTATGTGCATGTAGTCTGTCTCTCTTGAAATGTATTCTTGTACTGTACTTGGCCTTCTTCTTGTGATGATGTAAGATAGAAGGCCTATGTGATGAGATGTAGCGGGATGAGTGACGTAGGCTTTGGAAAGTAACGTTCGGTTACTACTGACCTTCTGACCACACGTCAGAAGGAGGATCATCTGCTTCCACACCACAGATGACCAGGTTACTGAAACCACAGAAAGCCAAACTGCATGTAACGGGAGACAACTGCATTCACATGATTTTCAAACTACCGTCACTCCGTTGCTAGTAGCTATAAAGGACTAATGTTATAAAATAACGAGCAGTGGAAAAACTAAAAATAAATTTACTTCAAAATTAATATTTTTTAATTGAGAGATGCACACAATCTTACTGAGAGAAAATGTTTTCTCCACCCCCCCATAAATATTGACTATTTTAAGAATTTAAAGCCAACCCCAATAATAAAGATATGTGATTCCAACATAAAATGTGCAGCCCTAATCAACTTGTAAACTTACCTGTCCAGTGCCAACTTCGAAAGACTCATAATCAACATGCACAGAAGACACATAAGCACCAACTGGAAGTTTCCGCTTGGACTCGTTAGAGTCTGAGGGGAGGGAAGTCATTTCTTTAGCTCTCTGAGCATTTTCCTCTTGTCCCTTTGTCGAAGCGGCCATCACTGCCTTCTTCTCTGCTGCTGCTTTTTTCTGTTCCTGTGAAACAGCAACATTTCACAACACAACCCTGAGGAAAAGTTCATCAGCTAGCTCTATGGAACAAGCTATCTCAAAGCTAAGGAATGCTCAGTAATTTCCTAGGCAGAGTGGTGTCAGACAAATATCCTTCTTAGAGTCACACACTAAATATTTAGGGAAGAAAGAAACGCCATGGTTTCTACTATTTAAAATTCTTTAAAAAAAAAAATGATAAGAGACTGAGAAAAAACAGCAAAACAGCTACAGTTAAATCTGAATACTGGCTATCACTACACTTTTCACTCTACTTTTCTATAGAACTTAAAATTGTAATACAAAATGCCAACTATTTTCCTTTATGAACTCAACTTTAGACAGATTAAAGTACCATATAATTGTGAAATACATATTTCCTATAAAGATGTGGATTTGAGGAGAAATGTCTTCATTCAACATGTTTGCACCCAAGATGTCTGCGTGGAGCCACTGACAAGTTTTCCTCAAACCCATTTTGGGAAAAACAGACGAGCACACTGCGGTTAGAGTTCCGCAACAGAGTAACTACTCAGAAACAGGAAGGAATGAACTGCAAATGACGCAATAATTGGATCGATCTCAAATACGCTGAGTGAAAGAAGCCAGATACAAAAGAGCACGTGGCGCTGATCCCATTTATATGAAAAGGCAGAACAGGCAAAACTCAACAGTGACAGAAACCAGAGTAGTAGGAAAACAGAGAGGAGCGGACGAGAAAGGAGCAGAAGAGAACTCTCTGGTGACAGAAATGTTCTAACTCTTGTTCTAGGTGGTGATTACACAGATGCAAAAAGTTTCAAAACTTACTACGCTGAACACTTAGGATCCAAGTACTTCCATAAAGGAGGAAGTAAACCAAAGCTCTGGGAGCCTCTGTGGAACCAGCCTCCATCCCCTTGTCCTACCCTATTCCCAGCTCAACTGCTATTTCAGCCATAGGTAAACACAAGCCCACTCCTGGAAGGCCTATTTCCCCCTCAAACATCAACACTTGGGGGAGTTTTCTCTGACCTTCCTCAGCCCTTCACCCCTCTCCCCAGGCCAGAAATGCCACTCCCCTGGCTCTGACAGCACGGATAGCACTATTACAGGACCAGTAAGTCACCTGTGGTCAAATCTCTGCCCCTAACTAGACCACATACCCTCAATTCATCTCCAAATCCCAAATATTGACATGGTACCTGAGCCAAAAGATATTAATTAAATCTTAAATAACTCAACTGCTTAGGCTAATCAAAACAAATCAGTCCCGACTTTATAGTCCTGTTACATGCAAAGTGATATACACTAAGGTGTAAATATATAATACAAATAAAAGAACTACAGCAGTTCAAAAGATGGAAAGATAACACAGACCATGTTTACAACAATAAAGTAGCCACCTTAAGAACTAATTTTTCTAAGTACTTAGAGAATCTCTATAAAATTAATTTGATTAGTACATGAAAATTAGGGGCATTGGGGTGCCCGGATGGCTCAGTTGGTTAAGCAACTGTCTTCGGCTCAGGTCATGATCCTGGAGTCCTGGGATCGAGTCCCACATCAGGCTCTCTGCTCTGCAGGGAGTCTGCTTCTCCTGCTGACCTCTCTCTTCTCGTGCTCTCTCTCATGCTCTCTCTCTAATAAATAAATAAAATCTTTTTAAAAAAAAAAAGGAAGAAAGAAAATTAGGGGCACCTGGGTGGCTCAGTTGGTTAAGCATCTGCCTTCAACTCAGATCATGATCTCAGGATCCCGGGATCAAGCCCCGCATTGGGCTCCTTGCTCAGTGGGGAGACTGCTTTCCCCTCTCCCTCTGCCACTCCCCCTGCTTGTGCTCACACTCTGTCTCTCAAATAAATAAAATCTATGAATAAATAAATAAATGAAAATTAAACGAAACAAGTTGAGTTTTTCCCAAGTGCTCTTCCTTCTTTCTACATGCTTTTTAGTTGTTGTTTTGTTTTGTATTTTTAAGAATTTTTGCTTTTTTGGTTATTATTTCATGAGATTTTAGCGAGGCTATGCTTATCTCTTTAGATGATAAGAACTAAGAACAGAGAAAATGAGCTAATATTTATTAGGGGCTAAGCTTACATGCATTAATCCAACCGTATAAGGAAGGTAGCATCATTCACATTTTAGAAATTAGGGAAATCAAGAATCAAAAAAGTTAAGCAAATTGCTCATGAATAAGGAGTTAATAAGCAGTTGAACTGGGACGACCGATTCATCCATCTGTCCAGGGCTTACCCAGTTTTTCCACCAGGAAATCCCCAAATACCAATTTTAAAACTCAAGAGTCCTTCCCCCTGGGAATTCTCTCAGTCCCAGGAAAACAGGTCAGTCGTCCTAGCTGGGGTTGAAACTCGGTTCTGGCGGACTCCAAGGTCTGCGCTTACATCAGTTCCACACTGCGCCCTTGGGCAGGGAGCACGTTAGCCGGCCTAACCATACTGTATTAACAAAAACTCCCAAAATCTAAATAAGAGAGTCAAAGATGAATTTTGGTTTCTGTTTTTAGGGCACAAATAAACTTTACCAGTTTAGCTGCTTTCTGTTTTACAAAGTTAGCGATCTTCTTTCTGGGTCCAAGGGGTATGCCCATTTCCTTCAGGTCATCAACTGTACACATAAGCTTGAAAAGAAAATAAACAAACAAGCACATTAGTTAATCAGTTTAATGACTGATGAAATGAAACTGAAATCAGGAAATGATAAAAAGAAACCAGACGAATGAAAGCAATCTAAGATCCAGTCGATTTTTTTAAAAAGTTAATTTGCTTTTAAATCCTCGATTAACTTAGGCTATAAACTCTGAGCCCTCCACATCTAAACCGTTCTAGTCATCTTTGGCAGAAAATACATGCATTCTGTACGAAATTAAAAAGCTACACGGTCAACCAGACAATGAAGTCTCTTCCCTCTGCTCCTGTTCCAACCACCTAGCTCTCTCACAGCCTCTCCAATCTGCTCTTTCCAGAAACACCTTCCGTATACACAGCACCTCAGTGGTTTTCCTTGTGTGTGTAGCCTGCGAGGCAAATGGGACTGAACTACGCTCTTTTCACATAACATATCTTAGAAATCACTTCCTACCACTACCTCGGACACTGCCTCATTTATTCAACAGCTGCATTCCATTACATGCATGCGCCTTCAACTGTTTCACTGGTGCCCTACCAGCGGACTGGTAGGTGTTTCTCAGGGTTTATCATCATGAACAGCACTGTCGCGAGTACCCTTAGATACTCTTGTGTCAATATTCCTATATTTGGAATTATCCCTGGCAAATTGCTGGAGCAAAATATTTTTTGTATTTTTTGCATTTTGGGGGGGTATTTTTTCTATTTTAAAAGGTATTACCATCTTAACCACAGGGAACAAACTGAGGGTTGCTAGAGGAGAGGTAGATGGGAGGGATGGGGTAAGTGGGGGATGAGCACTAAGGAGGGCACGTGATGGAATGAGCACTGGGTGTGATATGCAACTGATGAATCACTGAAACTAATAATATGAAACTAATAATATAGTACATGTTAATTACATTGAATTTAAATAAAAAATTAAAAAAATAAAAAATTTCCAACACTATCATTTTAGACTAAAACCGTCATCAAAAAGAAAGTTAATCCTACAACAAAAAGAAAATAAAAATTTTAAAAATAATAAGGTATTACTAAACTGCTTTCCATAGAGGATGTACCAACTTATAGTCTTACTAACCATATGT
Source organism: Enhydra lutris kenyoni (assembly GCF_002288905.1). Classification (NCBI taxonomy): domain Eukaryota; kingdom Metazoa; phylum Chordata; class Mammalia; order Carnivora; family Mustelidae; genus Enhydra; species Enhydra lutris. The sequence continues at coordinate 69,745,988 of NW_019154096.1, read as the reverse complement.
AAACCATGCCCAGTTACCCTCATCCTGGCCCCATATTATATGAACAAGCTTATTTTTGCCAAACCGAAAGGTTAAAAAAAACTCATTGCACTTTCAATCTGCCTTTTTCTCATGAGTTTTCGTATGACAAGAAGCCATTTGTTACTTCCTTTTCTGTACGTCATTTGTTCAGTCTTGGCCTATTCTAGTGTGTTGATGGTCTTTGTGCAACTAATTTATAGGAGCTTTGAATAATAAGGAAATAAGCCCTTTGTCTCTAACGTGTGCTCCAAATATTCTTCTTAATCTATCACTGGCCTTTAGATGTTGTTTAGGGCATCTCCTGCTGTGCAATTTTTCTTTTATGGCTTCTGGGTTTTGTGGCATACTTAGAAGCCCTCCCAGATTACACTAAAAAACAAACGAAACTGTGTTTTTCAATTTTTAAACATTTAAGTCTCTGCCTTATCTGAAATTATTATAAGAGTACTCAAATGATTCATAATTTTTGATCTTATAAATAGGAGAAACAATTTTAAACCAAAATGAATCAAACAGGGATGCCCAGGAGGCTGAGTCGGTTAAGGATCTGCCTTCGATTCAGGTCATGATCCTGGGGTCCTGCGACCCGTGTCGGGCTCCTTGTTCTGTGGGCAGCCTGCTTCTCCTTCTCCCTCTGCCTGCTATTCCCCGTGCTTGTACACTCGTTCTCTCGCACTCTCTCTCAATCTGTCACACAAATAAATAAAATCTTAGGGGCGCCTGGGTGGCTCACTGGGTTAAGCCTCTGCCTTTGGATCAGGTTGAGATCTCGGGGTCCTGAGATCGAGCCTCCCATCAGGCTCTCTGTGTGGTGGGGAGCCTGATTCCCCCTCTCCCTCTGCCTGCCTCTCTGCCTACTTGTGATCTCTCTGTCAAATAAATAAAATCTTTTTATATAAATAAAGTTTAAAAAAAAAGGGATCAGAGCAACCCTCTCAGGTCCCCTTCCTCTTCCGGAGCTTTGTACGATCACTTTACTGTCATTCAATAAACTTTGCTTTGCGGCCCACCAGAAAAGGAAGGAAGGAAAGGAAGGAAAGGAAGGACGGATGAATGGATCAAACTATCCTCAGTACCAGAGATTCCATATCAATCTTTTCCTTTTCAAAAGTGCTAACATATTCAGAGAGGCTAAGTGCTTCCAGAGTCTCTTGCAAACTTAGGACTTCTTCATTTTCAACGTCAAGGTCACAAGACTCATCCAAAGTCAACTTTGGCTCTTCAGGCATCTTAAGGAAAAAAAAAAAAAAAAATGTCAGGGGAACATTGCAAACCTCATAAAAACTCCCATAAAATGTCTCCTGATCTACAGTAAATCCTAAACAAGTTTGCTCCATAGAGAAATCACAATTTTAGGTATTTTATCATCCAAAGTTTGAATATTCTAAGAAAAGTGTATCAATTGAAGAAATCACTCATTCCCATATTCTACAATAATTTACTTAACATTTTTTTAATCATAAACTTTCTCTCACATTTAAATTTATAATCCATAAGGAAGACAAGTGAGAGACTCAAAAGAGCTAAGATGATTCTATCATGCTTATAACCTCAGGGTACTTTGATTTATAAAAACATTTCAGGGGCACCTGACAGACTCAGTCAGAAAGGCATAGGACTCTTGATCTCAGGATTGCAAGTTCGAGCCCCACAATGGGTGTAGAGATTACTTAAATAAACTTAAAAAAAAAAGAAATTCAGGAAACAGTTCAGACTTTAGAAAACTGTTTGGCTTTATCTCTAATCTAAATACGTTAAGTGGGCTATACCTGCTTTTCCTGAAAATGTGGCGGCTTCACAACTCCATTAGCTACAGCAAAAGGCCCAGGAGACTTTGACAAATTCAAATCTTTTTGATTAGACAGGATGTCAAACAATATTAAAGAACCTAAAAAAAAAATTAATTTTGCTTTATATGACTAATACTTTTATACCACTAAGTAAATTCTCCTTTTTTCCTCAAACTCCCTAGGCAGAAGTCATACAAAAGTTAAATGTCAATCAAGATCTGATCAATATTGTTTTTCCCAAACATCAGAATAAATTAAAATATAAAGCATTCCTAAGTAACTGAAAAGCAAAGGCAGAACCTAAACAACATATTCATGTCCACCTTTATAAAACTTAAAATCTTTAATTCTAAATTTTGTATTAATAATGTCACCCTCACTAAAAGCAGTGATAACTCAACAAAAACTATGTTTAAAATGTGAATATTTGACAGTTTTACCTAAACTATGACCAGCAACAGAGACTCCTCCTTTGAAGTCTGGATTCCGACTCATAAAAAGTGCATGCAGACGGTTTATCTCCATTCCCACTTTTTCCACGATTGTCTGACAGTAGGTGGGGCTATTGTAAAATAAAATATCTAGCAAGGTTTCATTGGTAAAATGACGAAACCGACCAATACTTGGTAAAGTAATTTTCTTAATGTTCCTGTTTTAGAAAAGAAAAAAAGTATATTCAGTCACTAGCCACCTTACATCTACAGACATTTTTAAAGCTTAGACAGTGATTTCTAATGAGTATAAGAATCCCACAGACTAGGGCACCTGGGAGGCTCAGCTGTTAAGCGCCTGCCTTCAGCTCAGGTCATGATCCCAGGGTCCTAGGATGGCCCTGCACAGGGCTCCCTGTACTGCAGGAACTCTGTTCTCCCTCTCCCACTCCCCCTGCTTGTGTTCACTCTCTCGCTGTGTCTCTGTCAAAAAAAATAAATTTAAAAAATCTTAAAAAAAAACAAAAACAAAAACAAAAACAAAAAAAACCTTACAGACTAATTACGAGTTGATACTGTAGACAAAGTTATTATAAATGAACCAAGATAAAGCAAAAAGGTGTAAGTGTGCATACAACTATACTGCGACTTTGGGGATTCTCCGAAGAGTTATCACATAAAATAAGGCATAAGTAAAATTTTTAATTTATTTTTCTTCTATTCTTCCATTTTTCTTCCAATTAACTGGAAATCAGGAAACCTGACAAAAATTGTGGTAGGAAGGATGACATGGAATATAACAAGGAATCAGAAAGGAGTTTCATGCACTGAAAATCTTTCTTGATTTGAGAATATAGCAAAGTTCATGAACATCCACAGAGAAAGATTGCCCTTCATCATAATAGGACCTACCATGAAAGAATATACAGAATAACACAGAATGCTGTTTGTAGAATTAGTGTTATAAACCACGTGCCCTGAAACATTATAATCTTCACTACAATCCAGATACGTTATTACCCCTGTGTCCTACAGTAAATATTATCTAAATCTATGTTTCTCAATTGAGAGTATGCAAAACAGAGTAGGGCACGTTTCGTTGTCACAGTGCCTACAGAAGTCGCAGGCTTTTAACAAGGACTGGAGATATATTTGGCTGTTGGGGGTCTGGGATGTTGTCTAGTGGGTAGAGGCTAGGGTGCTCCCAAACATTCTGCAACGTACAGGACAGCCCCTGTCCTGAACTGCTACTGATTAGAACAGCATTCTAAAACTGGATGACGTTTCTCAGACTCTCCTAAATATCTATACAGACATATGCATGCACACATGTGCGCACACACATATGCATGTGCACACAGAAAAGCGGCATATAATCATTAACAGCCAGAGTTTAAATCATATGTCAGAGCAACTATATCATTTAAATAAAGGAATATATTTTTTTAGCACATATGTTGAAGTTACAATAAACGACTTCATATTTTGGTTTAAATTTTGAATCTAAGTTTGACTAATCTAAACAACGAGTTATCAAAGTCCACACACCTGTCAACACCTGTGGCATCCCCACCCAAGGAACTATGCCAATGAACAGGAAGGAATTCCACTCTGCTTACTTTCCGATCGTCTAAAGATTTCTTGTAATGTGTCTGCAGCAATTTCAGAGAAACCACCCTAAAATCATCCACTTAAAAAAAAAAAATCAGGGAAGACAAATTAAATTGATTAAATTTCCTGACTTGATGGGTAGTTTATCGATTCTCTCAAATACACTAGTAGTTTTTATATAACAAACCTTTTAAGAAGAAAAATAAAAATGACAGTCAGTCCAAAAAGGAAAAAACCCAACCTTTTGGCAACTTTTTTTTTTCAATGTCTTAGAGGAATGTATAAATGACTGAAAAACATTTAACTACCGTTCCTAGAAGGCAGCATGGCACTATGGGTACAGACTCTGGAATCAAACTGTCTGCCACAGGATCCCTGCTCGGGAACCCATAGACCATGATACGGGAGAGGTTCACTTAAGCCTGTGGACTTCAGTGCCTCACCTAAGAGAGAGGAGAACAGCAACAGCACCTGCACCCCCAAGGTTTATCGTGAGAGGTGAGTAATATGATACGTGCAAAATGCCTGGCACAAATCAGGTAATAAATATGAATTATTATTATACAGATATGAAAATAAAACTTCAAAAATTTAAGTACACCAGGTACATTCATTGTTCCATTAAACAACTTCTTTCAAACAATTCATTTTAAATCATTTCAATGCACAGGTATACCTAGTTGCCAAAAGTGCCTAGGCAGAGGCTATCTGTCAGAAAGGCTAAATTATTTCCAAGATCCCTTCTAACCCTTCAGTCTAAGATTTTAAGAGTTACATACATCATAAGAGCAAATCAAGTATAAATTATTTCCCAGTGACCATTTAAATCTCCTCTTAACAGTTCCTCAGACAATAGTAAACAGCTGGAAACCATCTTAAAAATTAACATTTAAAAGTTCTTCTTTGGGACACCTGGGTGGCTCAGTGGGTTAAGCCACTGCCTTCGGCTCAGGTCATGATCCCGGGATCATGGGATCGAGTCCCGCATCGGGGTACTCACTCAACAGGGAGCCTGCTTCTCTCGCTGCCTCTGCCTGCCTCTCTGCCTGCTTGTGTGTACTCGCTTGCTCTCTCTGGCAAATAAATAAAATCTTTAAAAAATTTTTAAAAATAAAAATTTTTTTAAAAAAAGTTCTTCTATCACTTCTCAATTCATTCCATGAAATAAAATGACTAATACTTACCACATTCAATAATGCTTCTAAAGCGCAAGTCACACACAGGTCCAATGCCATGCACCATGAACACCAAATGATCAACCCGAGGCATTTCCCCTACAAAAGAAATACACACATGCCTACATACAACCTGGGAAACTGTTTGGGTTTTCGTATTTGAGTAGCAATATTCTAAATATCCCTTTTGTCAACACAAACTGGGCAAAGAAACTGAAGGCCCTTCCAAGCTAATAAACTTCATTACTCTCTATGAAATGAGAAGAACAAACTCAAGGTCCATCTTGGCAAATAACAGTGAACTAGACCGAGAGATGGAGGAAGCACGCCACCTCTGATCCCAGAGGCTCTGAGCACATGATAACCAGCAGCTTTGTACCTACTGAGACTCCATAACCTTCGTGATTTCTTCAGAACTCCCCAGGAGACTAAGCCCCACATGGAGAAGCAATATGCCCACACAGAACTTTAAAATATTTCCCCCAATGGGCTGCCTGGCAGGCTCAGTCGGAAGAGCATGCGACTCCTGATCCTGGAGTCATGAGTTCGAGCCCCACATTGGGTGTAGAGATTATTTAAATAAAATAAATAAATGAATAAAATATTTTCCCCAAATCTTTCCCTTTCCCTATATAATATACATTCTACAAAGTGCAACATCTTTAAGTTATATATGGGAAAACCAAGATAAATCTATTATTTTACTCTGGCATATAGAAACAACTACAGTTCAATCTATTTTACTCTGGTGATTTTGTTCACATTCATAATATGAGAACACTTACTTATATTTGTAATTTCGTAAGACAATGAAACAAAAATGAAATCCGTAATTGTCAAAATAAAATCTGTATTTTCAGCGGTGTAACAGGAGAAACCAAAGCCCATACACTGGAGCACTGGTTGGCCAAACAGGCCAAATCCTGCTCACTGCCTGGTTTTTACAAAGCTTTACTGGAAGACGGCTACGTTCATTTGTTTACAGTCCATCTACAGATGCTTTCACACTACACTGGCAGAGATGAACAGATGCAGCAAAGTCCATAGGGCCTCAAATATTTACTACATTGCCCTTAACAGAGAAAGTTTGCCACCTTTGCCTCTAGAGGAATACACACTAGACGAGACATGACCACAAAAGCCCAAAAATATTGCCAAAAGCCTAGTTTCAACCAGCAAAGCGCTTCTTCAGAACAATACATTTTTTTTAGAATCTATGTCACATGGTTTGTATATCTTCAACAGAATTCTCAATTTTAAAATAAACAGATATAAAAGTAATAGAATAAAAAGAAAGATATATGCCAACCTGGCTGATTTCTGCATGTTATGGCAGGTAGGCCTAAGAAATGCTTTTTTTTTTTTGTCTCCCTAAAAAATGATGCTAAAATAGAGGAGTCTAAAAATGACCTTGGCCCTAAACAACCTATACGCACCGTCAGGAATCTCATCAAGGTTATCATCAATTCCACGCTTCACAACCCTGGGCCTCGTCTGTCCATCTTGTGTGGTTCCCCATTCATCTGGCACTGATGAAGGCTGGAACTGAACAATAACCTTGAAGACAGGACAGAAAGATTATGAAGACCTCATGAGCAAACTGATTTCCATGACAGGCTAAATAAATTACTTCAATACATAATTACTTCATAGTATCAACAGTTACAAGTCTAGTACTAGTATTACTCTCCCAAAACAATTTTGTAACAATCCTGCTAGGGTTCACATTAACCATTAAAACTAGGCAACTCAATACCACTAATTCTAATGCTTACACTGGAAAATACTACAACTAAATCAGAAGCAGTACACCTTAAAAACGTAACATAAAAATCCAGGTTTACATATAACAAATTAAGAAAAATTACCTAGAAAGGAGAAATCTTCATCTTACAAAAATATTTAAGGCGTAATTCTTTAAGTAGCAAGATTCCCAATTAATCTACTAATTCAATTTCAATGCCAAAAACTGATTTACCCACCACTTCCTGGGAAAAAATACATTCTGTTAAATCAACTAAATTTAGTCGCAAGTCACACAGAAATTTTTCTACTAAAAAAAAAGGAGGCATGCAAGACGGTGTGCAAAGTTTTGTGTTTGCATCAAAAACAAATAAAAACGTAAGTTAAAAGTAATTACCATCAGGGGGAGAAATGGGAAATGCAGAGGTGAGAGGCTTTTATTTTTTATTTGATCCCTTTTTATACTGTTTAAATTCTGTTGGCATATAAATGTTTTTATTTCAGTATCAGTAAGAACTGCAGAAGTGATGACATTAAAATTACTTTTGTTTTCTTGTATACTTCTCTGACATAAATAGCCTATGTTCTGAAAAATTATCATATGCCAAGCACGATGCTAGATGTTTTTGTATAAATTACTTCATTTTATCTAAAATAGGACCCTGGAAGGTACTTACTACAGGTGAGGAACCTGGGACTCAGAGTGATTAGTATGCTAAATGAAAGAACACCGCGAATTAATATCTTTAAAAAAAACTAGTGCACGGAGACAACACAAGTAAGAAAAGGAAGGACATTATTTTTAAAAGTTGAAACAAACCACCAGCAAGGGTAGGATGGACAAACCAGGGCCTCCAAACCAAATGTGAGCTACCGCCTATATAAATAAGGTTTCACTACACTAGCACACCCCCTGCTTCATATATTATCTGCAGCTGCTTTCAGGCTACAGCGGCAAGCTGACAGCTGCAACAGAGATCGCACAGCCCATGAAGAATTAAATATTTACTCTCCCGCCCTTGACAGAAAAAGCCTGCTGACCTCTGCTCAAGTGCAAACATTTATCAAGCATCTTCAGTGGTGCATAATGAACTTCAGCTAACACACTGCCATAAGCAGAAACTTCATGAGAAAAATTTAAATTTTATTTTTGTTTCTATGATCAATGTAAACTATGGCAAGCTTTTAAAAACAATGCACTTCTTATAAATATATCCCTACAAAAATTAATTAAGATGAACATGTATCAAGCACATTCAGCAAAATCATTATTAAAATGAACTTAACGTTTTAATATCTTAAACAATAACATTACCTTTGGATTGTGCATAACGATTGTCTCTCCACTTGGGAACTCTAATCTACGGTGCCACTGATTTGTGGTTACTGCTTTTTTATATTCAGCCTAAAATAATGGAAACATAATCCAGTAAAACAAATTTATACCACATTGAGAAAAAGTGTGGAACAAAAGTTTAACTATGATGATAATAAAAATAATGTAACAGAGGCTCTCATGTACTAATTGCTACACTTGACAGTCACTTTATATAGGCTACCTTATTTAATTAATTACTCTCAATCACTCCTAAATAAGATTATCCCCATCATATAGAGGAGAAAACAAAGGTCTACACAGCCTGTTAGTATCCTAGGGCCATGGTAACAAAGTATCACAAACTGAATGGCTTTGCAAACAGAAAGGTATTCTCTCACAGTTGTGGAGGCTAGAAGTCTGAAGTCAAGTGTCAGCGGGCCATGTCCGCTGTAGAAACCTACAGGGAACTCCTTCCTTGCCTCTTCCTAGCTTCTGGTGGTTTACCAGCAATCTTTAGTGTCCTCTGGTTTACAGAGGCAACCCACCCATTCTCTATTTTCACAGGGTATGACATCAAGTCATATTGGATGAGGGGCCCACCCTTCTCCAGAATGATCTCATCTTAGCTCATTACATCTGCAATCACCCTATTTCCAGATAAGATCACATTCAGAGACACTAGGGCTAGGACTTTAACACATCTTCTGGAGGCTGCAAAGGACGACACAGTTCAACGCCTAGTTCATAGCTGCATAAGATTACACACCTAGGAGCAAAGCACAACTGCAGCTCACTCCCACCCTCAACTTTCCGACTGTTGAGGGGCGCCAGGGTGGCTCAGTCAGTTAAGCATCTGTCTTTGGCTCAGGGATTGAGCCCCACGTCGGACTCCTCGCTCAGTGGGGAGCCTGCTTCTCCCTCTGCCTGCTGCTCCCCCTGCTTGTGCTGTCTCTCCCTGTCAAATAAATAAATACTTAAAAAAAAAAAAAAAAAGACGAACTATTTTCTTACTCTTCTTCTAGATATAATATTCTGCTTCCAACAAGGAAAAAAAAAAAGCCTGAGGGCCTCGTGGAGAAAGACTCAAGATGAGGTAATGTGGAACCACTGCCACCACCCACTGTCTGAATTTTTTTTAAATTATTAACAATAATTATTTGATAATCATGTCAAAATAGACGAGTTTCTTTTTGTCTCCTGGACAGTCACTGATTAATGATTCCCCTCCACCAGCCTCTATCCCTTTGACTATTCCTCACTTGGCTTTTTATAATTTTTACCATATTTATTTATAATTTTTAAAAGCAAGATTACAAGTAAAAATGCTTAAAGAAAGAAGTTTCACTACCTTAAGAATTCTTTGCACTTTTTCATATTCCCTTTCAGTCCACAGCTTTAGAATAAATGTTGTCTGGTAGAGCCAAGTTTCCACATGGCATTCTTTTAAAGGGTCTTGGTTATTCTTGACACTTTGACCCTCCATATAAAATTCTGGAGCAGTTTACAAATTTTACCTTAAAAACTCTGATGTAATTTTGACTGGGATTACATACAATTTATAAAATAATTTGGGAAGAACTGACATCTTAACTGTGCATCTGTGAACATACTTAGCTCCACTTCTTGAGATCACCTTTTATTTCAATTCTGTTTTATATTTTGCTTCCACAAGTTCCCATAGGTATTTGTCAGACGTTTTCCTACATAGCCTATAGTTTTGTTAATGTTATAAATAGCATCTTCTTCTTTTTTTATTTTTATATTTTTTATTATGGGTGCTAGTTTCTTTCTTTCTTTCTTTCTTTCTTTCCTCTCTTCCTTTCTTTTTTTAAATGTAAGCTCCACACCCAGTGTGGGGCTTGAACTCACGGCCCTGAGATCAAGAGTCACACACTTTACCAACTGGGCCAGCCAGGCGCCTCCGTCTAGTGAGTTATTTCTATTATATAGGAATGCCATTAATTCGTATATGTTGATTTTATACCTACAGACTTGCAGTGCTAATGGTATTTCTAAAAATTCTCCCAACTTTCTATGTACCTAGTCATGTCATCACCAAAGAGAAGGTGTTTTCTGTTTCGAACTCCTCTGTTTTGTCTCAGTGCTCTGATAGTGCAGGATCACCTACACGATCTTGAGAAATATGTCTGCTTCTCTTCTTCTCATCGGCTTTCTCATCTCCTAACCTCCTCTGCATCTTCCCTGATCTGGTTTAAGCACCATGAAAGATGCTGAAGAGAAGCTAAGATCTCCCTAGATTATGAACAGCCGTGTGCTGTTGCGATGGTCAGTCCGTGGACAGCTGTCCCACCCTCAAAGCCTGCATCATCCATTTGCAACACGGTTGAGATAAAGTGAATCCGCTGAGATAAAACTGCTTAGACCTTATACTTAGACTATGTGCCTTAGCTGCAAAATAACAGGACTAAACTTGGGATGTTATACCTTCATAGGGCCCTACCAGAGAGACCAAAAATTATAGAATTATAGCATACATTTGCTTAATAATTTCGGTCTGAAATTATGCAACAGATATCAGCATTCTTTTACACATTTTTTTCCTCATTCAAATAACTAAGATTATGTTTTAGGAGAATGGTGCCTCCCAGTACATGATATTTCCAAGAACAAAATTAATTTAATGCCTTCTTTTCAGTCTTTGCTCTTCTTAACTGGGTTCTGACTCTGTTTTGTATCAGTGTTTTTCAAACTGTGGATGATGATGAGTAACAGATTATAAAATCAGTGTTTCAGATGAAACAGAAAATATCAGAGTGGCACCCGATAAGTCTAAGTACTGCTCTACAGGCCTTTGTTTTTAGTGGTGTGTGAGAGCAGGCTCACAGCAGCTCACAGCACGCAATACAACTCCTCCCAACTGTGGCTACTAGCGTCCTGTTGGTAGCTCAAAGTTGGCCATGGAGGGAGTATGTATATCATGGAAATCAGCAAATTCTATAAATCAGGGGCTTTTATTCCCCAGAGAGTCTGTTACCACACATGACTATTTCTGATAATTAAATTATCATCATATGTGTGTGTATGTGTGTGTGTATAAAATATGTATACTAAATTTTAATGTCAAATGTATTTTTTACTACAGCTTGAAACAAAAAAAATGTGAACCCTGTGCTCTCAACAAGCTTCTTTCCCAATTTACTTTCCCCAACTAACCTCTGTCTTACTTTAGGTCGACATTTATCTTTCAGTGTCAATTTGGTTATAAAAGTTTTTCAGAGTCACTATTATAGAGATTAGTATTTCCAGAACAGGTACAATTGATAATACCTAAGAAATGCATTTATAGGGATGCCTGTGTGGATCAGTAGGCAAAGCATCAGCGTTTGGTTCAGGTCATGATCTTGGGGTCCTGGGATCGAGCCCCACGTCAAGCTCCCTAATCAGCAGGGAGTCTGCTTCTCCCTCTGCCCCTCCCCCTGCTCATGCTCTCTCTATAATAAATAAATAAAATCCCTTTAAAAAATGCATTTATAATTATTTTTAAAAAACAGAATACACCACAAGAAATCTACACTATTATGTTAGAAAATATATACATATATATATGGATAGATAACTGTTGAAGAAAATATTTTTTAAATATAAGGGTTCAATATGAAAGGATGACACATTAAGATTAATGTGATTTAATTTTTTCTTATCTCTATTAAATATTACATCAAGCACAACAAAAATTTAATAATTAATAGTTAGCTGCTAAACTTGACTGTCAGCTCCTAACAAAACATAAAATCTAGTCCTTACTTGAAGCTACTCAAAATATGAACTAGGAAAGGTTAACAATTTAGAGGCCCCTTTTACCGATAACATAGTATTATTTTAATGTTTTCTGTTAGAACAGGTTATCTAAGTTTTAATAACTACAACATTAAACAATAATAACTACAGAGTTCTGTATCTCATTTCCATGTATGCAAATTGAATTCACCTAACTTATTTCAAACATTTAATTCAACCACGAAGTAGACTAATCATAAGAAATTAACACAATTATGTAAAACATTACCCAGTAGTTTCAGAATGGCTAGTAAATCTTGAGACATGTGTTCCTATTCTGTTTTCTACTTATTTTCAAAAATCAGAAGTTAATCTCAAGCCTTCTACTGAACAGTAATTTGAAAAGCATCCATATGCTTGGCAATTGCTGTTAACAATAGATCCCAGCAGACTAAGTTGATTTTAAGGTTTGCTACGAGTACCTTTTTAGATTTGTGATATGTCCCTGAAAAACAGTCTATCTTCAGACAGGGAGGCCACAATTAGCATCTCATGAACAACGGCACCACTTAAAAAGCAATCCTCTTTGTGAACAGGATCAAAACAAGCTCTTATCAATAAAGCCAGCTCTCAGGGCACCTGGGTGGCTCAATCAGTTAAGCTACTGATTCATGATTTCGGTTCAGGTCACGAACTCCAGGTTCTGGGATCAGATCATGATCTCAGGGTTCTGGGATCAAGCCCCAAGTCAAGCTCCAAGCTCAGCAGGGAGTCTGCTTGAGATTTTCTCCCTCTGCCCCTCCCTCACACACACACATGTGCGCACATTCTCTCTCTCCCTCTGCTCTAAGTCGGTTCCATTGTGAGTGGTGTTGTAGGAGGCTCCAATATATACAAAGGCCTATGTTTTTTAAAGAAATGGGTAAAGGAAATAAGCCCACATACCTCTAGTTTTTCACTGAACTCCTCTGTATAGGGAATAAATCTGCTGTCCGTGTCCCCTTTGTAGAACCAAGTACAGCGTCTCACTTCAGTGGGCTCCTCCTCCCAGTACACAGCCTTCCTCACTCGGTCATAGAGATACACATCATAGCGCCCTCCATCCGTGCCTAGAACCACGCTCTCGGGGTCTGGCTGGACTGGGGCACAAAGTTCACATTTTAACCCAACAGTAACAAGGCATGTTAAAAAGTAATAAATAATGAATATGGTGATTGGCTGATCCTAAAAGACAACTAAGTTCATTTTTGTTTAAAAACAAAATTTTAAGGGCGCCTGGGTGGCTCAATGGGTTAAGCTGCTGCCTTCGGCTCAGGTCATGATCTCAGAGTCCTGGGATCGAGCCCCGCATCGGGCTCTCTGCTCAGCAGGAAGCCTGCTTCCTCCTCTCTCTCTGCCTGCCTCTCTGCCTACTTGTGATCTCTCTGTCAAATAAATAAATAAAATCTTTAAAAAAAAAAAAAAAAAAAAAAAAAATTTTAAGATTAATTTGTGCTGTCCAAAATTACGACTCTTCTTAACTGAAGAAAAAAACAGCCAGAGCGAAGTTTTAAAACATAATCATTTAAGGGGCTCCTGGATGGCTCAGCTGGTAAAGCCTCCGCCTTCAGCTCAGGTCATGATCCCAGGGTCCCAGGACTCAGTCCTGCACTGCACTAGGCTCCTTGCTCAGAAGGGAGTCCGCTTCTCCCTCTTCCTCTAGTCCCCACCCAGCTTGTGCGTGTGCACATGCACACGTGCTCTCTCAAATAAATAAAATCTTTAAAAAAAAAAAATGACCATTTAAAAAAAAAAATCACAAAATAATTCAAATAACTGCCAGGTTTTCTTTTTTTAATCAAAGCAGCAATGCTCCATAAAGTATATTTCTAGGGGGTATTAACAAGTGACTTTTTTTTTAAAGATTTTATTTATTTGTTTGACAGAGATCACAAGTAGGCAGAGAGGCAGGCAGAGGGTCGGGGGGGGGGGAAGTAGGCTCCCTGCCGAGCAGAGAGCCCGATGCAGGGCTTGATCCCAGGACCCTGGGGTTATGACCTGAGCCGAAGCAGAGGCTTTAAGCCACTGAGCCACCCCGGCGCCCCTAACAAGTGATTGTTAAGTCCCATGGTGCATATCAGGAAGGGACGCCCGCGTGGTACAGTCGGTGAACATCTGCCTTCAGCTCGGGTCATAATCCGAGGCTTCTGGGATCGAGTCCAGCATCAGGCTCCTTGCTTAAGCATGGAACCTCCTTCTCCCTCTGCCTACCACTCCCCCTACTTGTGCCCATGCTCTATTTCTGACAAATAAATAAAATCTTTAAAAAAAAAAAAAAAGAAATATCATCAGGATAAATACACATATTTCTATACTCCCAATTCTCAGAGAGCCTTAAGGTGCACTATCTCAAAAGGTGAATGGGGTTAAATCATTTCCAAAACTCACCTGACCACAGAACACTTTTCAGAGCATCTTCAGGAACAAGAGTTCCAAAGATGTTTTATAAATGCCCAATAGCTACAAATGAATAAGGGAAATAGAAAAATTGACACCCACATTATGCGAACTAGTCTATTTCTCTAACTTAAAACACCTTTAAACAAAGAAGAAAATTATTAAAACATTTCTTTAAAAACCTTGCTCAAGGGGCGCCTGGGTGGCTCAGTGGGTTGAAGCCTCTGCCTTCGGCTCAGGTCATGATCCCAGGGTCCTGGGATCGAGCCCCACATCGGGCTCTTTGCTCAGCAGGAAGCCTGCTTCCTCCTCTCTCTCTGCCTGCCTCTCTGCCTACTTGTGATCTCTCTCTGTCAAATAAATAAATAAAATCTTAAAAAAATAATAATAATAATAAAATAAATAAATAAAAACCTTGCTCAAATAACTCAGGACTTGTGTTCATATCACTGTCTTAAGGCACCGAGTCTGGTGGAGTCTACAGGGACTACTAAGGAATTTGACATTCACAAAAAATAAGCCGTGGATAAATACTCTTTATTTCTGTTCTTCCTAAAATCAGATACAAATGTATCTGTACATGATCAGTACTTACCTGAGTTATAGATTTCTTCAAGGTTCGAAGAGTCAAACATACTGAAAGGCATCCATAGTTGTTTGTATTCTACCTCCTTGCAGTAAAACCAGTGGGGCTGAACAGGTTCGTACTGGTTTTGAAGTAGAAAAGGAGATGGCGCTTGCACAGAGGGACCTGCTGGTCTAGGCAGGGCCTGCTGTTGTGTTGGAGGGGTCAACCCTGATGGCACTGAATGAGGAATCTGGAGGACACAAAAAAAGAGAACTATGATGTTTGTCCAAGGAAACAATTCCATATATGCCTCGGACCCAAAGTGACATCAGTAATGATTATCCTACATGTATTTCTAGACAACTGTTTCGTTTAATAACTAGGCCTGAAAGCAACTAAAATTTTTTTTATAAATCTAACAAAATCCAACACCAGTCTTAAAAGTAAACTGGGCTTTCTCAAACTCATGGCAAAGTAAATTAGCACCTTCACAGAAATCAACCTAGCAGTGTGTCTTCTATGATTTAGTAAATCTTTACAACGTGCACATTCCTTGACCCCACCATTCCATTTCTAAGAACTCACCCTAAAGATTTAACACAAAAACAAGTAAAAATTTACCTATAAAGATGTACACAATAGGTCATGTATAACAGAAAGTCACTGGACACAATCTAAATGTCTTACAGAAGGGCACCTGGTGGCTTAGTCAGTTAAGCGTCTGCCTTTGGCTCAGGTCATGATCCCAGGGTCCTGGGATCAAGCCCCGCATTGGGCTCCCTGCTCAGTGAGAGGCCTGCTTCTCCCCCTCCCACTCTTGTGTTCCCTGCTTGTGTTCCCCTGGTTGTGTTCCCTCTCCTCTCGCTGTGTCTCTGTCAAATAAATAAAATCTTCAAAGAAAAACAGGTCTTACAGAGACCTGATTAAATAAATTATGTTACTTAAATCCTGAAATTCTCTAGAGCCATTACAAATGTTGTAGGAAAAAGTTAACATCTAGGGGCACCTGGGTGGCTCAGTGGGTTAAAGCCTCTGCCTTCGGCTCAGGTCATGATCCCAGGGTCCTGGGATCGAGCCCCACGTCGGGCTTTCTGCTTGGCAGGGAGCCTGCTTCCCTTTCTCTCTCTCTGCCTGCCTCTCTGCCTACTTGTGATCTGTCTGTCAAATAAATAAATAAATAATCTAAAAAAAAAAAAGTTAACATCTAAAAAATATGCATGGAAATATGTTTGTCTAGAAAAAATATAACAAAGACATATAACAAAATGAAAAGATGGGTTACAGAGAGACAATTTTTCATCATTTGACTTTTCTACATTTTCCAAATTTTCTGTACTGGAAGTACATTTAAAATCAGAGTATAACTATTTTAAAAAAAATTTTTTTAAACTTTTTTTTTAAAGATTTTATCCATTTATTTGACAGGCAGAGATCACAGGTAGGCAGAGAGGCAGGCAGAGAGAGAGGAAGGGAAGCAGGCTCCCTGCTGAGCAGAGAGCCCGATGCGGGGCTCGATTCCAGGACCCTGGGATCATGACCCGAGCAGAAGGCAGAGGCTTTAACCCACTGAGCCACCCAGGCGCCCCGATTTTAAAATTTTTTAATTGAAAATCATTTTGGAATGTATCAGTGTTAAAGCTACTGAGGTGTTAACTGTACAGTACTTATATGAAAGAACTTTCTTACTCTTAGAAAATACGTACAAGGGGCGCCTGGGTGGCTCAGTTGATTGAGCATCTGCCTTCAGCTCACGTAATGATCCCAAGGTCCTGGGATCGAGTCCCACATTGGGTTCCCTGCTGAGTGGGGAGTCTGCTTCTCCCTCTGCCTCTCCCCCACTACCTGACTTGTGCTCTCTCTCTTGCACACTCTCTCAAATAAATAGAATCTAAAAAAAAAAAGTAAATATGCATGAAAATATTTAGGAGTAAAGAGTCATCATGTATTCAACTGACCAAGTATTTCCCAAAACAACTGCACACATACATGGTGAGAACAGGAGAGAGAGGATGACCAAATGCGTGTGACTGCACGTGTGCACAAGCGACAGAACAAATGGGGTAAGATGAAATGACAGATAAACATGGGTTAAGGGTACCAGGGTACTATTTGTATTTTTGCAACTTTCCTTCTTCTTCTTCTTCTTTTTTTTTTTTCTTTAAAGATTTTATTTATTTATTTGACAGAGATCACAAGTAGGCAGAGAGGCAGAGGAAGGGAAGCAGGCTCCCTGCTGAGCAGAGAGCCCAACTCGGGGCTCGATCCCAGGACCCTAGGATCATGACCTGAGCTGAAGGCAGAGGCTTTAACCCACTGAGCCACCCAGGCGCCCCTTCTTTTTTTTTTTTTTAAGTAGACTCCATGCCTAGCACAGAGCTCAATGCAGGGCTGAAACTCACGACACTGAGATCAAGACCTTAGCTGAGATCAACTGAGCCACCCAGGACCCCTGCAACGTTCTTTAAGTCTGAAATTACACTTTTAAAATTCTTAAATTAGATATCTTTTCAAGAGTTTAATCAGCAAACTAGTATGTTAACTATACTGCACACTGTGATCCAGTTATGTTCCAATATGCTGAAATCTAACATTGCCAAGAGTTTACATGTTGAAAGGATTTAAATTAAACAATAAAACAGAGCCCATTCTCTATCCCCAAGAGAGAAGTGAGGTTATACTCTAACGATAATACTGCTACCCTTGCCACACTGGGTTGGGTTCTTAATTCTTCCTTTTAATCACTTCCATTTCTTTGATTCAGGTGATTTCCCTGTGGAAGTCAGTTGAGCAATTAGCTGGGAAAAGAGCATAAGGGAATTTCATAAAATTTACCCAATGCAAATGTTGTTCCATCACCCTCCTGAGAGAGAATCTGACTGTCTAGACCCAAACTTCATAATGTAAATAAAAGAAATTATTGGAGTAATCAATTTTAGTTCCTGTAATTGAATGGTTTGATTGAATAGAATAATTAAAAAGTGAGAAGCTGGCAGTCTGTTCATAATTGCTTCAACTCTCACATGTCCCCAGATGACATTTATTATTGATCTCTTACACTAAAATCTGGGAATACTGACATGTAGTTAACTCATTAAAATCAAGAACTACTTTCATACACTGATAATATAAACCAATATATGAACCATTTGACGAGTTACCTTTTTTTTTTTAAGATTTTATTTATTTATTTGACAGACAGAGATCACAAGTAGGCAGAGAGGCAGGCAGAGAGAGAGAGAGGAGGAAGCAGGATCCCTGCAGAGCAGAGAGCCTGATGCAGGGCTCAATCCCAGGACCCTGGAATCATGACCTGAGCCGAAGGCAGAGGCTTTAACCCACCGAGCCACCCAGGTGCCCCTGACAAGCTACCTGTAAGCATGTAGCTTACAAAGAAGGGCCTCTGAAAATAATTTGTCATCACACTGATTATTAGAAGTGCAGTGTTTTAAAAGACACGGGCTAAGATGACAGACAGATTAACAAATCAGAGTGAATAGCTAGGATTTAAAAACACGTCTCCTACCGGTGGCAAAGATCCTCCAGGCATCTGGTACATCTGCACAGGGGGCCCCGGGGCTGGAGGATGGACAGGATGGGCTGGTGTCTGGCACTGCTGCAGCTGCGGTGGTGCAATGTAAGGATTGGCCCTGCTGCTCACAGGGGTATGACGATACGGATTGTGTCCTTGTTGGGGTGCTCCTTGCGGTGGGCTCCCAAAATTGGAAGGAGGGAGACTACCCGGCTGAGAAGGCAGGTAAGCATTCATTCCCATCTGTGAAGGTGGAGCACCATACTGAGCCTTCGAAATGGGCGGTGAACACGCATTCAACCCATCTTGGGGTCCAGTTGTAAAAGGGAGAGCAGCAGGGGACTTGGAGAATGCGGAGGGCCCAGCTGACGTTGCCACAGTCGTTAACGGTGACTGTCCAATATTCCCAAAAGGATCACTACTGCTTGATACCTGAGAGAAATAACTAAATGTCTGTGGGGTAGACGTGTGAGCCGAAGTCTGACCGAGGAAGCTGTCCTCCTCACCGACATCCGTGGAATCCTCTGAAAGGGAGAGCAAACGGTTTAAAGGTTCGTCTACGGCTCTGCAGAGAGGATCCAACACGGCAGATCTAGCAACTGTACCTTATTTTATTGTTCTATTTCTGCATTACAGAAAAAAAAAAAGATGAAAACCTTTTTTTTTCTTCAAAACGAAAAACCAGAAAATACGAATAAGAAACAAGAAAAAGAGAGAAAAATTAGATTTCACTCATAAGCCAACCTCTCAGAGATAATCACTTTGGTACATGACCTTTTACATTTTTTGAATAAATACAGTTAAGTATTTATTTTGTAAATATATATAGATCACATCTATTTGTTTAAGGATGTTTTCAAGAAAGGAAATGAAATTTGTATCTACAATGTTTATATCTCATTTTTTCCTGGTAAAAAAATAATTCAAATATTATTCTACTACCAAATTACACATAATTTTATTTCTACAACTTAAGTGCAGATATGACTGTGTTGACAAGAAGGGTGTGTTTCAGGACTGCTACCTACTACAAAGCACTCATTGTACAAATGAACATGTGGCATTTGTATTCCCAAGGCAAAGTAGGTCAACCATTTATTACCATCCCTAAAATCACACAGTATCACATCCAGGTAACTAGCCTTTAGAGAATGTCAAATCGGGAGAAAATTCATTTTCTAACCAAAGGACGTTCTCTTCACTTCCCTTTGCCAAAAATGATTTTCACTGCAGGTACTATCAACCCCAAATTATCTTCTCTTCTGCGACCAAGCTGTAAAATAAAAGCCTGTTCCCTGGGACGCCTGAGGGGCTCAGTCAGCTAAGTGTTGCCTTCAGCTCAGGTCATGATCCGGGGGTCCTGGGATCAAGTCCCTCATTGGGCTCCCTGCTTCTCCCTCTCCCTCTGCCTGCTGCTCCCCCCGCTTGTGGGCGTGTGTATGCGTGCCCGCGTGCACACACACTCTCTCTCTCTGACAAATAAATAAAATCTTAAAAAGGAAAAGAAAAAAGCATGTTTCCTCTACACGACCTAAAAAGTCCAGCCTCTTCTTCCTTACTAAATTTTTATAAGCCCTTACCTTAGCTTGTAGAAACTTTCCTCTCCCTCGTCTTTTCCTCCTCCAGTCTCATTCCCTCTTATCTCCTGCTGCTGGAGGCACAGAGCCCAACAGAGGACCCACACCCAGCACACAGCACGCTGTGATCCTTGCTCCCGAGTGGCCTTTCAAGCTCCAGGATCCTTCTTGACCTCTGCTGAAGGAGGCCACTTGGCTCACAGAGATTCTGGCTTGAGCTTCTAGGTTGCTCCCATTATATTCCTCACACATCAATTTAACTAAGATACTCCACTATTTAAAATACTCCTCTCAGTTGTTTCTTTGTAACTAAAAATAAAATATCACCTCCTGCACAAAGCCCTTTGTCTGCTGGTTCTATTCTCATTTTCAGATATATTTCAGTTCCCACTCTCTCTCTTCAACTGCCTGGACCTCACTTGTCTGTATTTCTCAGTTTATCTCTCAACAACTAAAAACATGGAGTGGAGAAAACCTCTGTGGTATCCTTCTTCCTTTAAGACAACTTGGGATCAACCTGATCTAAGAAACTTTTTTCTGATTAGCATCCATCGTAAATGAAATGCTGATCTCAACGTGCTACCAGCTCACCTCAGGGGCACTTTCTGATTACACGTGGACACATTTGGTAAAGACACCCACAACTTTAATGGGCACTTGTACACCTGTGACACTCGCAACTCTGTCTCAAACCGAAACTGTTCTCAGGTGTTCCAGAACCTATTACCCAACTGCTTCCTCAACACTTCTGGCAGCTCAACCACATACACCTCAAACTTAGTAAGCCTGGAAATGAATCTGTCACCTTAACCGTCTCCCTTCTTGCGCTTTTACTATACTATCTCAACAGATGTTTGTCAACATCTATTCAGACACTCAAATCAAAACATCTCCTAGACTCCTCCCCTCCCATCATTTCTCAATTCCTTCATTTAGTCATTCAGATACTCATTCAAGAAACATGTACACGGCATCCAGAGGCAGATACGTTGATTTCACAGACACTTACATAACACTAGGTGCCAGACACTACACTCGGCACCTTACAAAAATCAATTCACTTCTCCTGACAGCCTTATGAGGCCGTACAGATAAGGAAAGTGAAGCACAGAGAGGTAAAGTAACATGCCTGAGGTCACAGAGCAAGTTACCGGCAGAGCCTGGGCTGGAACACAGTCTGTGCTCCCAAATACCATACTCTGTATTATGCCACACAATCATTAAACAGCAATACCCCTAGACAATAGTAAAGAAGTGAAAGAGCTAGGATGAGCATAGGAATGGGGGCCAAGGAGAACGAGAAAAAGCTTCTCAGACAAAGGGAAGCACTGTCTTGAAAGATGAGTACTGCATTCTGTACCTCTGCTTTGCAAATATTACAAGTCTATCCCAGGAGAGGGAAGCTGTCCATCCAGGACATTTCCTGCCGCATCCTAGTTGAGAAGCACTAACTTCTCTGCATTCCCTAGCACACCAGTAGGTGTTCAACAAAAAACTGGGTAATGTCAGTGCCAGCGTGGAGCGGCCAGCCCTCGGGACAGAGGGCTCCTTGGACGAAGAGCAAGCCTCCTGATCTAACCCCCGCTTGGGATATCTCAAAGCCCCCGGGCCACTCAAACCTGATCACTGATGGCCCAGGCAAGCTACCCGGAGTCGGGTACACACGAAGGAAAACCTCCCACCCGACCCTCGTCGCCCCACGCCCCCACCCGCCTCCCCACACACACTCGTCCCACCGGATTCCCCTCTCCCTACTACCTCCGGGCAGGAGCAAGGAGGCCGAGGCAGCGGCGGCTTGGGTGACTGGGATGAAGGGCACGTTGAAGCTGAATTCCGTGGCCGAGGAGGAAAAAAGTAAGTTAGTGCCCGATGAGGAGGTGCTGGCGGGACCGCCGCCACCGTTAGGTTTCCTCTCGGCCATGGCTGCCTCCCACCGTCCGTTACACGTCTCCGGGAAGCCGGTGCACTACCACCGGCCGGAAACCGGTCACACTCGGGGCCAACACATTTCCGCACTTGCGCACAAGGCCCGGAACTCCGGGACGCCGGTCAGCCTCCTTCCCTTCCTCTGGAAAGCGCCGCCAGAAAGCAACATGGCGGCGCTGGCTTCAAGCCCGGGTCCTAGCACGTAATACTCCCCGGCGCTGCCAGGGCCGAGGCTGGGGCTGGAGCGTGGGTGTAGCGGTGCTGCTAGTTCTGAATTTAGGCGCGAGCTGATGCTGAGTGGCACGGGTTGCGGGGGGCACTCTGGACTTCCTAAAAGTACGGTCGGGCGAGTGTAACTGGCAAAGATTTCGAAGGAACGGCAGAAGGCTGCAGGAGCAGACAGCGGAGTGCTACCCGCATTGGGAGGGAAGAAGAGGTGTGTGAGCCATTTGTAGCCAAAGCCGAGCCCAGTTCACCCACGCTCGTACTCACAGCCAGCCCGCCCACATGTCTTTCTGGACTGAACTGAACTCTTTCTGTTGGCCCAGAAATAGAAATGGCAAAAACTTTGGAAGTTTTTAAGCCGTGTTTAAAAGAGGATCCACAGAATTGAAATTTAGAGGTGCTACTTTTAAAATAGCTTTCTATATCTGTCTGCAGTAATCAGATTAGCTGAATCCCAAAATGCACTGGGGGTGATTTGATGTAATTGTCATCTTTCATGTAGTTGGAGATTATGAAACAAAAAGTAACAGATAAGTAGCTTTTTGAAGAGTGGGAGAGGAAGACAGACCCCGAAAGAGGCTTTGAAATAACGAAACACCTCCCCACAGCTGTTCACAAGCCTATAGAACCTATTTAATTAATTCAGTAACTATTTAGTGTGCTTACTGTCAGAGATAAACAAGGCCAGACACTGGCTAAAGCAGTAAGAATAGATTTTACTCAGTAACAGCAATTACAGCAGGAAAGAGGGTACATCGTGAATTGAACTGAACTTCCCCCAAAATAAAAAGACTGGAGACTTTTTAAAGTCTGGGGTGCTACCGGGAAAGCATCGAGAGGTGCCAAGGGGTGTTGGTCCATGGGACTAGGCCACCCAGGCTTGTTAATTGGCATGTACCTGGAGGAGAAACAAACTTCTCATCTCTTTATGACAGCCGGTTACACAAGTTAGGGCAATACACCACCAGGCAGGGAGGAGATGGGCCTTGAGAAGACAGTTCTGTGTGGCAGAAAATTGTAAGGGATTGATAATTGCAAGTTTTCTAAAATAACTATGCTGAAAGGGAGCTCAGGGGCCTATATGCCTAGCACCAAGTTTGGGCTGGAACAAACAGTAAATTCCCCCGGCAGTGTTGGGCTTTCTCAGGGCAGGCATGTTTAGGAGGATTGGGGTCAGTCTAGGGACATGACCTTAAACTGCTAGAAGGTTGCTAAATTTGGTCAAGGAGAGTATCTTTGTCATTCCTATGGGGTAGGAAAGAGTATAGTAAACATTGAGAGTACGGTGGTGTGTAAGATAGATACAAGATCCTCCCTTCTTAGACCGTATACTTTGGCTGGGAAGACAGAAAACTAAACACATACTGACAGTAAACTATAAGTGTGATGAAAGTTGTAATATAGAAATTCCCAGTGTGTCATGTGGGATATGGACACCACCAGGGGAGGGAGGCCTAACCCTTCTGTGGAGAGAGATAGCAAATATTTAGACCAATCAGACCATCAATAAAGGACCTGCATAGTGTTGAGTGACAAGAAAACCTTCTTTGAAGAAAAATTAAAGTCGGAACCTGGAAGACAATGAGGAGAAGCTAACTAGAAAATTTGGTGGGGAGGTTTCGGAGGAAGCGGTAAGAGGTCATTTCAGTAAAGTCGCAGTAGGTAGGGATACCCTGAGACACCACGTTTGGGTGTGAAGAGACACACGTGTTAGAGTCGGGCTGGAGCCCAATGACCAACTGGGAGAAAGTTGGGAGATGAGAATGAAAAATTCGGCGAGGCCAGATGATGCGGGGTCTTACAAGTGAAGAGCAAAAGGGAATGGAAAAAGGGTTGAAAGGAGGGCGGAGAAATAACATTTGCTCTGCGAGGGTCCACTCTGACTCGTGGGTAGCAGCATAGAGGAGGAAGGAGCAAGCTGCAAGTAGGAAGAGCAGCGAGCAGGCAGTGGCGGAGGCTCACATTAGACCACGGCAGTAGGAATGAACAGAAATAGGAGTTACTTCTGGGGAAAGACGTCAGATTGAACCAAAGTGTCATTTTCTTCCTCCCGAAGCCCTACTGAAAACACAAATAGGTGGGGGATCCTGGATGGCTCAGTCTGTTAAACCTCTGCCTTCAACTCGGGTCATGACCTTGGGGTCCTAGAATCGAACTCCTCCGCTTTGGGCTCCCTGCTCCGTGGGGAGTCTGCTTCTCCCTCTGCCCCTCCCCGCTGCTTGCACTAGCTCTCTTGTGCTCTCCCGCTCTCTCAAATATATAAATAAAATCTTCCCCCCCCCAAAAAAAACGCTATTAGGTGTGTTTGTTTTTTAAACCCATAAGGATGAGGTGGTTGGGAGAGGATTTGACAGCAACAAGATTTTGCGCGCGCACACACACACGCACACACGAAATGGACTGTTAGTAGGTGATTTAGCAAACCAGTAATGGGAAAAGCGCAGGGGCAACTTTATTTGCATCATAAAATTATTTTAAGGCTCAGGTCCTGATAACCTCAGGCACCTCAGGAAGGAGCAGAGAAGCTAGAGAGAGGTCCTGTAATTAGGTAGATTGATTAAAACTGTTGGAGAAGAAGTTAGGCCCCTTCCTCCTACTCCAAGTAACTGGACCACTAACCATCCCCCTTCTAGAAAAAAGACTGTAACTTTTCCCTTCTGGAGTGGGCAACAGAAGGAACACTAAGCAAATATGTGCTTACTGAATAATCAAATACTCTCTCCCACAACCCCAGCCCAGTTTCTCTACTCAGCTCTAAGAAGACTGGCTGACAGGTCTTCAACCTCTAGGCAGAAGATTAGAAGAATGCTCTTTGGGGCATGGGAAGGAGAGATGTAGAGATGCTGAAGTCAGTCTTCCCAAGGAAGATAGTCCAGCCAGATCGCCTCATAATTAAGCTCACAGTCAACAAGACCTATTTATATGCTCTGAGCTCCCAATCACTTTGTTAGTCGCCGTGATGTGGGACACAAAAGCAGAGGAAATGCAGATAAAAATTAAATCTCCTTATAACCTGCAGACCACTGACAAGTACTTGAGATAGGCTGATTATAACTTTTCTCCAGGATCCTGAGTCTTCTTAAAATATGAAAGTCCTTTTGGAACTTTCCTTTATCATTACTTCTTCCAACCCCAAGGTATATAATCAGTTGCTCCTCACAATCCCAGGGAAGCAGAGAGTAGCAGGCAGTGACTCTTTCTGCCCATGGGTCCTATCCCTGGGCTTTAATAAAACCGCCATTTTGCACCAGAGACACCTCAAGAATTCTTTCTTGGCCGTCAGCTCTGGATCCCACCAACAAGATTTAAAAAGATGACATCACCCACACTTTATTTTTTCATTTTTATTTTTGCTAAGTATGCTCTACACCCAATGTGGGGTGTAGAGATCCAGAGTTGCATGATCTACCGACTGAGCCAGTCAGTCACCCCAAGTCCCCACACTTTAAATACAACCATCACATGTTGAGAAGAGCCTTTAATGTGAAAGAGATCAAAACAAGACACACAAAAAAGGAAGAAGAAATAGCAATGTAGAAGGAACAAGCCACCCAAGAAGTAAAAGACTTTAAAAAAATCTATCAATAATAGCCTCAGGGGCGTAAGAAGGTCTGTAACCAAGAAACAAGACTAGGATATTATTTTAAAAAGAAATGTTCAGGGAACAAACAAGCAAATCAGTAGAAGGAAGATAAATAATAAGGAAATTTCCAAAAAAGTGAAGCAAAAAGACAAACAGATGGGAGCTAAAAGAGAAACATAAGAAAATTTGAGTGCCGGGCAAGGAAAGCCAATATCTGTATATTAAGAATTCTGCTAAGAATAGAGACAGAGAAAATGCGGGGGAGGATATCATCAAAGAAAAAAAAATTATTCCCAGAAATGAAGGATACAAGTTTCCAGGTTGAAAGGGTTGAGAACCCAGCACAATTGTTGAAAACAGACAAATACTAGAACACTGGAGACAAACAGAAGATCCTAAAGATTCCAGAAAGATAAGAACAGGTCAAATGCCAAGGATTTAGCTCTCAAAACACTTACCCCCACCACCACCAAGCACACCTTCTAAGAAAGCAAACAGAGGAAGAACTCCACCAAAATAAAGGAATAAGCCAAGAAAGTCTTCTTATGTGGGATACAAGAAACACGGTGTCCAACACAAGCGTACAGGGGAATGTGAGATGTTATAACAAAAAACCCCAAAAGTGCAACAATGGCTCAAACAAAATAAACGTTCATTTCTCACTCATATAAGAGTACATGTAGGTAACCAGCTTTTCAGCTTCAGCATAAGGTTCCATAGCTGCTCTCATTCCTGCCAGCTGTGGCCACAGGAAGATGTCAGAGCTCAGGCACAAACATCTCCTCTTAACAAGTGAGGCAGCCCTTGCCCGAGGTGCTTCTGTTCACATTCCACCAGTGGGAGCTCAACAAAAGGATCTCGGTACAAGAACAGCCAGGAAGAGCGTCCCCACCTGAGCAGTTGCATCTTAACTACAATTCTATAGTTGTTCTGCAGGGAGGAAGAAGACTTAAATGGGCACATGACCAGCACCACGACAGTCTGTCCCTCTGGCCACCAAATACCAACCCATCTTCCCTAACATAGAACATACTCACTCCCCAAAGTAAGCAATCAGCTGCATTCATCTTAAAAACCCCAGGATCGCTGGGGGCAGCTCAGCCTTTTCCATGAGGCCCAGATGTGGCTCTTCCTGGGCTATGACAAGAGGAGAGGGTAATGGCCATGGAGACTCCCACTGTGCCCCAGAAGTAATGAAATCCTGCTAGGAAGAAATTGAAAATACTTCCTGCCCTGATAGTGGAGAATATTTATCACTAGTCCTGGCTGCCTCTTTTTCGGGATTCTGGATCTCTTTCCCCAGTCTACAGTCTTCCTGGGCCTCAGCTTTGCCCTCAGGAGCTTTCTCCTTGTCCAGGATCTTCCGTGGCCATCTCTGCAGTGGCACTGGGAAGCATGTCCTCTTTGGGAACTGTACAGCTTTGGTCGCCCACCTCCTGCTCCTACCACGATGGGGCTTGAGACTCACTTTAAAGTTTGGCCAGGGGTGCCTGGGTGGCTCTGTCATTAAGTGTCTGCCTTTGGCTCAGGTCATGATCCTGGGGTCCTGGGATCGAGCCCCCCATTGGGCTCCCTGCTCAGTGGGGAGGCTGCTTCTCCCTCTCTCACTCCCCCTGCTTGTGTTCCCTGTCTCGCTGTTCTCTCTCTCTCTGTCAAATACATAATAGAAATAAAATCTTTTTTTTTTTAAGATTTTACTTACTTATTTGACAGACAGGGATCACAAGTAGGCAGAGAGGCAGGCAGAGAGAGAGGAGGAAGCAGGCTCCCCACTGAGCAGAGAGCTCGATGCGGGACTCAATCCCAACACCCTGGGATCATGACCCCCGCCGAAGGCAGAGGCTTCAACCCACTGAGCCACCCAGGCACCCCTAAAAATAAAATTTTTTAAAAAGAAGAAAAATAAAGCTTGACCAGTTGCAGACGTTTTCAGGTCAAGGTCCTGGTGTTTTATTCCTGATAGCTCCATGTTCCTTACTTCCATATCTGACCTTAGCTCTTTTTCTGTCAACCCCATAGGCATGGGTGGGAAAGCTACAACCTTGATCTGACCTTTGCCATAAAGCTAGATCCTTTAGTTACCTGAGAGATCTTAAAGGACCCTTGAAAATATCTTTGAGAAAGATTCTTACCTCCTCTGATCTGAATACTGAAGGCCTTCATTTCTCCTGTGCTGGCTAATCTGGTTGCAGTGGCCACCTGTGCCCATTGAGGAGAAATGTGTCTGTCCGAATCGAGGTGTGCTTTAAGTGTAAAATACACACCAGATTTCAAAGAATTCATTAAAAAAAAAAGAATGTAAAATATCCATTAAAAATCTTTACATTGATTATTCAAATTATAATACTTTGGATATGTTGGGTTAAACATATTATTAAAATTAATGTTATCTGGGGAGGGGATATCTGGGTGGCTCAGTTGGTTAGCCTTTGACTCTTGGTTTTGGCTCAGATCATGATCTCAGAGTCATGAGATCAAGCCCCATGTCAGGGTCTGTGCTCAGTGTAGTCTGCTTGAGTTTCTCTCACTCTTCCTCTCCCTCTGCCCCTCCCCACTTTCTCTCTCTGTAAAATAAATAAATAAAATCTTAAAAACATGTTATCTGTTTCTTTTTACTTTTTTAAAAAATTCTTTTTAAAAGATTTTATTTATTTATTTGATACAGAGAGAGAGCACAAGCAGGGGGAGCAGCAGGCAGAGGGAGAGGGAGAAGGAGGCTCCCAGCTGAGCAAGGAGCTGGATGTGGGACTCGATCCCAGGACTCTGGGATCATGACCTGAGCCGAAGGCAGCAGCTTTAACCAATTGAGCCACCCAGGTGTCCCAGTTTCTTTTTACTTTTCAAATCAACTTTATTGAGGTATAATTTACATGATAAAATGCATGAACTGTGAGTATACAATTCTATGAGTTTTGACAAAAAATATATATCAGTGTAGAATAATTCCATCCCCAGAATATTCCCTTGTTTTCCTCTTTCCAGCCCTTTACATAACTTTGTAAGTTCTACTCCCAGCCCTACTCAACCACTGATCTACTTTCTATTTTTACATTTGTCTTTTTTTTTTTTTTGGTGGCACCATTTTAAAAAATTTAAATTCAGTTAATTACTTG
Source organism: Enhydra lutris kenyoni (assembly GCF_002288905.1). Classification (NCBI taxonomy): domain Eukaryota; kingdom Metazoa; phylum Chordata; class Mammalia; order Carnivora; family Mustelidae; genus Enhydra; species Enhydra lutris. The sequence goes on along the minus strand of NW_019154096.1, from coordinate 69,717,204 downwards.
GTGATCATATTTGTATATTTGTACACAAATACAAATTGAAACCACAATTAGATACTACCTGATGCCAGTCAGAATGGCTAAAATTAACAAGTCAGGAAATGACATGTCAGTGAGGATGTGGAGAAAGGAGAACCCTCTTACATTGTTGGGAATGCAAGCTGGTGCAACTACTCTGGAAAACAGTGTGGAGCTTCCTCAAAAAGTTGAAAATAGAGCTACCCTATGACTCTGCAATTGCACTACTGGGTATTTACCCTAAAGACACAAATCTAGTGATCTGAAGGGGCACTTGCACACCAATGTTTATAGCAGCAATGTCCACAATAGCCAAACTATGGAGAGAGCCCAAATGTCCATCGACCGATGAATGGATAAAGAAGATGTGGTATATATATACAATGGAATACTATGCAGCCATCAGAAAGTTGAAATCTTGCCATTTGCAGTGATATGAATGGAACTAGAGGGTATTATGCTAAGCAAAATAAGTCAATTAGAGAAAGACAATTATATTATCTCATTGATACGTGGAATTTGAGAAACAAAATAGAGGATCATAGGAGATGAGAGGAAAAAATAAAACAAGATGAAACCAGAGAAGGAAACAAACCATAAGAGTCTCTTAATCATGGGAAGCAAACTGAGGGTTGCTGGAGGGGAGGGGGATGGAGGGATGGGGTAACTGGGTGATGGACATTAAGGAAGGCACATGATGTAATGAGCACTGGGTGTTATGTAAGACAGATGAATCATAGGCCTGTACCTCTGAAACCAATAATACATTATATGTTGATTAATTGAATTTAAATTTTAAAATATTAAAAAAATAAATTCAATTAATGTATAATGTATTATTGGTTTCGGAGGTAGAGGTCAGTGATTCATCAGTCTCATATAATGCTCAGTGCTTATTACATGAGGTGTCCTCCTTAATGTCCATCACCCAGTTACCCCACCTCCCCACCTCCCTACATTTTTCTTTAGTAAGTTTCATACAAATGGAATCAAACAGTATGTATTCTTTTGTACTTAGCATCTTTTGATTAATATAATGTTTCTGAGGTTCATCCAGGTCATGTGAATCATAGTTCATTCTTTTTTCTTTATTAAATAGTGTTTTATTGCATGACTATATTGCAATTTGTTTGCCCATTCATTTTTTGGTGGACATCTGAATTGTTTCAAGTTTGGGGCTATTGTTATTAAGGCTAAAATGAACATTTATGTAAAAATCTTCATGTGAACATGTTTTCACTTCATCTAGTCATAGAATTGTCAAGTATATTTAACTTTGTAAGAAATTGCTGCTTTCTTTTCTCTTTTTAGGATTTATTTTTTCAAGATTCTACTTATTATTTATTTTTCTAAAGATTTCATTTATTTATTTGACACAGAGAAAGAGAGCACAAGTAGGGGGAGCAGCAGGCAGAGGGAGAGGGAGAAGCAGGCTTCCTGTGGAAGAGGGAGCCCGATGTGGGGCTCGACCCCAGGACTCTGGGATCATGACCTGAGCCGAAAGCAGGTGCTTAAGTGACTGAGCTGCCCAGACACACTTTATTTTATTTACTTAAAAGAAAGAGAACAAACAGGAGCAGGAGCTGGAGGGGTAGGCAGAGGGAGAAGGAGAAAATCTCAAGCAGACTCCATACTGAGCACAGAGCCCTGCATGGGCTCAATCCCATGACCTTGAGATCATGACCTCAGCCAAGACTAAGAGTTAGATGCTTAACTGATCGCGCCATCCAGGTGGCCCTCTTTTTTTTTTTTTTTAAGATTTGTTTATTTATTTAGAGAGCGTGCATGTAGGGGGGGAGGGGCAGAAGGAGAGGGAGAGAGAATCCTCAAGCAGACTCCCTGATGAGTGCAGAGCCCAACACAGCACTGGATCCCAGGACCCTGAAATCATGACCTGAGCTGAAATCAGGAGTCGGCCGCTTAACTGATTGAGCCACCCAGGTGCCCGACCACTTTATTTTCTAAAGTGACTGTATCATCTCATTTTCCAACCAGTAATATCTATACTTGGTGTTGCCAGTATTTTATTTTATTTTATTTTTTATTTTTTTTTAAAGATTTTATTTATTTATTTGCCAGAGAGAGAGCACAAACAGAGGAAATGACAGGCAGAGGGAGAGAAAGAAGCAGGCTCCCGTGGAGCAGAGAGCCCGATGCGGAACTCGATCCCAGGACCCTGGGACCATGACCCGAGCCGAAAGCGGAGGCTCAACCCTCTGAGCCACCCAGGTGCCCGCCAGTATTTTAAATTTTGGCCATTCTAATGGGTGTGTAATAGTATTTCACTATGGTTTTTTGTTTGTTTTCAATTTTTAATTGAAGTATAGTTGACATATAATATTATGTTAGTTTCAGTTGTAAAGCATAATGATTTCACAGTTATAAACATTATGAAATGCTCACCACTGTAAGTGTAATTTCTACCTGCCACCATGTGAAGTCAGTACAATATTATTGACTATATTCCCTTTGCTATTCTTTTCATTCCCGTGACTTCTTTATTTTATAATCAGAAGTTTGTACCTCTTAATACCTCTTAATGTAACTACTAAAACTTAATTTATATATGTGGCTTCCACGTTATTTCTGAGACTGACTATACAAACAGTGGCCATACCATATTTAACTATATTTATATAGAACTTTGACCCCCAGCATCTGCAGCAATTGGCCTAGAAAAGTCAAGACTTGGTCAATGAGTCCCAATTTCCTATTAGTTGCCCCCACTTACTCTTCAGAAAACAAGGATAGTTAAGAAATCCCTTCTCCCTTTGTGTTCCAAGAAAAGGATAAATGCAAAAGACCAACTTGCTTTTGCATATTCCAACATAAACTCACATCTCCCCTTCCTCAACAACTCCCTGGCTTTACAAAACCTCAGCATTTAAGCCTCATCTTCCAGATGTTTCTGGATGAAAGTTCTCCCTGTTACAACAGCCTGAACGAAATCAGTCTCCTTCATGTTCTGGGCCAATCCCTCTTTCCCTTATTGCGACCTGCTCTCCAACCACTAAATGAGAGCCACGTTTTCTGTTCGTTATAACACCCCACTTATACCAGCTCTCTGAATTCTTTAGAGTAATGTTAGCAGCTGTAACAAAGAGGCCACAGAATGCAACGTTCCCATGAAAATCCAGACTGTCTTTGACACAGGGTCATTCTAGTCATCACCATTCCATCCATCATGAAGGAGGAAAGAACGTATCCAGGCCAAAAGTTTTCTGCTAAGACACTGAAATAAAAGTTCATACACCTCATTAGATCCCAGTACATTGGTGAGAACCTAATCACACAGCCCCACCCAGCTGCAAAGGAGGCTGGGAAATGTAGTCCCTAGTTGGGCAACCAGCCTCAGCTATACCTCCCTAGTTGGGCAACCAGCCTCAGCTATACCTCTGAAACTAAGCATTGCAGTTCTTCCCTAGGCAATCTTTCCGGAGGTATGGAAGAAGAAGGGAACAGATTTTTTTCAAAGTCTCAATGAAAACATGAAAGGAAGAAACCTTAGGATAATGGTGATAGGAGATCCTAGGAAGACAGTTTTATACCAGAGGTAGAGGGCAAGAAGTCCAGATTGGAACAAGTCAAAGTCTCTGGGAAAGATATCCAAGAAAATGTGTCTAAACACCTAGAGAGGAAATTGAGGCAACTGATGGAAAATGTGCATTACCCGTTAGGCAACCATTTATTGAGCACCTATGCTATGCCAGGCACTCTTCTAGGTGCTAGGGAATAAAACAGCACATAAATACCAAAATCATTGCTTCACGGATCTTACAATCAAGTAGAAATTCTAGGGCAGTTGGGGTTGAATTAATAACAAGTATGCAGAAAACTAGCAAATGTCTTAAAAGGAAATTTACCCCACCCTGAAGGAAACTACATTCAACTCTTTCAGCTGACTCTTTTAGTATTTCTGTTTTTAAATTAATGTGGTTACATTGCCACAATTTTTCCCGTTTGCATTATGCGCTGATGTCCCAGATAAACAATGAGGATTTTGCCCCTTTTGATCTTTGTCCTCATCACATATGAGCCCTTTCCCCTCTTGCTTCTCACTAAAGTTAAATTATAATGCTGGTTAGATTGACATTCAAATTTTAACAGTATTATGATTATATAAAGACATTAGTAGCCAAGTCGTATAATACATTGTCATTACCACAACAATACGATGTCGTCATTAATTTTTCTTTGCAAGTTTTGTTTTCCTAGGCTTGGAACACTCTTCTGCCCCACTTTTTGCCTAGTTAACTCTTATTTATCTTTCAAGTCCTAGTGTAAATGTCACATTTCAGGAGAGCCCTTGAGCATCCTTTTTCTTTACCCCACAAAGGTAAAGGAATTACTTAATGCCTTCCTTGAAAATACAGGCTTGGAGAATGGGGGCAGAAGTGCTATTACTGGTGGTGGGGAAAAAATCATGCCCTGGAGATGTACTCTTTTGGACCCTGCCCTGGCCACTTATGTTTTCACAACTACTTATTAGTTTATTAGTAGTATCAAATCTTCCCACCAAGAAATTAGATGTTGCAGTCATTCACATTATAAAATAATGACATTTCGAAAACATCACAGTGTCTCTTTAAGTAAATCTGAGCAACTGTTTGTTTATAAGTAACTAAATACAGAGGGAGAAACCTAAAACTGCAGTGTCCCGAGCCACTGCTGACTTGGTATCCATCTGCAATTTCCTATGAAACAAATCTTAGATTATTATGACTTAAACGCAGATGTTTTTGTGGCTGTATACATTTAATTTGCATGTTACTGGTCACAAAGCTAAAATATGGGATTTCTCCATTTGCTACGAGGGACCTGGCAACCCTCTCAGCGAAACAAATGATTAAATGAACCAAGTGGTGGTAGTGCCTTTGGATGTTCACATCAGTGTTCTCAACTCACCCAGACTCACAAGAGCCAGATGTATAATCCAGTATGCCGACTAATTAGTTCATAATGAGATGTACAAATGACCCCCCTCTTTGCCCCAAGTGGGACTTGAGATTTGAATTCAGTTCTTGTTCGTGGGCTCCCCACTTTGCCGACTCTATTCAGATCATTCTTCTGTTAACAAGCTCTATTTTCGGCTATTGATACTGCAGTTTTCTCAGGTACATTCCAGGCCTAGGAGAAACATGTTATTTCATCACCAAACTTGGATATTTTCCAAATTTCCTCACTAAAAGGTTACTGCTAGATTTGATCTTTTGTGTGTACTGATGCCTCCATCTCCATTCTGAGGATATCTCCATACAGGCATGCATTGTTTTACTATGCTTTATTGCACTTCACAGATACTGTGGGTTTTTTTGTTTTTTTGTTTGTTGGTTTTTTGGTTTTTGTTTTGTTTGTGTGGTTTTTTTCTTTTTACAAATTACAAGTTTGTGGCAACACTATTCTGAGCAAGTCCATTGATGTTATTTTTCCAAAAGCATTTGCTCACTGTGTATCTCTGTGGCAGGTTTCGTAATTCTCATGGCATTTCAAACATTTTCCTTATTAATGTGTTTGTTATGATGATCACTGATGGGTTATTATGACTTGCTGAAAGTTCAGATGACAGCACTTTTTTTTTTTTTGAAGATTTATTTATTTATTTGGGAAAGGGAGGAACAGAGGGAGAGGGAATCTCAAGCAGACTCCCCACTGAGCGTGGGATGTGGGACTCCATCTAGTGACCCTGAGATCAGGACCAGGGCTGGTTAACCGATTGAGCCACCCAGAAGCCCCCTGAGGACAGTATCCTTAAAGCAATATATATATATATTTTAAGATTTTTAAATTTATTTGACACAGACACGGTGAGAGAGGAAACACAAGCAGGGTAAGTGGGAGAGGGAGAAGCAGGCTTCCTGCCACGCAGGGAGCCCAATGTGGGGCTCGATCCCAGGACCCCGGGATCATGACTGGAGCTGAAGGCAGCCGCTAAAGAACTGAGCCACCCGGGCGCCCCTTAGGCAATATTTTAAATTATGCACCTTCTTTTAGACATAATGCTATTGCACACTTAATAGACTATACTATAGCATACACATAATCTTTGTGTGTACTGGAACACCAAAAAATTCTTTTGATTCGCCTTACTCCGATTTTCACATTATTGCAACGGTGTGCCTGTACACCTTCTGCATGAACCTGTCAAAGCTCCCTGGCTGTTTCCAGCTTCTAGGCAGAGGCAGACCAGGTAGGTTATGAGCTTGCCTCTCATTTAGGAACTGGTCCCTCTAACATAGCGCTGGAAATGACAAGCAAAGGGCGTTTGGGGTTTTTCAAAGTGCCCCTTACCGAAATGCACACTCCCTCATTGGGATAGGACGTTATGTAGCTGAAGGAAAATCACTGCATGGGTTTCAGGCAGGGCTACAGAGAAAGGAGCAAAACCAAAACCAAAATCACATCAGCACCAAAAGGAGGTGGGTGCACCCCAAGGGCTGTTTCACCCCCTAATTCTGCCCAGAGAGGACCCCGGGTTCTCCTTGGGTTTGTACTTTCAGGTTGCTGCGGCCTCCTACCTGGGTAAGGCCTCCTATCATGAATTAATAAACTGGACATCGGCAGTTTCCCCCTTCACACTTGCGCAGCGTGATAAACCGCAACACGTCAACCTCTGCCACGACGCCAGTATCCCCAAAGCCCCGCGTGCCCTTCCTTTTGCCCATCTCCAAGATGGCGGCGGCTCTGCCGCCGCGTCGCGGCCCCGCCCCGTCCCGCCCCGCCCCCGCGCATGCCGACCCGCCCCTCCTCCCGCCCGCGGGGCCGCGCCGCGCATTCCCGCCGCCCCTCCCCGCGCGAGCTCCACCCAGGTCGCAGGCAGCGCTGTCGGCGGCGCCTATTTCCCGCCATTGTGCGAAGTGGAGGCTGGGGGCCCGCACGCGCCGCCTGCCCGTGGCCAGCAGCTTCTCGGCTGTCGCCGCCACAGCCGCGGATCCCTGAGGCGCTGGGAGGCCGGGCGGCCCGAGCCCCGAAGCTCGCCGTGCGTGGGAGGGCGCGGGCTACGAGCGACCGAGCCCCCGAGGAGGAGCCGCGGCGCGGGACGCCGGGCCGCGGCAGCCCCGGCCCGTCGGCGAGATGCCCTGTGGGGAGGATTGGCTCAGCCACCCGCTCGGGATCGTGCAAGGCTTCTTCGGTGAGTGGCGGCGCCGGGGGCGGGCCGGGCGGGCCGGCGGGCCGCCGAGTTTCCCGAGCTCGGGGCCCGGCCCCGGCGCGCGGCTCCACGCGGGGCTCCCCCGAAGGCTCTCGGCCGGCCGGGCCTGCGCGGGCGACGGTGAGGCACCCCGATGCCGGTGCCAGTGCGGGGGCCCGGGCCGCGGCTTCCCGGCTCGGCCGCAGGTGCCTCCCACCTGCCCGATTCGCGATTCGCGAGCGACCAAGGTTACGCGGCGAGGAGCCGGCGGTCGGCCGTGATTGCCGGCCTCGCTCCTCTCCGTGGCGCACCGGGGACCCGCGCCCCGCGTGCGGCAGTTCGCGGAGGGGTCCTTGAACCTTGGGGACCCGCTGAGACCGGGCGAGGAAAAGCACTTTGCCTACGGGGAGCCTGCAGGATATTTCAAAACTTCCGGTGTTGGGGGGAGTGCTCGCTCGCCGCAGAAGTTGGCTCTAACTACTGTATTGCACACATCCTCTCTTTCCGAGATGAGGTTGGGTGTAAGGGCTTAATTTTGCTCTTGGGATGACTTTTCCACCTGCCAGGTAGACGTCTGCTCTCGTGCCAGAGCTAGCGAGAAACGTGGGACTGCTCAGACGAGCTCCTGCGCAGAAAGAGCCGAGAATGCTGCAGACAAGCTTAGTACATTTTAGTTGCAGTTTATTTGTAAATGCTACTTTCCCGTGAAGCGTCCACGGGAGGAATTTTAGGTTTGCGTGCGGTGAACTGGTCATTTTGGCCCCCTCCCTCCTTATTTTGCACTTAGGAGTGGTGGAGGCAAACCAGGAATCCCTTAGGTTGTAGCACCTGGAGATAACTTGGCGTTGTAGGAGTGGCCCGCTCCTGGGAAACACCGTGGGGTATTGGTGAGAAGGGCTAGTGAGACGCTAGACAGTCTCCAGCAGCCAAATCAGTGGCGTAAAATCCATGTATTTCTGGTAGGAGGGACTCAGCAACTCTTTATTCATTTTCCATAAAATTTGAGCTAGTTTAGTTTTCTGGTTTCCTAGGCCGAAACTTACAAGCAGCAAATTAGGAGGAGGCCTGGATAGGCGTCCGGATTGTAGCCCGTGAACACTGACAAGTGGTAAAGACGAAATCTACAACTATGTGTATATAAATTTTTAAAAAGGTTAAAAAAAAAAAAATCACTATAACCATAGGGTGCTTTGGGGAAGGGGCACCTATACCTCCACTAAATTCTCGTTCACAGTGAATACTGGAGCCCATAATTAATGTCCAAAACAATGGCCCCAAAATGTGGAGTGAAGATTAAACTGCACAGTTGGTGGGTGTAGATGCATTGGTAATTTTTAGGGAAATTCCATCAAAAGTATAAAGTTTTGGTGCTTAAGGGCAAAGTTCCAGTTACAGATATTGAGAACGTTCATGAGAAATAGCCCATACTTTAGTCTTGACAGATACATGGGATAATTTTATATTTGATGTAGTTTTGAAAGTGTTTGTCAGATTTTGCATACTAAGTGTGTGATCTCAAGGGGCATGTTTCATTATAGTGCAGAAAGGGTATGTTTGGGTATGAAATACTGGCTTTACAGTATTTTGTAAATTTTGTAAATTGTCAAGGGCACCTGGACCTTGTTGATATGTTTCCCCACAGGATGCCTTCTTTTCCCATATAGATTGTGTGTTATAGAGAAGAAAATAATATGCTTTATAGTCATAATTTTTTGGGAGAAGCTCTTCTGAAGTATATATCTTCACTGTATTTTTTTTTAATCACCGTGAATATATTGAAAGCCTTTATGATAACAGCATTACAGGTATGTTTCTGTGAAAAGTAAGTCACAAGGTGTTAAACTTGTAGACTCACTTCTGTTTTGTAGTAAATTGTTTTAAATTGATTTTCATCCAGATAGAGAAATGTCTCTAGTGGTTTATGAGACCTTTCTTGGCTCCTCCCCTACTCAGCTTTCAGACCTCATCACGGCATTCCCTCTCCTATTGAACCTTCTTTCATTTCTTTGTTTTGAATCTTTCCTCTAGGTCCTCTGCATCAGCTGTTTCCTTTGCCTCATCCCCACCTCGTTCCACTTGTACATTCCTGGCTAACTCTTTTCTTTTGGGAACATAAGTTAGGTACTCCCTGCTTCGATTACTACAGGATCCTATGTCTCCTGGAAAGTAACATGTGTTAATCTAAAAAATAAAACTGCCAGTTACTTTAACAGTAAAAATGAGTTTATTAGAAAATACAGAGAAACTGCAGTTCGGGACATGCAGGCTGTGCAAACTGTAGACAAGTCCCACAAACAAAGGAGAGGAACTTTATTTTACAGAGGAGGACATTGGGATGGATTATTTTGAAGGAAAGCCCATTGGAGAAAAGCAGGAGTTGAGGGTGATGCTAGTTTCTCAGTGGTTGAGTTGTAAGGATAGTAGACTTCCTGTAGGAGATGCGATGTACAACTCTCCCTTTTGGTGCCTGTAATTGATTCTTTCCTGTTGCTGAGTCTTCTTGTTAGGGGTCTGTAAATGACAGTTCTTATAATTGACATTGGGTGGTACAGCTTCCCTTTTCAGCCTCTTCTAGCTCCTTTACTTATTTTTCTTAATTAATTTTTTAAAAAGATTTATTTTCCAGAGGGGGGGTGTGTGAGCACAAACAGGGGGAGAGGCAGACTCCCCGTTTAGGAAGGAGCCTGATGTGGGACTCAATCCCAGGACCCTGGGATTATGATCTGAGCTGAAGGCAGATGCTTAATGACTGAGCCACTCAGGTGTCCCTTCTTAATTTTTTTTTTTTTTTGAAGATTTTACTTCCTTATTTGAGAGAGAGAGAGAGAGAGAGAGCGCGAGCGCTCTTATGAGCAGTGGGAGGGGAGGAGGGAGAAGCAGACTCCCTGCTCAGCAGGGAACCCAACCACGGATTCCATCCCAGGACCGCAGGATTATGACCTGAGCCAAAAGCAGATGCTTAACCACCTGAGCCACCCAAGCGCCCCCCAGGTCCACTTTAGTGAGGTTTCCTTTTATTAATTTTCACATATGTAAAGTAAGTTGTTGAAGAACTTGTTTCCTGGGTTCCTTTGCTACGTTTTTTACTCAGGGAGTTGAGGGCCTATATCTGACTTATTCACCCAGTATATCCTCATTGCCTGGAATACACCTTGTACGTTAAAAATGCTCAATGAATATGTGCTGAATAGAGGCAGTGAGAAGACTGATGAATCAATCAGAAATGTTGTGAACTGGGATGGTACTGTGACCACAAGTCTCAATTTAGGACAGTCCTGTTGGACCTCCTATTCTCAGAGGATTCAAGATCCTACCAGGTTTGAGTTACCTTCCCATGCAAGTCCTAATTCTTTCTTCTTCATTCAGATCGGAAACTTTGAAATTCAGTGAGTGGCCAGTCGTAACTACAGGGATCATAATTCATTTTTGTGATGCAATCTGTATCTTGATTTTGTATGTGCTATATTACAGTTGTTCGTAATGTACATTTTTTTCCTTTAAGCTTTCATAAAATATCTTTAAGGTTTCCCTCAGAGTTTCTACAAGATCTTATGTACAGGACATTGAGATCCAACGGTTTAAATTATGATTTAGAAATACTTTGGTTCAACCTATCTTTGTTGGTCTCTGTTATGTGCGTAGTGCTAATGGCTTAGTCCCTACGGTGACTGTTCATTTAGTGATCCATATCACATCACTTCCTTTAAACAAAGGCAGGAATCGTAATTTTTTAAGAAAGTTCTATTTACTTTTTTCTCTTTTAATATTTAAAATAAATTTTCTTTACTTGAATTAATGACTTCTGTTAATTTTGGACAAAGCAGGAATGCATATCACTCTGATTTCTTTCACTATTTTCTCTTCAGATTGTTGGTTTGGTCAAGATCATTATTACTGGTTACATTCAAGGTACTTTGTATCTAACAGACTAGCTCATGCAAAAAGCAGTGGTTTGTGGAGGAGGATAGGGAGAAGTTATTTGATCACTAGTATTTTATTTATTTATTTTATTTTTTAAAGATTTATTTGAGAGAGAGGTAGAGAAACAGAGAGTATAAGCTGGGGGAGAGGGGCAGAGAGAGAGAGAGTCCCCAAGCAGACTCATCACCGAGCACAAAGCCTGGCGCAGGGGCTTGATTCCAGGACGGGAAATCACAACCTGAGCCGTAACAATGAGTCAGATACTCAACTGACTGGGGCACCCAGGTGCCCCTTGATCACTATCATTTTAGAGAATTTAAAGCAATAATAAAATCGACTAAAAGTCAGTCTGCTTTTTTATTGTCACCATGAGTCTAGACCATTCATCACCTTTTGTTTGTACCCACCTTAGATCTTTCCTATCATCCTGACCTTGGTAGGCCACTGAAAAAAGGCATTTGTTATAAGGCTGTAGAACCCAGAGATAGGGAGGGCATCTTGGCATCCCAAGAGCAGAATCAGGAACTGGAAAGATAGCAGGAATCTAAGCAACTCTTATCAGTTTTTCTTCCTTAGGCCACATTCATCTCTGTACATGAATTTAATTACCTCAACTCCACAACTCCCAAATTCACTTGTTCTCAGTTTCACACTAGGTAGCATCTTTATCTTAATCCCAGATGTTAGGGCTAGAGAATCTGATTGGCCCAGCATGGAGTCAGGAGTCCACTCATGCACCAACAGCTATGGCCAGGGCACAGAGTTTTGTAGGACAGTCCTGACTGTTGAGGCCCACACTTCAATTGGGGCAAGTTCTCTGAGAAGTACCTGGGGCAAAAAGTACAAATATGTATATATGCATTTTGAGGTTATTAAATAATACCTTGCACATGGTTATAAAAAAATCACAGTGGTATTAAATGTTCAGTAAAAGGATGCTCTTTCCCCATAGAGGTAACCACTTTTGTTTCTGCTTTTAGTGCCTGTATTTATTTATTTTTAAGATTTTATTTATTTTAAACAGCATGAGCATGAATGGGAAGGACAGAGGGAGAGAATCTTAAGCAGACTCAGAGCTGACTGAGTGCAGAGCCCTGTGTAGGGCTCCATCTCAAGGACCTGATGATCATGACTGGAGCCAAAACCAAGAGTTGGATGCTTAACCACCTGGGCCACCTAGGCACCCCCTTTGTGTAAAGTAAAATAAAAAATAAATAATAAAAATAAATAAAAAATAAAAATTTTTTTGTTGAGATATAACTCACATAATGTGAAATTAACCATTTAGAAATGTACAATTCACTATCATTTCCATCACCCCAAAAAGAAATCCTGTGCCAGTGAGCCATTCACTCCCAATTGCTCCTTCTTCCAGTCTCTGGTAATCCGTCTACTTCTGTTTAATATTTACCTAGTCTGGACATTTATGTAAATGGAATAATACTGTGGACTTCTGTGTCTGGCTTTTCACTTAGCATAAGATTTTCAAAGTTGAACCATGCAGTGGCATATATCAGCACTTCATTCCTTTTTATGATTGAAAATAATATTCCATTGAGTGGATGTACCACATTTTGTTTATCCGCTCATTGATGGATTGCCCTTTGTTGTTTCCACTTCTTGGTTATTGTGAATAGTGCTGCTGTAAACATCCGTGTGCAAAGTTTTGTGTGAATGTATGTTTTAAGTCCTCTTGGTAACATACCTAGGAATGGGCTTGCTGCGTCATAAGGTAATTTTATGTTTAATTCTTTGAGGACCTGCCAAACTGTTGTCCCAAGTGGCTGCAGCATTTTAAATTCTCATCAGTAATTTGTGAGGTTTCCACTTTCTCACATCTAACACTTGGTATTTTCTGGTGTTTTGTTATAGGCATCCTAGTGGGTGTGAAGTGGTAACTCCTTGATCTACGTTTCCCTACTGACTGATGATAATAGCCTCTTTTAATATGCATGTTGGCCATTTGTATATCTTCTTTTGAGAAATGTGTATTTAAATCCTTTAATTAGGTTTTTGTCTTTATTGTTGAGATAAGACTTTTTTTAAGATTCTGCATACTAGACTTGTCAGATATATACTATTTGCAAATGTTTGTTACCATTTTTTGGATTGTCTTCACTTGGTAGTGTCTTTTGATGTAAGTTTTAATTATTTTGTACATAATATACTATAATTTATGTAAAGGACAGAAAGCAACAGAAAAGCTTTCATAACATTTTACTTGTATAAGTTTTTAATTTTGACAAAGTCATGGCCAGTTTATCTCTTTTCCCTTTGATCAAATCTAAGAACCCATTGTCTAATGCCAGGTCATAAAAATTTATACTTGTGTTCTAAGAGTTTTGTGGCTTGAGCTCTTAGATTTAGATCTTTGATTCATTTTGAAATAGTTTTTATATAAGGTATGAGGTAGGGATCCAGATTCATTCTTTTGCATGTGGATAGTTAGTTGTCCCAGTATCATTTGGTTTTGGTTTATTTTTTACATTTACCAGTTTATTATACAGGATATGATGAACTATACAGATGAGCAGCCAGATGAAGAGGGACATAGGGTGAGGTCTGGATGGTACCTCACGCTTCTGTCTCCAGGGAACTGGGGTGTGTTAGCTACCTCCCAGCAGGGGATGCATTCACCAACCTGGAAGCTCTTGCACTATTTGTCAAAAAGACTTCTCTCTCCCCAGTGAATGGTTTTGCCACGTTTGTCAAAACCACTGGATCATAGATATATAGCTTTACTGAACTTTCAATTCCATCTATTGGTCTGTATGTTTATCCTTATGCCAGTACCATGTTGTCTTAATTATTGTAGCTTTGCAGTAAGTTTGAAAATCAAGAAATGTGAGCCCTTCAACTTTGTTCCTTTTTGATACAGTTTGAGCTCTTCAGAGTCCCTTCCATTTCCATATAAATTTAGAATCAAATCGCCCATTTCTGCAAAAAGTGACAGCATTTTGGTAGAGATTGCATTGAATCTGTAGTGCTTTTAGTTCTTTTGATAATAGAGATAATTAAGATTACAGACTCTAGAACTAGACTGTTTAATCAGGACCATATTTGGCTCCCTGGATCATTTTTTTTTTTTAATTTTAATTAATTATTTATTTATTTGACAGACAGAGATCACAAGTAGGCAGAGAGGCAGGCAGAGAGAGAGAGAGAGAGAGGAGGAAGCAGGCTCCCTGCTGAGCAGAGAGCCTGATGTGGGGCTCGATCCCAGGACCCTGAGATCATGACCTGAGCCGAAGACAGAGGCTTAACCCACTGAGCCACCCAGGTGCCCCTCCCTGGATCATTTTTTAAAGATACTTCCCTTTTTACTACAGAATTATTTTCAGTAATAATCAGTAAATGAAGCCATATACAATGCTTAAGGTATTCCACATTTCAAAATGGTTCTGGCATTGCTTCTATCACCTTCCTCTGTCCCCTGCTCCCCCATTTTTGAGTATTTTTTTGTTTGGTATCAATGTGGATGTTGTTTCATGTTGGTGGGTACCACACAGGAGATTAGAAAATTTTTGTTTTAATTGTATAATGAATTCTTTGAATAAAAATAACTTCCCAAGTTCTTGCAGTACAAAAAGGAAATAATTGTCTGATAATTAGTAAGTGAATTCTAACAGAACAGACAACTGCAAAAGACATAAGTGAGGCAGTTACCAAATCATGCCCCTGATGTTTGTGTATTTTCTTGATTCATTCTTTAGTTACAAAGCAAATAACTGAGAGGAATACATTTCAGTATTAAATCTGTTATTCAGATTTAGTGAAATAGTTCATGTATGAGCTAAAATTTGCACTTATTATACCTCTTATTTCACACTTTTTTTTTTTTTTTAAGATTTATTTATTGATTTGACAGGCAGAGATCACAAGTAGGCAGAGAGGCAGGGAGAGAGGGAGGGAAAGGAGAAAGCAGGCTCCCTACCGAGCAGAGAGCCTGATGTGGGGCTTGATCCCAGGACGCTGGGATCATGATCTGAGCTGAAGGCAGAGGCTTTAACCCACTGAGCCACCCAGGTGCCCTCACACTGTTTTATATATTAAACACTACTGAACACTCCCAAGTTACCTCATAGAAGATAGAATTGAATGATTCAAGTTTTGTTCCTTCATCTTTGTAATCACTGTGTTGTTTATTTAAAATCTGTCTTAATGCATGTGGGACTCTAGATTGCCACGCAGGGGTTGGGGGATGCTTATTGCCCCTAAGCAACTTTGGACTGTTCTGGACCATTTAAGATTTACCGTCCAAGCAAAGGTACTTAGCTGAGTTTTTGTTGGGAAGAACTGACATCTTGAAAATATTGAATCTTTCTATCCATGAATGTGGAATATTTCCCCATTTATGTGGTTCCTTAATTTCTTTCATCAGAGTTTTATAGTTTTCCTTATACAGATCTTGTACATATTTTGTTAGATTTATACACAAGAATTTCATTTTGGGGGATGCTAATGTGAATGGTATGTGTTTTTAATTTCAAACTCTACGTGTTCACTGATAGCATGTAGGAATATGATTGACTCGTGTATATTAACCTTGCATTTTGCAATCTTGCTATAATTGCTTATTAGTTCCAGGAGGTTTTTTGGTGGATTCCCTTTGGGTTTTCTATGTAGAAACATTTCATCTGCGAACACTTTTATTTTTTTCTTCTTTGTCAGTATACCTTTTATTTCCTTTTTTTGTCTTACTGCATTAATTTGACTTCT
This sequence comes from Enhydra lutris kenyoni, assembly GCF_002288905.1. Classification (NCBI taxonomy): domain Eukaryota; kingdom Metazoa; phylum Chordata; class Mammalia; order Carnivora; family Mustelidae; genus Enhydra; species Enhydra lutris. Next base: position 69,701,423 of record NW_019154096.1, on the reverse strand, counting down.
AGTAGTGTCGAAAAGGAGTGGTGAGAGGGACATCCTTGCCTTTTTCCTATCTTACTGGGAAGCTGTTGGTTTTTCATTTATTTTTAATTCTTCGATTGCTTTCCTTTTGAATGTAAAGGCATATTCTAAAATTACTTTTTCTATCCAGCAACTTTAGATACTATTTCAGTGTTTCTGTTTCATAAGTTGAGAAAATTAGTATCTCTACAGCCTTCTATTGCTTCTGTCTCATTCGTGTCAGTCATTGTGCATTACCAGTTTATAATACTTTAGTGCTTTATCTTATCATAATATAAAGGTCAAAAACCAGTGAATAGCATTTACGTTATTATGATTGTGTAATTGCTTTCCCTGCAGGACCTGCTAGTGTGTTTGGACCAGTAGGGAAGGAAGTACAATCCTGTCATTAAATTATTTTGCTTTAAGGACAGTGTTTCAAGAATCAAGGTCGAATGGTTTCTCTTACACTCCAGAGTTTACTATCAAGCCATAATTTATAATTTTTCATCATAAAATAGGTTTTATACTTTATTAAATACCTATTTTCCTGTCCCCGAGAGGGTTATATTTTTTTCTTTCACCTTTTTTTTTTTTTTTTTAAGATAGATTGATTTTTTTTTTTTGGATGGGAAGAGTGTGCGTGCACTGGGGAGCAGCAGGTGGAGGGAGAGGGAGGAGCAGGCTCCCCGCTGAGAAGGGAGCCCAATGCCTGGCTTGATCTCAGAACCCTGGGATCATGACCCAAGCTGAAGGCAGACATTTAACCCACTGAGGCACCCAGGTGCCCCTTTTCTTTAATCTTTCAATGTCCTAGGTTACACTCAAAGATAATAGACTGTTTTTGTATTATTGGGATAAGTACCGCTTGGTCTAATTTTTCTTTTTTTTGAATACTCCATTGGATTCAGTTAACAGTTTATGTAGGATTTTTGCATCTTTATCTTTTGTGAACTTTGCTTCAAAATGCAAAATTATCTGGACTTGGGACTTCATGGAATTGAGAGGAATAATCAGTTTTTTTTCCCTCTCATATCGATATTAAACATACGATGTTCTTTGACCAAGTTGTGGTAACAATATGAACTCTGCCAGTCTTGTGGCCATTTTGGCAGTTTATATTCTTTCAAAATTTATCCACTTCTGGGTGCCTGGGTGGCTTAGTTGGTTAAGCATCTGCGTTCAGCTTGGGTCATGATCCCAAAGTCCTGGGATTGGGTCCTACATCCCCATATCAGGCTCCCTGCTCAGCAGGGAGTCTGCTCCCCACCCCCTGACCCTATGGGCCCGCTCTCTCTTACAAAACCAAATAAATAAATAAAAATCTTCTAAAAAATTTATCCATTTCACCTGAATTTTCAAATATGTTTTTAATTCATAATATTTCACACAGTTTTTAATATTTCTGTTATCTATATAACATTTCCCCTTTTTTCATTTTGTTCTTGTATAGTTATTTGTTTCTTTTAGTATTGTATTCTGTTTTTTCTGCTTTTACTTATTTGTACAATTCTTTCTTTTGGATCTTCTTTGTTTTTCTTCTGAACAGTCTTGCCAAAAAATTTGTCCATCTTAATATTAATGATTTTTATTAGTGTTTTTGTTCTCCACTTCATTGATGTTTGTCCTTAACTCTGTTATTTTTCTTATTCTTTGAATTTGCTCTATTTTCTTTTTCTAGCTTCTTCTACCTGCCCCCCCCTCCAAAATTTTATTTATTTATTTGACAGAGACACAGTGAGAGGGAACACGGTCGGGGGAGTAGGAGAGGGAGAAGCAGGCCTCCCACAGAGTAGGGAGCCCAATGTGGGGCTTGATTCCAGAACCCTGGGATCATGACCTGAGCTGAAGGCAGCCACTCAACGACTGAGCCACCCAGGTGCCCCCTTTTTCAACTCAGCTTAAGTTGAATACTGATAAGCTCATCCATTTCCACTCTTTCTTGGTACTTGATAAATGTATTTGAATCTATAACTTTCTCTCTGAACACCACCTTAGTAACCCACAAACATTAACCCTTGTAACTCTTTGTTAACCATCTGGGAGAATTTCATAATTACCCTACAAATTCCTCTTTCCGGATTTTTTATTAGTATGGGCTTCTTTGTTGTTGTTTTTTTTTTTTAAGATTTTATTTATTAATTTGACAGAGAGAGAGATCACAAGTAGGTAGAGAGGCAGGCAGAGAGAGAAGAGGAAGCAGGCTCCCTACTGAGCAGAAAGCCCGATGCGGAGCTCGATCCCAGGACGCTGGGACCATGACCTGAGCCAAAGGCAGAGGCTTTAACCCACTGAGCCACCCAGGCGCCCCTGGGCTTCTTTGTTTTTTAAAAAAATCATTGTAAAGGGGCACCTGGGTGGATTAGTTTGGTAAGTGTCTGCCTTTGGCTCAGATCATGGTCTCAGGGTCCTGGAATCAAGCCCGGTGGAGAGCTCCCTGCTCAGTAGGGAGTCTGCTGCTCCTTCGTCCTCTGTGCATGCATGCTCTCTCTCTCTCTCAAATAAATAAAAACAAATCATTGTAGACATAAGGGTGCTTGTATATTAAGCTTTCCTTTTGTCAGGAGTTCTTGTCAACATTTTGGACAGAGAATATATACCTGTCATCTGTTGAGGTTTTCTTTATGACTAGCACATAGAACTTTCTGTGAATGTCACATGTGCTAAAGCAGTACCCTGAATATTTGTATTCATTGGAGAGCTTATTATCTTCATACCTGCTGTATAGTTATTTCTGTGTTTTATGCTTGATATATGTTTCTGAGAGGGCTCTGTTAAAAGTCTCTAACTGTGGTTTCTGTTCAGTTTTTCTCTTTAGTTCTGAAAGTTGTTGCTTTGTGTATTTTGAGGTCATGCTTTCAGGCGTATGTGTATTTTCTTGAGCAGGACTGTGTTAAAATTTAACTTATATTTGTATTATTGCATTCTTATTGAGCAAAAATTTGATATTTTTATTAAGTTCTTCCAGCATTTCATTCGTATTATTTACTGAGAACTACAATTTCTTTGTGGGTGTTTTTCAGCTTCGCCCTCTGGATTATTCCTCTTAATTTGTGCCAGTTGCTTTTTAGGTTTGTTGTTTGCTATGCTTGGATTTTTTCCCCCATTGCGTTCATGAGTTAATTTTGTTTCTAGGACCTCAGGTCTTCCTCTTTAGTGGACTCCTCATTTTAAATTTAAAAAATATATTTTTAAAGACTATTTTAGAGCATGAGAGCATGAGCGGGAGGGTCAGAGGGAGAGAGAATCTCAAGCAGATGCCACAGTGAGTGTGGAGCCTGACACAGGGCTCAATCCCAGGACCCGGAGATCACAACCAGAGCAGAAACCAAGGGTCGGATGGATGCTTAACTGACTGAGCTACCCAGATGCCCCTTAAATTTAAAAATATTTTTTAAGAAAGATTGTGTGAGAAGAGACCAAGAGATAACATCACACAATGATAAAACAGTTTGCTAAGAAGATGTAAGTGTACATGTATCTAACAGCAGAACTTTAGAATGCATGAAGTAAAAACTCAGAACTGAAAAGAGAAATCTGTTTTGGAGATTTTACCACTTCTCTTTTAGTAGTCTGCAGAACTAGTGAACAGAAAATAAGCAAGGATATAAAAAAACTGCACACCACCACCAACCAAGTACAGCTAATTACCATTTGTAGAATGCTCCACCAACATCAGCAGGATATTACACTGTTTTCAAGTGTACGTGGAACATTCCCCAATATAATCCACATCCTGGATTGTAAAACAAACATTAAGAGATCTTAAAGAGTTGAAATCATCAGGTATGTTCTCTGACCATAATGAAGTTAGATTAGAAATCAGTAACAGTTGACAAGGAGATTGAAACTCGTGGAAATAATATTTCTAAACAATCCATGGATCAAAAAGTCTCAAAGGGAATTTTAAAATATTTGAACTAAATGAAAATGAAAACACAGCATATCAAAATTTGTGGGATACAGCCAAAGATGTGCTAAGAAGCATTAAGTACACTTACTAGAAGAAAAGGTCTCAAATCAATAATTTACTACCTTAGAACTAGAAAAGCAGAGTAAACCCAAGTCAAATAGAAGGAACTACTGAAGATAGGTCAGAAATGAACGAAATTGAAAACAGAAGAAAAAAAAAATCAATGAAAGCCAAAGCTGTATTTTCTTTTTTAACAAAAAGCTCAGTAAAATTCATAAGTTTATAGCCAGACTAGCAAAGTGCGGGGGGAGGGAAGACACAAATTACCAGTACCAGTAATGAAAGAGGAGATAATGCTATAGACTGTATGGATATGGAAAGGATGATACAAGATAGCTCTATGGACATTAACTCAGTAAGTTAGTGGAGTAATTCTTCAAAAAACACTATTTTTTGCTATTTTTACTGTAGCAAATCACCACAAACTTAGTGGCTTAAAACAACATAAAGTTATTATTTTACAGTTATGGAGGCCAGAATGATGTGGGTCTTACTGGGTTCAATCAACTTGTCAGCAGGACTGCATTCCTTTCTGGAGGCTTTCAGGGAGAATCTGTTTCCTTGTCGTTTTCCAGCTTCTAGAGTCTGCCAGTGTTTCTTGGGTTACAGCCCCCTTCAGGTTCTTTTCTCATCTTACTAGTGACTGCTGCTTCTGTCTCATTTTTCCACATTAAGTACCCTTGTGATAATATTGGACCTACCCAGAAAATCTCCCTGTTTTATCTTTTACCTAAATTCCCCCTTTGTTGGGTAACATATTCACAGTTTCTGGGGATTAGGATGTTGCCATCTTTGGGGGGGGAGTCATTATTCTGCCCACCACAATCACATGTTATGCACACTTACCCAAGATGAAATAGATACCCCTCCCCACCAGTTCCCCCTCCTTCCCGTGTCCTCCTAAGGGTCATTGTTCTAATTTTCATTTCGATGAATTTGCTGATTCTTAGTACTTCGTGTAAGTGGAATCCTATAATATTTGTCCTTTTGTGTCTAGATTATTTTACTCAGCATAATGTTTGTAAGGTTCATCCTTGTTGTCCTCATTGTTTGACAGAGTACAAAGGTAATTCAATGGAAAAGGATCTTTTCAACAAAGATAGTGGAACAGTTAGATATTTATTTGCAAAAATATGAATTTTAACCAAAGATCTCATACCTTATACAAAAATTAACTCAACATGGGTCACAGATCTAAGTATAAAACCCAAGACTATAAACATAAAAAACTTTCAGAAATAGAAGATCTCAGGGTTTGGCAATGAGTTTTTAGATGTGCATAAAACAAAACTTTGATAATCATCAAAACTAAAAACTTTTGTTCTGCAAAAAATACTGTTAAGCTATTGACTAGAAGAATATGTTTGAGATTCCCAGAGAAGACTTGTATCCAGAATATATAAAAAAAAAAAAAAAATGCACAATGGTAATTAACCCAATTGTAAAAAGGGCCAACATTAAATAGATGCTTCACTAACTCAGCATCATTAGCCACTAGGGAAATGCAAATTTGAACCATGATGAGATACTACACACCTATTAGAACAGCTAAAATTGGAAAACACAGTGACAGTACCAAATTCTGGTGAGGATACAAATAGCTGGATTTCTAATACGTTGCTGATGAGAATGTGAAATGGTATAGCCATTCTGGAACACAGGCAAAATCTTAAAAATTAATCATACATTTACCATGTACCCAACTGTCCCATTCCTAGGTTTTTACCTAGAGAAATGAAAGCTTATGTTCACACAAAACTTGTTGACAAATGTTTGTATTTGTTTTTGTTCATAGCTATTAGATCTGGAGACAATTCAAATGTTCTTCAACAACTAAATGGAGAAACATTGTCATTCAGCTATACCATGGAATACTATTCAGCAATTAAAAGAAATGAACCATTAATATACTCATGTGTTGGGTTCCCAGGGTCACTTCTTTCTTCAGAGATTCACTAAAAGGACTTACTGTGACTCCATATATATTTGTATTCAAGGCTAAGATTTATTACAGCAGAATAGTGAAGATATACAGCTGGATCATAAGGGGAAAAGAGACAGGTGGAGTCTGGAGGAATCTGTGTGTAGGCCCCTGTATTTTCTCTCCCATGGAGAATTCATAGATTGGAAGACTCAGTTTTGTTAAGATGTCTGTTCTCCTCAAATTAATCTGTAGATTCAACACAACTCTTATCAAAATTTTAGCAGACTACACAGAAGTCAATAAAGTGGTCCTCAAAATTAGACATGTTGAGGATGGGAATAATCAAGACAAAGTTGAAGAACTTAAGTACTTGATTTTAAGACTCAAGGTCAAGCCGTAGTGGTTAACACAGTATGACTATAGTATTAAGGCAGCATAAAGATAGACAAATAGATCAGTGTAACATTATAGAGAATGTAGAAATAGGCTAACAAGTACAGTGAGTTGATTTTTGACACAAATGCCAAAACAATTCAGTGCTAGAAAGGAAGCCTTTTAATTAATGCTGGAACAAGTGGATCTTTTTTGGCAAAAAATGAGCCTTGACCCCTATGTCACAATATAAACAAGAAGATTAATTTGGTGTCAGTTACAGACCTAAATGTGGAAAACAAAAAACCTAGGAGAATATCTTTATGACCTTGGGGTCTGTAACTATGAAAGAAAAACTTGGCAAATTGGACTTCATCAAAATGAAAAACTTCTTATCAAAAGACATAAAAGAATATTAAAAAACGAAGTACACATTAGGAGAAAAATGTGCTCTACATGTATATCTGACTTAAGACATGTCTAGAATACACAAAGAATTAGTACAATCAGTGATGCCACAACAAAACCATTTTTAAAAAATGGGCAAAATTGTGACTAGGCATCTCACAAAAGAATTCGTTGAAATGGTCAATAAACATGAAAAGTGTACAATGTCATTAGGAAAATGCATATTAAGACCACAGTGACATATCAGTATGTATCTGGCAGAATGACTAGGATTAAGATTGACAAGGTCAAGTATTGGCGAGGTAGAACCAACTAAAGCTCATACACTGTTGGTGAAGGCCTATATATTTTTTCCTAGTTCCTTTGACTCTTAAACTAGATCAAGATTGAGTGATTGAGTGTGGTGATGCTCAAATTCAGATGGCCAAGAATTCATAGCAAATAATGATAAAGTGATATGCGTGTGCTTATTAGCAGGATTCTTGGTTGCAAGTGACCCAACTTGGTCCTACTTAAACTCAAAATGATGCATACATTATCTTGGGTAATCAAATTCATGAGTGGGTTAGGTGGGGCTGTCAGTTAAGCCAAATAATTAAGCCGTGTCTGCTGTTTTCCTCTGAAATGGCTTAATTTTGAGACAGAACTTAGTCCTAGGTGCAACGTGCAGCTTCGGACCTTCAGTGCTCTGTGTACTTGAATATCTGGTAGGGCCATCCTTGTCCTGGCTTTATGTCTGGAATACACCAATTTCTTAGACCTCAGCATGTTTCAGGTCTACCCCTCTTTCAAGGCCCAGCTCAAGTACCCCCTCCATCGAGAAGCCCTCTCTGAGATTATTTGACCTTCTTGCTTTTGGCTGTTATTCTCTGTTCACCCCTTTAAGTTTGTCAGCTCTCAATGTCCTTATTGAACCTAGTGGAGTGCCAGACACACCGTAGGCTTAATAAATAATGGACAGTTATTGCACGCTTGATTTTTTTAATTACCTGTTGCAGTCCTTTAATTGTCTAGCAGTACCAGATATTTGTAAGGTGGCCTTGGGGAAAATCCGGTCTGTATACACACACCTTCCTGCCTCCTGGCCGGTCTCTGATGAGGCTTCAGCATCTGTTAGGTGGCATGGTCATGTTTGTTTGTTCATTTTCTTTCTTTTTTTTCCCCCTTTATTTCCTTTATTTTATCTGCACCCAGTGTGGGGTTTGAACTCACCACCCTGAGATCAAGAGTCACATGCTCCACCAGTTGAACCAGCCAGCCAGCCCACCAGCCTCCCCAAGCATGTTCATGTATCTTACACAAGTGCAGTCAGAACAGCAGTGTTGGTGTGCTGTCATGACTGTGTATCGGCCTTTTCTTTAATACCCATTTTCAGTGGAAGCAAAAACACACATTCTTTTTTTTTTCTAATTCAGTAGTCCTTTATTGGCATTAGTAATAGTGGTTCTCAGACTTTAGTGTGCATCAGAATCAGAGGGCATTTTATTTATATATTTGTACTATTTTTTGTCACAATTTGCCAATGGCACTTATTTTTTCTTCTCAACATCCTGTTCTGCAGCTTCCTTGGCCCTTTTTGCTTGCCTGGGTGCCAGAGCCGGGCATGGACACGGGCCATGTGAACGCTGGCCAACGCCTTGCAGTTCTCCTCCTCCATTGTGCCTCTGGCTTTCTCCTTCTCATAGACATTGCATGTCGGCATGACTGGTCCTGTCAGCTGGGTAGCCAGTTTGAGGTCTTCAGCAGACCTCTCTCCCTGCTTGGGGACCAACGACTACCTGGGAAGGGGTGGGCTTCGAGTAGTACCCCACAGCCGCTGTGTGCTAGCCTTCAAGGACTCTGTGGACTTGTTTTGCCTTCTTGCATCCACTGAGATCCCAGTGGCCCATGCCACCTTCTAGTAGATGCCAGCCACTCGTAACTCTTCCAAGCTGAAGCCCCTGTCAGCTCTCATTTTGGTGTAATGCTTCACAGTGGGGCACCTCACCTTGGGCTGGAGGGGTCCAGACACAGGGCCTGGGTGATGCGTCAGGCCTTTTGTCTGTGGATTTTCCGTGCTGGCTGGTTGAACCATGTGGCCATGCACCTTTGCCAGTCCTTGTGAAAGTGGGACTTCAGGGTCATGCCATTCTGGCTAGGTGCCAGGCTGCCCCGCGGAGGGGGCATGGCCAGCAGAAAGGGACCGGCACTGCAGAACCACTTAGCAGGCACTTTAGAACATCAACTGCTAGGCCTCACCTCCAGAATTTCTGATTCGGTGTGTCTGTGATGGGCTGAAAACTTTGCATTTATAACACCTATTCAGGTGATTCTAATGCTGGTGGTCGAGGACCAGTTTACTAGTGAATTGAACCCTCATTCCACATCAGAATCACTTGAGGAGTTTATCCCCCGCCCCTTTTCCAGAACTAGATTTTGCTCAATTTTGTAAAAGTGTTTGGAAGCCCCGCTAAGCATGGTGTTAGTGGGATTTTATGAGTATTTCTAACAATCAGCTCTGTAACAAGTAGAGACAGTTCCTTTACTTCACATCTGCAGAGCACCTAGGGATGAATATAAATGGCGGAAGTATTGGCTAGCTGCGTGGTTTGCTCGCTCTCTCAAAATAGGTGTTCCTGATTCTGGCAGTGGTTTTCTTTGGTCTTGACCAGTTCGCATAATTTTTTCCCCAAAGCCTTGGTTTTCTTACCTTTTTTTTTTTTTTAAGGTTTTATTTTTAAGTAATCTAGATACCCAACGTGCAGCTTGGACTTAAAGCCCTGAGATTAAGAGTCACATGCTCTGCCAGCTGAGCCAGCCAGGTGCCCTGGTTTTCTTATTTTTCATATGACATTAAAAACACCTTTCTCATCATTTTTCACTCATGATAAGAGTTGTCAGTGGCTGCTGTAACTGGGCTGGGGCAAGACTCCTAAAACTTTTTGCATGGTCTTCAAGTGTCTCTGGCAGGTTACTTACTGGTTGCAAAGGGAACGAAGTAACCTACTGTCAGGAGACTGGCTGTCATTCTGACTGGGTGATTAAAGTGAACATCATCAGTGAGGGAAGACGGGCCTCTTGTCTCTAGATGATTCCATTACAAGGGCACAGCATCACTAATGGAACAGTCTGACTGATAGTGCACAACCGCGGTCTGATCCTAATGAACCTCAGACAAACCCAAAGTGAGCATTCTGTATTTCTTTTACAGGTTTTGTACTCCTCTTAAACGTGAATGTCATAAAACACAGATAAGGAAAGACTGAGGGACTGTTCAGACTAAAGGAGATTAGAGAGACATGAGAGCTATGAGCAATATGGGATCCTAGACTGGCTCCTGTACTGACGAGGAAAAAGGGCAGTCGGGCAGCGTCGGAGTGTGGTGGTAGGTTAGAGAGAAAGTGTGGTATCGGTTTTGAATTTCCCGAGGTGGGTAACAGTACTGTTAGCTACGTAAGATAATCTCTTTGTTCTTAGGAAACACACATGGAAATACTTAGACGCAAGGGTATATGATGTGTATAACTTAATCTCAGACGGGTCAGGAAAATACATACAAGGGCTGAGATAAAGCAAATGGAGCAAAGATACAGCAGAAAGTACAAAGTATTCTTTGTACTATTCATGTGATCTTCTTGAAAGTTTGAAATTATTCCCAAATTGAAAAAAAATTTTTAGAACACCTTTTCATTTCAGGGTAGTTATAAAATGTTTCCAAAGTATAAAAATGTTTCCAGAGAGCACTGTGCTTTGTCCAGGTAGCTTCCTATCTCATTCTGTGGGAATTCTCAACTAGGTTGTTGGCTCCTGAGAGCCTGCGCCAGGCCAGCACTGCCCACTGTTGTACCCAGCCCCTCAACAGGACAGCTTCCTGAGTGCCCAGTGTGGCAGTGCTCCACGAGGTTGTGACCTGAACATAGTCTTGTCAGCTATTGTCCCTTTGGCTCTGAAAAGTCCGTTTTTCTTTCAGCCCAAAATGGAGTTAATCCTGACTGGGAGAAGAAAGTAATTGAATATTTTAAGGAAAAGCTGAAGGAAAATAACGCTCCTAAATGGGTAAGTTTATTGCTATTTTCAGAGGAGAGGGTTGGGCTTTCAGTTTCTCTCAGTGGAGTGGTAATCCACACAGAATTTTAGTATATGTGCTGCTGAAGTAAGCGCTAAAATTTTAAACTGTATACATTCATGTGTAGTGTCTTCCGCTTAAGTGCATATGTATTAAAAAGATTTTGCACTTTTCCAAATGAAATTTTAGATGCCAGCGATTCAGTGCTTCTGTGTTGGAGCCTCTAGGTGGCAGTGTTTGACCGTGTTTCTTTCTAAGACCAAAAAAATCAGTAATTGTGAGTCCTGAATATCTTTATTACCTTCATTTAAAGAAAAGTGGCATGTACTAGTCTTAAGCGAAGAGCTCAACAAAGCAAATGCCTTTCTGCTGCTTGAGAAGTGTTTTTGTTTTTTTTTTTTTAAGTTTCTGTGTTTCTTCCTTTCATTTTTTTTTAAATTTTTTTTTTTAATTTTATTTTTTATAAACATATAATATATTTTTATCCCCAGGGGTACAGGTCTGTGAATCGTGTTTTTAAGGAAGAGCGTCCTTTTACGTTAGAGTCGGATGTCATTATACAAACTTGGAAGAACATAAAAAATACTTTTGTGTCCAGCACTTTTGTTATGTTGACTGTTGAGATCACTGGCTTCCTAATGGGGCTTGGTGGGAGGTGGTGCGTGGGGAGGGGCTTGTTTCTGGATATACAGCCTCTGTATATGTGCTTAACATTCTACAGATAATAATATTTTATTGACTTGTTTTCCTTTCAGGTACCATCACTGAATGAAGTTCCCCTTCATTATTTGAAACCTAACAGTTTTGTGAAGTTTCGTTGCATGATTCAGGATATGTTTGACCCTGAGTTTTACATGGGAGTTTATGAAACGGTTAACCGAAACACAAAAGCACGTGTATGTATTGCTTTTTTTCATGAAAATTTCTGTTTATAATTGGTGGTATTTTATCCTTGTGTTGTTTATGGTAGTTTTGATTCAGATATACTGATGTGCTGTTATCCTTTGTTTTGGATCATAGGTCCTTCATTTTGGAAAATACAGAGATGTAGCAGAGTGCGGGGTATGTATCCTTAAGATATATAAAACATCTTAAGAACTTCTTAAGCAGTGAATTTATTTCTTTTGGTTGATCTTAAGTGTATTTATTTTGTGTGTAAATAAGTTCTAAGAAGTCATGTGAAATGTTTTATTTACCTTTTATTTAAGCTTCTCTGTTAAAGTTTTTGATCTTTTAAAAATCTCTTAAAAGGCGGAATATTGTAAATAACTAATTCCTTTCTTTTCCTTATATCTGTACACTTGGTTTCAAAATTAGAGGGTTATGGTAAATTCTTTTAAAGTAAAAGAAACTTACTAGAAAAGCAGTTATAGAGACACTATAGTATATCTGCATTTTTAAAAAATTGTTTTTTTTGTGTGGTTCTACTGAAACTGGTGGTAATTGTCAGTTGTTGAGGGGAAAAAAACAAGTATCCCAGGTGGGGATTGATCAGCAGGTGCTTAAGTAGAAAGGTGGCACATTGGTGGAGCGCCCCCCCCCCCCCATTCTGGGTCTAGTTCTCTGCTTTGGTGATCCAGACTCCCAGTTTAATCACATTATGTGGGGCTTTTTACATACTGGGAGTCTGACTCCTGCTTACCCAAACTTCAAGAGATTGATTTGTAAGCCCTAATACCAGCACATTTACTCATAGTAGAAGCTGTGCCTGATTAAAATGTCCTAGCTCAGGGCCAGTCTGGACGGCAGAACAGCCCTAATATGGAAGGTTGCTGCAAAGATTCTATAAAACTAAAATGTAACTTCATATAATTATTTAGGGGAACTCATGAGAGTTGGATTTGCTAATCTTAACACATAATGAACTCGAGGTCTCCCAGTGTCTTTTTTCTTTGAGAGTGTTTCCATAAAGTAAATGTGGTGCCAAGTCTAATGTGTCAACTTTACAAATAGTTGCTGTGGCCCTTGTTTGAGAAGCCCTTAGCCATATTAGCCTCATCTATCAATACACGGTAATGGAGTATCATCATAAAGCTAGTAATCTCAGCATCTGGAAATAGGAAAGTAAAATAGGTGAGTCTGTCCACGTGTGACACTGCTGAAGGCAAAGAGTTTGTATTGTGTTGCTAGAAATAATAAGTAGAAGCACCAAACCAGGAATACTTTGGTCCTGGAAAGAAAGAAACACATAGAAAGCCCTGCTTGTACATACTAGCTCAGGTGAAACTTGATGTGTCTTAGGTCCCTCCCCCCACCACCAAAATGGAATATACATTTTATTTTACTTTTAAGAGATTTTTTGGTAATATATATACTCAAAGTAATATGTGCTTATTGAAGTAATATTTTAATATTACATCTTGGGTTCTTTCTGTGTCTTAGGATTTTCTCATTATATTTGAAATGGAGAACATTCCTTTTCTGGGGAATAATATCTGACTGAAATCTCATGTCAGAGTTACTGCTAATGAATATTTCATTAAGTTCCTATTTTATAGGCTGATACTGATATGGTCTATGAAAGAGACAGTGCTTTGTCATTGAAAAAAATAAAGTATCCTGTTTATTACAAGATTTAATTTTGTGACAGGGTGAGATGTATTATGCACTTAAGTGAAGGTAGTATATTGATGGTTGCATGTGAAATGATTTTATGTCCTTTTTTTTTTTAATGGGTTTGGGTTTGGTATTTAGTTTTTAATTCTTAATGTGAAGTATTTACTGTGGTTTTGTAAATAACATGAATATGTGGTTTGCTAATTAAAGTTTTGTTTTTGTTTTTCTTAGTAAAACTTTAAATATGCTTTTTGTGTATATCACAGCCTCAACAAGAAGTTGATTTAAACTCCCCACGAACTACCACTCTGGAAAGACAGACTTTCTATTGTGTCCCAGTGCCTGGGGAATCTACGTGGGTAAAAGAAATATCCTTTATCTGAAGTTTCTTCTGTGTTGAGTGGTTCCTGATTATATTCTTAATTGAAAAAAACCACAATTAAATTTTGAGTTTTTGAAACTTAGTGTTTTTATACCAACAAAATAAGCTGGAAAAAAATTGTTCTTCATTTACAGAACTTGGCTTTATTTTAATGAAATGTTTTTCGTTTGTCCTAAACAAAAAAGTTTATAAAACAACCAAAGTATGCGTCACTGAGAAATGATAAAATTGTGGTACATTCCTGTAGTGAAATACTGTTAAAAAGATTGAGCCCACCGTGGATTTAAAGGTACTGAAAAAGTACCATAATTAAATAAAAACATAGTTTCAAATTAGAACTAATTCTGGATTTCTTAAGGGGAAACAACATGTTGGCTCACTGAGAGATGTGGAAACATCTTGGTATACTTTTTTTTTTTTTAGATGTAGTTCATATACCCTGAGATATGTAGATTTTAAGGGTGCACTTGAGTGGACAAATGCATACCCATTTAAATTACACCTGTGAAAGTAAAGTGCTTGTTCCAGAAAGTTCCCTTGTGTCTTTCCAGGCACCTCACTCACCTTTTGTGACCACTGTCCTGATTTCTTTCACTGTAGCTTGGTTTTACCTATTCTGTATGCCCAAAAATGGAATCATACAGAGTCTTGTGTCTGATTATTTGTTCTCCATAACACATTTGAGATTCATCCTTGTGTGTGTGTGTGTGTGTGTGTGTTGCTCATTCCTTTTTATTGCTGATTTTATTTATATTTTTTCCACTTGATGAGAATTTGTTTTTTTTCCCAGTTTGGGGGCTGGCATTTTGTGAGAAGATTTTTAGTTAGGTTCTTTTTAACAGTTTTTTCTGTGTATCAGTTGTGATAAGTTGTATTGTTCAAGGAATTGTTTCAAAATCATTTAGTCTTAGTTGAATTTATGTCAATAACAAAGCTTTTCATAATATTTCCTTAATTTCTTTTTCATGTCTGGAGGATATCTAGCAATGATCTCTTTTCATTTATAATAATGTTCATTAATTTTTTTTAATTCTTGATCAGTGTTGTTAGTGGTATGTCAGAGAACCAACTGTTTAATTTTCCATTTTCTATCTCATTGACTTTTGCTCTTATTTCCTTTTATGCTAGTTTGGCTTTAATTTTTCTCTGGCTTCTCAAAGTGAATGCACAGATCATTAATTTCAAATCTTCCCTTTCTTATATTAGCATTGAAGGCTATATATTTCTTTCTAATCACTGCTTTGATTGTATTCCAAACTTTGATTTGTTTTCACCATCATTCAACTCAATATTTTCTAATTTCCCTTGTGATTTCTTTTTTGTTCCTTGATCTTTACAGCAGTTTACTTCCATTCATCCCCTCATTCTTTGTGCTGCCATTGTCCTACACTTCATTTGTACTTAAACTATAGAGCCCACAGTATATTACCCTGTTTGCTTTAAACATTTGTCTTCTTGGGACGCCTGGGTGGCTCAGTTAGTTAAGCGTCTGCCTTTGGCTCAGGTCATGATTCTAGGGACCTGGGATCAAGCTCCACACTGGGTTCCCTGCTCAGCAGGGAGCCTGCTTCTCTCTCTCTTTTTCTTTCTCTCTCTCTGTCAAATAAATAAAATCTTTAAAAAAGGGTGCCTGGGTAGCTTAGTCAGTTGGGCATCTGCCTTCAGCTCAGATCATGATCCCAGGGCCCTGGGATTGAGCCCTGCATTGGGCTCTCTGCTCAGCGGGGGCCTGCTTCTCCTTCTTCCTACCATTCACCCTGCTTGTACTCTCTTCTCTGTCAAATAAATAAATAAAATCTTAGAAAAAAAATCTTTAAAAAAATTTGTCTTCTACATAAATTAGGAAATGAGGAAAAAGTGTCTTGTATGTGTTTGTGGTATGTACCATTTCTAGCTCATTGTTCTTTTTTTTTTTTTTTTAATGGAGTCATTTAACTGAGCTTTTCTTTAAGTACAGATCTGTTGGTGATGAATTTTTCAGCTTTGGTTCAAGGAATAATGTCTTTGTTTCACCTCTATTTTTGAAGGATGTTTTTGCTGGTTATAGAATTCTGGGTTGACAGCTCTTTTCCTTCCCCAGCACTCTGGTGGTCCTGTTCCATTGTCTTCTGGCCTCCATTGCCTTTTTTTTTTTTTTTTTTTTTTTTTTTTGGATCCAGAGTGTGAGTATGGGGAGGGGGAGAGAGAGAATCTTAAGGATGCCCCATGCTGGGTGGGGAGCCTGATGCGTGGCTCAGTCCCCGACCCTGAGATATTATCTGAGCTGAAATCAAGAGTCAGATGCTCAAATCATTGCACCTCCCAGGTGCCTCTGGTCCCCATTGCTTTTGGATGAAGGGCTAGCCGTCATTTTACTCTATCCCTGTGTGTGACGTCTTTGTTTTTCCCCTGGCTACTTCTGATGTTCTCTCTCTCTGTGGTTTTTGGCAGTTTGGCTGTGATGTGGGTCAGTGTGGGTATTTTTGTGTTTATCTTGCTTGGGTATTTTCGAGGTTTTGGATCTGTGGACTGGTATTTTTCAGATTTCAGCCTTTATTTCTCAAATGTTTTTCTGTCCCAGTCTCTTGTATTGTCTCGTTTTCTGGGGATTCAGTCACATAATCATTAGATGTTACTGACCTCCAGGTAACTGAGATTCTGTTTGTTTTTGTTCTGTTTTGTTTTCATTTTAGATATCTTTCAGTTCTTGATTTTTTCATTTGGTTCTTTTCCATTGTTCCCATTTCTCTGCTAACATTCCTCATCTTTGACTCATCAGTCTTTCTTTAGGATTTTAACCATTTATTTGAGATATTGAGTATGTGTGTGTGGGGGGGCAAGAAGGAGAGGGAGAAGCAGACTCCCCGCTGAGCAGGGAGCCCAATGTGGGGCTCCATCCCAGGACCCTGAGACCATGACCTGAGCCAAAGGCAGACACATTACCAACTGAGCCACTTAGATGGATCTTGTCTATATTTTCTTTTAAACTGATAAGAACAGGTACTACGCTTGATCATAGCCAAAAGGCCGAGAAGTGATTGTATTTTCTTTTAAAATTATGAATTTTAAGGTTTAGAGGGAACATATCTCAACATAATAAGGTTTAAAGGGAACATAGCTCAATACATATATATGAAAAAATAGTGAATTTTAGATTGCCTTTTTAGTGTCCTTGTCGGCTAATTCCAATATCTGAGTCATCTTTGGGTTTGTTTTTATTGGTTATTTTTAATCCTGATTGTAGGTCATATTTTCTTGCCTCTTCAAATATAAGTAATAATGTGTTACTGTATGCTGATGTACAACATTGTAGAGAGTTCGGTTTTGTCTTCCTTCCAAGAATGTTGCGTTTTATTCTGACAGGCAGGTGATGTAAGTGGCTCACTTTGACCTTGTCATGGCTTGGTTTTGCGATTTGTTAAGGTGGGCATGGAATAGCCCTTGGTCTGTAGGACACAGTCCTTACTCATGAAATGTGCTATTTCTGGTCACACCTCAGTGCCCAGGTTGTCCATCAGGGTCCAGTTCTAGTATTGTAGAAGTCCCGAATCTCCATTTAGCTCCCAGGCAACTAGCAGCTGTTCCCTGCTAGCCCTCAAGGAATCCTGACTTGTACATCCATGGTTTTATGTTCAGCTAAAACCCCATATGGTGCCTGCCCAGGTTTCTTGGTCTTATCTGCAACTCTTGCCTCTGTTACTTTCTGCAGCTTCCAGTTGCTCAGGAGCCCGGAACTGTGTGCTCTGTTACTCTGTCCTGCAAGGGCAGGGTCCTTGCTTCTTTGTTGCGGTTTGGGAAATGTTCCCAAGAGAAAGCTGGGAAGAGTGTGGAGTTTACTGGTGTGTTTCCTTATTGAAGAACTATAACCTTATGTTCCCTTACGATGTTCAGTTACTGAAAACAGTTGCTCATATCTTTTATCCAGTTGTATAGTTTCCTTATAGCACAGGTAGGGGGCATGAGGTTAAGCTGCTACTCTCATGATCAAAACTGGAAGTCCAGTCTTTTAAAAGGATGTTTTAATTTTAGCCAAATTGCCAAACCAATAATCTTTTATTAGCCCTAGAATTAGCATACCTTAGGATATTCCTCAGTGCCTGGAAGATTTTCCTTAACTTTTCATTTAACGCCTATGTTAATGCAAACCAAGCTCGAGTCAGTCCGTCAACGTCCTACACTCCCAGTCGTCACAAGAGGAGTTACGAAGACGATGAAGATATGGACCTACAGCCCAATAAACAGAAAGACCAACATGCAGGGGCCAGGCAAGCAGGTAGTGTGTGCCAACAGGCTTTCTGCTCATTTCTCCCTCAGGTCCGTTTCCAGAATTGATTGTTGTGTGATACAGCTCTAGATTTAGGAAATGACAGCGGTTTGACAACCTTGCATTCAAGTTCATCACTGTTATAAACAGTCTTGAGAGTTTTTGCAATACTCTGGGCAAACCGTGCTTCATAACTGAGCAGTTAGGCATCACTTAGTGAGAAGTGTCTGCTTTTCTGTTAGTCTTTAAGAGTCTCAGGTGGTTAATGGACAAAGGTCTTTTTCTCATTCTTTATATTTTTATTTCAGCTCCTAAGTAATATGGAAGTCTAGTAGTTTATCCTGAAAATGTTTTTTTTTTTTAAATATCTGAAAACATCCTTTTTTATTTTCCTTTGGAGATAGTAGAACTTTATTTTTTATTTTTATTTTTTTAAGAGATTTTATTTATTCATGAGCAGGACAGAGAGTGTGTGCATGTGTGCACACAAGCATGGGGAGGGACAGAGAGAGAGGGAAAAGCAGACTCCCTGCAAGGCAGGGAGCCTAACCCTGGGATTATGACCCGGGCCAAAGGGAGATGCTTAACGGACTGAGCCACCCAGGTGCCCCAAGATAGTGGTACTTTAATTTAGTAAGATTGAAAACATCGGAGGAAAACCATGAAATTGTGGGGCACTAGGTAACTTCGTACTCAACTTGAGATCAGAGAGCCCTTAAAATAGTCACAGTTCTATTCTATGTACACACATTTGTAGTGGTTTATCTTGAAACATGCTGAAAACCCAGTAAATTCTGATTAACACGGGGACCAAAGTTTGGGATGTCCTAAGAGCATGAGATAGTTTCAGAATTGGCATATTTCATTCTTGATTTTACCAATCACAGTGTTTAAGAATAGTGAATTTCTTTATTGCGGCAGGTGGAGAAGTTTGTCGTTATTCCTCCTCTTGTGGCCGGTCATTTCTCTGTAGCACCTCCTCCGGGCGAGTTGAAGGGTGGGGAGTTGACAAAGCAGTCTGGTCAGGGGCATCTGCAAGATTGGGCTGAGAGTGGTAAACAGAGAATTACTAATGAATTTCACTTAGCCATATGTTTTCCTACTTTATATTTCCTTAGAGCTAAGGCATACTTTAACGTTTTTAACATCGGAATGTTTTACAGTAATCTGTGCAAATGTGGTGGTCTTTTTCTCCACCCCTCCAAATGCTTATTAAAATTAATGGTGTATCATAACAATAAGTAACATTAGAATCCAGGATATATGGTAATTCTGTTATCTAAGCAACTGATGATCTCTCCTCCTTTTTGCTTTCATTTGGATGTCCTACTGTAGGCTTTTTGTACATTTGGGCGCATCATTTATTTACAATGTAACTTGTTTGTTGGTTTCTCAGTAATCTTTCAAGCTATATATATTTAAAAAATATTTTTGAGATAAGCGTAGATCACATGTAGCTGTAAGAAATAAGTTTCCCCTGATGGTAACATCTTGTATAATTCTAGTAGAATATCGTAACCAGGAAATGGACATTGCTACCGCCCCGTGACCTTAGATTTATATTTCCTACACACAGTTATTTGTGTGCGTGTATTTTGTTCTGGGCAGTGTCGTCACATGTAGACTCATGGGACCACTACCACAGTCAGGATCCAGAATGGTTCATTGCCCACATCTTTCAAAGTTGTCCTTGTAGAGTCCTGCCCACTGCTCTCCTGCCTCTCCCCTCCCCAAAAGTCCTTAACCCCTAGCAAACACGAACCCATTCTTCATCTCTGTACTAATGTTATTTTATTGCAAGAGTGTTGCATAGTCGGGAATACTTCAGTTAAGAAAAAAAATAAAAGATCCCGTTCTAGCTTAACCTTAAAAAACAATGGTAAGTTACGTAAATGGAATCGTACAGTATGTACACTTTGTGGATTGGCTTTTTTCAGTCAGCAAAACTTAAGATCCATCCAGATTGATCTGTGTATCAGTAGTCTATTCCTTCTTATTGCTGAGCAATATTTTATGGTGTGGCAGGCTATATGTTGATTTTAATTAGTTATAGGCCCTAAACTGTGACCACTTCAGGGATAGAGGGCATTTTTTAAATCATCCTTGTGTCCCCAACAACTAGTCTGATTCCTAGCACACAGTGGATGTTACAAATATTTGGTAAATGAATGTATTGCTATATGGTTTTATTCTGAGTAATAAGTAGAAAAAAGTATATTCTACCAAGGCGGGTTTGTTGTCAGTAGACATCTTTAGATTAAAGTTGTCAAAGTAACTGTAAATAGTAACTTTTAAAATATACTTGAGATTTGAAGAGGGGAGTTTTTTGCCATTTTGTTGTGTGGGAGAAATGATTAAATTTTTTAGATCTTCATAATCTTTGTTCTCTTTTAGGTCAGACAAAGGGTTTTGTTAGCATATCTTACTTCCTTTTTTTTTTTTTTTCCATATCTTCCTTAAGAACTGTAACAACTTGAAGTTTTTTTTTGTTCAGAAGCATCATTTATATCAGACTTGAAAGGCTCTTTAGAAATGTTCTTTCTCTCCAGGAAGCCTCAAAAATGACTAAGTGCAGTGCTGTTCTTTGAATTTAGGGAGTGTTGGTGGTCTTCAGTGGTGTGGAGAGCCAAAACGTTTAGAAACTGAAGCTTCTACTGGCCAACAGCTGAACTTCTTGAACCTCTCTTCTCCTTTTGACCTGAATTTTCCACTGCCAGGGGAGAAGGGCCCTGCATGCCTTGTGAAGGTACTAAACCTTTTATAGACCTGACCTTGATATAGATGTGGAATGTGTCTCAAAGTTAACATGGAGTACTCTTAGCATTTGTGTTTGTTTTCTGTGGCTGCTGGAGCGAATATTCACCACGTCAGTGGCTTTTAAAACAACAAAAATTTTATCATTTTACAGGCTTTAGGTCAGAAGTCCAACATTGATCTCACTGAAGATAAAATCAAGGTGTCCTTTGGGCTGCATTCCTTTCTAAATGATCTGGGGGAAAATCTGTTTTCTTGCCTTTTCCAGCTTCTAGAAGTGCTCACATTCCTTGGCTTGGGGCCCCTTCTTCCATCTTCAAAGCCAGAGTGTTTTCATAGTCACCTCTTCCTGGAAAGGACCTTTGTGATTCGATTGGGCCCAACCAGATCATCCAGGATAATCTCTTCATCTCAGGGTCTTGAATTTATTCATACCCCCTTTTGCTTATAAGGTAACCTATTCACAGATTGCAGGGAGTAGGATGTGGACCTCTTTGGGAGGCCATGTTCTGTCTACCACGGCATTCTTAAATTCAGTTGAAGAATATGGGGCACGTGGCTGCCTCAGTTGGTGGAGCCTGCGACTCTTAGTCTTGGGGTTTTGAGTTTGAGGCCCATGTTGAGTGTAGAGCTCACTTAAAAAAAGAATTGTAAAATATTTTGAACACAGAAGTAGAACAGTTTTTTTAATTCATGTGAATTCCTATGTCATTTCCAGCTTCCGACAATATCTAACTTTTTCAACATTCTTCTCATCAAAATCTTTTTCTCATTTGTATTTAAAATAAAATAGAGGCAAAAAATCTGTTGCCAGTTTGTTCTATTTTGCTTACCCTGGTTTTTTGATCCTGATAGGTGAAGCAAGCAATGTAAGTTTCAGAAATGATCATTGAGAATTTCCATTCTTTTATCTTGTGGTTTTAAACTTAAGTGGCACTTCAGTTCTGTACCATAGGGACCAGAGTGAGGACGGCTTTACTGCCATGTTTCGGTTCAGCCTCACCAAGAGGAGGCTTTGACAGTTATTAGCGTCCATCAAAGACACAACTTTGAAAGTTTTGAAAACCCTCATGGCCTTTCTGAGTTTTGTGTTAACCCTCCTAATGGGGCATAGTTGGTGAATAAGTCCAAAGTTAGTAATCCTGCAGTTGTTTCCCGCCCCCCTTCTCTTGGTGTTCTGAATAGATTTTGAGATAATGCAGGGTTTTTTTGTTTTTTTTTTTTTTAAGATTTTATTTTTCATTTATCTGAGAGTGAGAGAGAGCACAAGTGGAGGGAGGGGCAAAGGGGAAGGGAGAAGCAGACTCTCTGCTGAGGAGGGAACCCATTGTGGGGTTCTGTCCCAGGATCATGACCTGAGCCGAAGGCAGACGCTTAACTGACTGAGCCACCCAAGCACCCAATAATGCACATTTGTAATGTTAGTCATCCATTGGGAAAGCCTCTTCGAAGTAGTGTGGTGTATTGACAACAGACCCTGGTCTGGGGGTCAGGAGTCCTCTGTTTTAGTGTTAATTGCTAACTAGGAGAATGACTTTAGGCAAGTATTTTATCTCTCTTGGTTTCAATTTATGAAACAAAAGAGTGGCTTTAAATTCCATTTCCTGACCTAAAAATCTAAAATATTATTTCTTTAGCCTTAAAACTAATATTTTATGATTTTTTTGGTGTTATTTAGTCCTAACAACGTGGTTTCTTACGATCTCCTGTCAGGTCTATGAAGACTGGGATTGTTTCAAAGTCAATGATGTTCTTGAGTTATATGGTGTCCTATCTGTGGATCCTGTGCTAAGTATACTGAATAATGATGAAAGGTGAGTCTGTTTGTTCTTTTTTGGGTAACTTTATTTTGATAAAATTTCAAACTTACAGAAGAGCTGGAAGATAATGTTACGAAGAGCTTTCTCCCCTTTACCCAGATTTACCAGTTGTTAACCCTTAGTGCCCCATTTGCTCTGTCATTCATTTGTGCTCTCACATGTGCACGTTTTTGTGTATGTACATGTTTCTCTGAAACACCTGAGAGTAAGTTGCATACATTATCCCCTAAATACTTGAGTCCATATTTCCTAAGAACAAGGACTTTCTCCTATACAGTCAGAGTACAGCCATCAAAATTAGAAACTTTTAGAAAATTAGAAACACTAATCCACACTCCATACTTAATTTCACCAATTATCTCAATCTTGTTTCTTCTGGTGTTTTGTTTTGTTTTTTTTTTTCTTTTTTTAATTTTTCCTTCTTTTCTGTGAGTCAGGATCCGTAGGGTCACATGTTCCATTAATCTGGAACAGTCCTTGACTTCTGTCTTTCCTGAACTTGACACCTTTTTTTTTTTATTTTTTTTAAACTTCGCCAAAATTCATTTCTCACTGTTCTGGAGGCTGGGAAGTCCAAGAGTAAGGTGCTGACAGATCCAGTGTCTAGTGAGGCCCCTTTCCTGGTTGCAGGTGGCTGTCTTTCCTTGTCCTCACGTGGCAGAGAGCCTTGACACCTTTGAAGAGTGTAGCCAGTCATTTTGTAGAATATCTGTTTGGGTTTATGTGGTGTTTCCTCATGCTTAGAATCAGGCTGTCATATGAGGAGGCACCTGATGTCAGTGTGCTGCACTATTGGTGGTGGTAATTTTGATCGTTTGGTTAAGGTGGCATCTGCCAGGTTTCTGTCCTATAAAGTTACTGTTTTTCACTTTGTAATAAGTAATTTGGAAGGAGGTGCTTGGAGATTACATTAATATCCAGTTTCTTATTTAACTTTTGTCCACTTATTTATGTAAAATTTTATTTGTCAGAGAGAGTGTGCACGGGCATGTACACAAGCATGGGAAGTGGCAGGCAAAGGAAGAGGGAGGAGCAGGCTTCCTGCTGAGCAAGGAGCCCCATGTTGGGCTTAATCCCAGGACCCTGGGATCATGACCTGAGTCAGAGGCAGACGCTTAACTGACTGAGCCACCCATGTGTCTCTCATCCACTTACTTTAATATCCATTGATGATTCTATTTTATTTTTAGTTAGAGCATGAGCGGAAGGGGCAGAGGGAGAGGGGGAGAGAATCTCAACCAGATTCCGCGCTGAGCATGGAGCCCAGTGCAGGGGTCAGTCCCACGACCCTGGGATGACAACCTGAGCTGAAACCAAGAGTCAGACGCTCAACCGACTGTGCCACTCGGGCGCCCCTGTCCGTTGATGATTTTTTTTTTTTTTTTAAGATTTTTTTTTTTATTTATTTGACAGAGAGATCACAAGTGGGCAGAGAGGCAGGCAGAGAAAGAGAGGAGGAAGCAGGCTCCCTGCCGAGCAGAGAGCCCGATGCGGGACTCGATCCCAGGACCCTGAGATCATGACCTGAGCCGAAGGCAGAGGCTTTAACCACTGAGCCACCCAGGCGCCCCCGTTGATGATTCTTGATCGGTTATTACTAGATGGTGATTTTCCATCTCAGTCACTCCTTCTGCACTTGTTTATTAGCATTCTGTTAGAAGAGAGATTTTCCTTCTCATTTGTTTACTTAAGTAATTTGTTTATTTCAGTGTGGCTGTTAGTCTGGTGCTCGAGATTCAGGTTTTCTCATTTGGCTAGTGAGAGTCGTTGTAAGCAGGCTCTGCGTCTTTGCTGACGTGACCTCATTTTTGAAAATGTCTTTCCTGGCACACACGCTGTTTCAACCTCATCTGTCCTTCCTCTACTCCGGCTGCAGTACCAGCCATTTTGCTAAGGAGCATCAGTTTCTTTTAGTGAGGAGTTTTATTTAAAAGTCAAGATCTGAGTGCTTGTGTGCTCACTGGTATCAGGATTGGTATTGCTTCTCTGCCCTTTTAATGGGCGGGGCTAGGAAATACATAGACGCATACACTGTGCGCGTACAAATAAATGCACATTTATATGCCCGTACACGTGCATCTTCATGTATTTTCAAGTCTATCAGAACTGAACAGAACATTCACAGTGTTTCCAGTTCCAGTTCTGCACTCAGATGTTCTCCCTTCTCCCTTCCCCTATTTGTAGCCCCCCTTCTAATAGAAAGAAGCTTGACTCTCATTGTTCTCAACGTATTTCCACAGTGCAGAGGAGGTAATTTCAGAATCAGCAGTCCACACCGCTGCAAAAAACAAACCTTGTAACTCTCATCCAAGACTGGTTTCCATTTCTTTTTATTTTAGAATGAGGCGTACAGTTAGAGTGCTGTGTCTAAAATTACCGGGGTGAGTTTTCTTCCCATTTGGTCCTTTTGCTCATTATTCATTTTATGTGGTTAGGTTCGGTTGGTTTCCATTGCATTTCTCTTCAGAGTGTTTCTTCTGTCCTTACTGCTTTGATTTTTTTTTTTACATATTCATGAGTTTTTATTAGAGCATACACTAAGTTTGTATGAAAAGTGGTGGTACATGTTTTGAAGAGTTTAATTTTTAAACTTTAAAATCTGTTAACATTTTCTCATTTGTTTTGATTTTTTAAGTATAGAAAACATTGACATTGTTACCCAAATCAGAGCTATATACAAAGAATATAGGGGTGCCATCTCCCCTGCCCTGTTCCCACTCAAGCTCCATAGAGAACCAACCTGTTTCTGCCTTTATCTTTACTGTATTTTTTGCAAAAATAAGTAGACATGTGTATATTTTATTCCCCTTTATTATATAAAAGATAGCATGTTATATGTATTCCTTTACACTTTCTCTTCACAGCTAACAATATATCCTGAAAATCCAGATCTTCCTCATTCTTCTTGTTTTGTCTTGAGTTTGCCAAGGAATGGAGTCCTAACCTCCCCCCTGCAACGTAATAGTTTTCTTGTTGGGTATTGGACATTCATCTTGGTTTCCCTATAAGAAGAACTTACTTTTCACTATTACAATAAAGGGGGGGACACAGACATATTTAAACAACTTTAAATAGCATTCCTTAATAATAGTATTGCAAATTGCTTGCCTTGGCTGTTTCTGGTGATGATGATCTTCCTGCTTCAGTCACTTCATTGGTTGAAGCCGCTTAGTGCCCAGAGAGAGCCAGATGGCTTGGGGTGCCGACCTGGTGTGGCCATTTACCGGCCACGTGACTTCTGCAGGGCCTCACCTTCCCACTGGAGACCAGTGTAGGTGAGGCGTTAATGAACTGGTGTGTGCATAGAGAAGGACCCTGCCTGGCACGTGGTCCAGACCACGTACGGTTCTTTTCGTCCTTGTGTGTGAGGCAGGCGGCCATGTGAATGGGTAACTCTGTAGAGCAACCTGTGAAGTCTGAAGTTCTAAACACATCTTAGTGATTTGTTTCAGTTGTATCACAGTAAATCCATTGTCTGCTAATTTATTTAGCAAATCTGAAAAACTCAACACTTTTTTATTTCACTGCTTGACTACTCACTATTCAAGGGAGGGGTTGTGGAGGAATAAAAGTTAGGAAAAACAATTAGCAAGATAAGAGATGAATGGATCTTCCACACTGAGTAATAGATGCCTAATGGCTTATGAGAAAAAGACCCTGGTTTTTGAGACAGGCTGTGAAGCGTTTCATGTCTCTGCCAATGAAGTGATTTCAAAACACAGACACTCTTCACCAGTGATGTGCTCTATCCCATTAACCGCAGCTACAGCATACTCAGTGAAAGTGTTCTTTTTCTTGAAAAACACATATATATCCTTGTGTGACCTAACTAGCCTGAGAACTGTGTGATCTGACCATTGAGAATGAGGAGCCATTTTCCGTTCTCTAGGGAGACGTACAGGTGGAACTGTTTTTGGCTTGAATTCTCATGTTCAGAGATGTGGCTGTGACTTGTGACTTTCTCCTCTCTCCGCAGGGATGCCTCTTCACTCCTGGATCCGATGGAATGCACGGACACGGCCGAGGAGCAAAGAGTGCACAGCCCTCCTGCTTCATTAGTGCCAAGAATTCATGTGGTTTTAGCCCAGAAGTTGCAGCACATCAATCCTTTACTGCCTGCTTGCCTTAACAAGGAGGAGAGCAAAACCTGTAAGTGTAAGTGCTAATGCCTTGGGAGCCAGAGACCGTGGGCCCCTGGGCGGGAGCCGCCTGCGACACGTGCTCTGCTCACGGTGGGGCCGAGGCAGCCAGATCCTCGTGCTCAGCCTCAGTCTCTCTAGTAGTCGTCGTGACTCTGGCCCGTTTTCCTTCCCGTTAATTCTCTTTGTTAAGATGAGGCAAAAAAGAGTTTACAAGCTGTCTTATCTCAAAGATTGGCATCACTTAATGACCAGTATTTAAGTCTACACTAGTTGTCTAGTGACTTTAGTGCTTTGTTCCACTTGGGTTTGTTTTTTTTTCCTTCTTAGCCTGAGACACTCAGGAGGAGCTGGTGTGTGTGTTCTGAGTGTGGTCTCCCTCCCTTCTCCAGTCGTTTCAGGTTTCATGTCTGAATTGTCTCCCGTCCGAGCAGAGCTGCTTGGGTTCCTCACGCATGCGCTTCTGGGAGACAGCTTGGCCGCCGAGTACCTGATCCTGCATCTCATCTCTACGGTGTAAGTGCCAAGCTCCCGGCGGCCTGCGGTGGGGGGTGGTGCTGATGGCGCAGAAGAGCAGGAAGGTTGCTCAGGCCATTGGTGTTACAGTTCATTAGCTGCATCATCAGGTGGTTTTTATTCAGTGTGACAAGTGTTACATGAAATCACACATTCTTTGTCCACCTTTTTTGTTTCACATGTAACCTTTTGTTTATGTCTCCCTTAAATATAAGAGCCACAGTCAGACAAAGAACCTGGCTGATAAGTAAAATGAGCTGTTTTATTCTTTCTGCATTCTGAATTCTTGGTTTATACATCCCACAGCTCTGCAAGGCCCACGGGGCGCACATGTAATTTGTAGCTGAAGGTGCTCACCTCCTTTCCACCCCTCCACAGGTCTCTGTTTCCTGATTTCCGAAGTAATGAGTGTTTTCAACAAGTTCCAGGAGCATAAAGAAACTGGAAACTGTCATCTCACCCACTGAGAGATGATCTCTGTTAACACATTTGGCTCATGTTTGTTTCATCTTTTTGTTTACATATGTGTACATCCCTGCACAGGTCTCCGTGGTACTCTAAACGCCGATCTTGTTTTTATCATTTACTATGTGTTAAACATTCTTCCTTTGTAATTCTTCATGAACTTTTTAATGGCTGTACAGTATTTCATTGTAGACCATTGTTCTAGTTCCGTAAATGCTGGTTTCCTAACTTCCCTCAGTTCCAAATGACCCTGCAGTCAGTGCCTTTGTTCTCCACATCCTCCCTCGGCGAGGATTTCAGACCGCAGCACATAATGGCTGAGTGCACAGGCTTTGGAGCCAAACCCTGCAGGTTCAAATCCAGCTCTCCCACATCCTGCTGCGTGAACTCGGGCATGTTACTTCAGATTTCTGTCTCAGATTTCTCACCCGTACAGCGAAGGTGACTTGCCTCAGAGAGCCTGGGAATTACACGAGACAGTTAAGCACTCCGAACAGTCCTAGCGCATGCACAATGCTCATGCGCAAACGCTGGCTGTTATTGTTATTATTCTGATAAATGAGCTGGTCAGAGTAATTTGCTTTATTTTTAATGACAATATTTTGCTAATCTTTGGTTGCTTTTCGTTGGAAATTGGGAATCCACTTGAATATCTTACTGGTTGGTATCTTTTTTTTTTTTTTTTCCTAGGTATACAAGAAGAGATGTTCTTCCCCTGGGAAAATTCACAGTTAACTTGAGTGGTTGCCCAAGGAATAGTACCTTCACAGAACACTTGTACCGGATTATTCAACATCTTGTTCCAGCAGTAAGATCAATATAAATATTAATTATTATATAAATAATAATTATTAGAGATCTGAACACACTGGGGCGCCTGGGTGGTTCAGTCAGTTAAGCATCTGCCTTTGGCTCAGGTCATGATCCGATGGTCCTGGAATTGAGCCCCACGTTGGGCTCCTTACTCAGGAGCCTGCTTCTCCCTCTGCCTCTGCCCCTCCCCCCTCCACTCATGTTCTCTCTTGCTCGCTCTGGTCTCTCTCTCAAATAAATTAAAACAAAAGGAAAACCTGAGCGCACTTTAAAAACTCATCTAATTGTCTTTCATTCAACCCAAGTATTTCAATTTGAAATTGTAATAGATCTTATTAAGGGGAAACAAAGCCTGTCAGGTTCCACAATTTACATACTCACCCCTAAACACTTCGCTTTTCTTTTATTGCCTTAGCACAAATTTCTGTGACTCTTACGGCACGATTGCAAGTAAATCCCTTAAGATTATGCTGTTGGTTGATCCCAGTTTGTGCAACTTGGTATCTATCCTTTGTGTGCATTAAAATCTTAAGTCTTTAAATAAGCCTGAATTACAAGAGCATAATTCATTTAGCTGAGGTAATAAAGATCTTTATCTCCATGGCCCCAGTTTTAATTCCTGTTTAGAAAGTCTTTGTTTGCCAGCGTGTGTGGAATGCAGGGTTTGTGTGGTGGTGAGACACTGGGAATGAAGAAGTTGCTTTTGACTCGTCATGTGACTGACAATGCGGATCACTTCTTATTTTGGAGATTTAAGAGGTTAAAATAGATCATTCATGTGACCGTGCCGTTGGAGGGTAAGTGCTAGCACTCTTCCAGGCCCGTAAACAGCAGTGGACCAAACAGACTAGCATTTCTCACACTCCTTGCTTCCCTTGACACTCTGAAAAAATTATGGAGGACTCAAAGAGGTGTAGTTTATCTGGGTTGTTTTTATTACCAGTTTGCCATAGTAGAAATTAAAACTAAAAATAGACTAAAATATTCATGAAAATATATCAATATATCAATTATGTATGAACATAAAATATTTTTGTAACAATAGTGTTTTCCCAATTCAAAAAACATTAGTGATAAAAGTGACATGGTTTAAAATTTTTACCAATCTCTTTAATATCTGGATTAATAGAAGACTGCTGAATTGAAGAACCCTTTCTGCATTCAGTCTCTTATAATAGGATGTTTTGATTAAAGTATATGACGGAAAGCTGGCCTTTTTGGATAGCTGTGGATTTCTTGGATACTAGACTAAAACTGCCCACATGACATTTTCTTTTTTCTTTTTTTTTTAATTGAAAGATTTTATTTATTTGTCAGAGAGCATACAAGCACAGGGGGTGCAAAGGGAGAAGGAGAAGCAGGCGCTCTGCTGAGCAGGGAGCCCGATGCGGGACTCAATCCCAGAACACTGGGATCATGACCCGAGCCGAAGCCAGACACGTAACCAACCTAGCCACCCAGGCGTCCCCCTACATAACGTTTTCTTGAAGGATAGTTGCAAGTGTGAAATCTCTAATGTCCTCAGTGAATTTTTTATACTCTGTTGCAGTAAATTCATTGGTCTGTCTTGCATATCGAATGGGTCTTTTATCCATGCATGATTTTGACCTTGTGGACTCTATAAAAATTGTGTCAGCAACTCCTTGGGAGTTCCCTGGACCACATTTTGGGAATTGCTGAAATAGATTTTAGATTATCGTGGTAGAAGACCAACAGATAATAAGTAAATACAGAATCTGTCATTGAAGTGCCACAGGAAGAATAAAGGCCCAGGAGAAGAGGACTGGGGAGCACGGGGCTGGGGGAGAGTAGCTCACGTGTGCAGTGTGGTCGGGGAAGGCCTCGCCTTCCAGGAATTCGGGGAGAGACTTGCAGTGTGGGAGCAAAGCCGCATGGCTCTGTTGGGGGGAATGTCGGTGCTGGGAGAGAGGAGAGGACAGGCCCGGAGGCTCTGAGGCAGCTGTGCGCTCTGCCGCGTGGAGGCGCGCAGACAGGCCGGTGCGGCTGGTGTGGAGTGAGTTCTGGGGAGAAGGGAAGGAAGTAAAGTCCGAGCAGCAGCCTAGTGCACAGACGGGCACGAGTTACGTTTCTAAATATAAAAGTTATTTCCTTTTTGATCTTTTTATTTTGCATCGCTTCGTAGTGGGTTTGTGGGTTTCACTCTTTCATTGTTACCATATCCCACTCCCTTCCATTCCTCTTGTGTGTTTGTCTGGTGCCGAACTCTTTCTGAACACTTGGCTCGCTCATATCGTGTTTCGTTTTCACGGTGGGTTCCGTATGCGCGACCTGCTTCTGCTGACGTGGAGCTAGACCCTGCCGTGTGCCCCTTGTGTTTTGACAGACTGGGCTTCTTTAGGGCTTGTTGGCTTCTATCTATAAAATGGTCCGAGCCCTCTGCCCCATTTTCTTTGCATCACCGAGCCATAGTACAGTAATCCCGTAAATTCTGAAAGTTTCTCTCTTCCTCGGCACCCTTCTTCTTCCCAATTCCAGTCCCCACCCTTACCACACAAACTTCTATTTAGGCTGGAGGGATGGGGGGAGAGTGGAGTGTGAAGCAGGGTGCAGAGGGCCTTGGGTGGTGGGCTCGGAGAGCCGGAGGGGGTGCAGAGGCGTCTGACAGATCCTGGGCTGGAGTCGGATGAGGAGGCGGCCTACAGTGCGTTCTAGGACCCGCAGCGCCCGGGCCCCGCGCAGCGCGCTCTGCTCCTCAGCTCTCCTTGCGACAGCGGGAGTCTGAGGAATGACTGTGATTTTAATGATTTTAACTCCAGGAGCACTGAAGAAAATTAAGCTTTTCTCTCCCTGTCTTCAATAAATAAATATTTTCTGTTTTGCTAGCCTGGGGTTGTGGTAGATAAAAGAATTCAAGCTTCTGAATATTTGGCAGATGCATCTGAATTACCTATCGTTTGTTTCTGGTTTGCTGGTAAATTAGAAATTAAGAATACTGCACAAAACAGTTGAGAATAAAACGGCACATAGAATAGTGAAATTCTTATTTAAGGTGTAGATTTATTATTTAAGGTGTATATGTAAGATTTTTGCTTTAAGAGCTCAAGAAGCTACGAAACTACATCCTTAGAAATTAAGATTTTTCCTTATACACAAATGGAAAGTATTTAACCCCAAATATGTATTTTCTTAAAACAGGGAAATTTTATTCCTCGCTCATTAAAAAAATTTCTCTTTGCAGTCTTTTCGTCTGCAAATGACTATAGAGAACATGAACCATTTGAAATTCATCCCCCACAAAGACTATACAGCCAACCGCCTGGTCAGCGGGCTCCTGCAGCTCCCGAGCAACACTTCCCTCGTGATCGACGAAACTCTCCTCGAGCAAGGGCAGCTGGATACACCAGGTACAGACACGGGTGTCTCCCTTCATGTCTAACCTCCCATGAAAGCCAGATCTGGTGATGACTTGTAGAAGAATCACTGATCGAGAGACACTCATATTTCACAGTACTTAAGATCAAGGCTTGCCATGTGAATTTGTCTAATGGGGGAACTGTCCGCTCACAGACTGTGTGCATCAGCTGTGTTTTGTCCTGCTGTCAACATGGTACAGTGACGGGGCAAGGACGTTGCAAGTTGCTCTTGAAAGGCTGAGAAGATCTTGCCTTCAGTCATATGTTAGCTTAAAAGAAAAGTGTAGAGAAGATCTAATAAAACATTTTTTACTGTGAGTGTGAAGTTTAAAATTTTTTTTATCAAAGACTCTGGAAAAAGGTTGGAAGGATTGAACTAACCTCAGTTATGGAACTTGTTATAAATTGGCAAGGAAACTGGTTGCTTTATTTGTCCTCAAATGATGTTTGAGAAGACACCTTGCTGGCGGTAAGTTCAAAAGGGAAAGGTAGAAGAAAAAAAATAGCGTGGACGGGTATCCTTAAGACACAGGTGAGTATAAAAAATCAGTAAAATTCAGTAACCTTACTTCTTTGCATAAAAATCATTTTAGTTCTACCATATTGTTCTAGACCTGTGAACACACCATACAGAAAGTGATTGTGCTTACTGGGAACCTGTCTTATGCCCAGTTGCATACAAGATGCTAGATTAGATTTGGGGGGGTCTTGGCCCCAAAATACATTTATGTGGGGTGACCAGTATTGTCTGTGAAGCCTATTACTTAGTGAACATTTAGCTTAGGAAGTTGAACAGTGCGTGAGATACTTTTCTTTTTTTTCTTTAAAGCAGCAAAAATGTCATGTCTTACAGCATTTGTTTAGGTGATTAAAATCAAGTAAGCAAAAAAAAAATTTTTTTTCCCTAGGTGTTCATAATGTGACTGCCCTGAGCAACCTGATAACGTGGCAAAAGGTGGATTATGACTTCAGTTACCACCAGATGGAATTCCCCTGCAATATTAATGTGTTTATTACTTCGGAGGGGCGGTCACTCCTTCCGGTACGGTGAGGTATTGTAAGATGGAGGGAGGTTACCTTGGAAAGATACCTGTATTTTTGTTTTGTTTCTTGGCACGACTTGTTATTGAGAGGTTAAACTTGTTTCAGAATCGGGGCTGCTGATTGTTAGTAAGAGAATTGATTATTTTGTTCCTGCCTGGAGGATGAAAACCCATCTGTGAGGAACCAGATATGGCAAATCACAAGACAAGCAGAGGAAGGCTGTTGGGCGCAGCAACTCCCACATCCAGGCATAGAAAGTAGAGGCTGTCTATAAATTGCCTGATTCACATCTAGACCTTTGTTCTTACTGTCTCGGTCCCATTGTTTTCTGTCAATCTAATGTGAGAAATACTTTAGAGTTCCTTTTAAAATGTTCCCGATGACATGGTAATTATTTTTGTGCTTTATGGTGAAATGCTCTGGTAAATCATCAGAGTGACTGATGAAGAGAGCTTTTAATTGAGTTTTTTCATGTTGAGAAGTACGCCCAGTTGTTTCCAAAGGTGTACAGTCTGTGTGAACTCGTGGTCCCTGTGATTTATGAGAAATTGCTTGTGAACGAGAATGAAGTGGCCCGTGTGTAAGTTTTCTGTGGGAAAGTGTGGTTTGCTTTATGTGGTTTCTAGAGAGGCAGATCCAGTGAGACACAGAGCACAGATTCCAAGATTAAGGAAACCTTGAAAGGGTTTTAAGTAGCTGCTTTTCAGAGGCTGGCTGCCTTTCTGTGTCCGCTCGGCCTGTCGAGGAGGGGTCAGTAACCAAAGAAGGGCTCACGCTAGCCGTGAGCGCCGAGGGCGTCCCGCGTCCCGGCGCTTGTGGGTTCGTGTTAAAAAGTGCCCCCCACCCCCGCCGTGAGGGACAGTCGTGCCCGATGCCTTCGCGGGCTGGTGCGGACCGAGCCGCGTCCTGGCGAGCCCGTGCGGCGCTTGTCTCCCCAGGCGGACTGCCAGATCCACCTGCAGCCGCAGCTCGTCCCGCCCAACATGGAGGAGTACACGGACAGCCTCCTGTCGGCCGTGCTGCCCTCCCTGCTCAACAAGTTCCGCATCTACCTGACGCTGCTGAGGTTCCTGGACTACAGCATCTCCGATGAGATAACCAAGGTGCGCGCGCGCTGACGGAACCGCGGCCCGTGCTGCCCTAGACGGTCCGCTCGGCTCGGGCTCCCGCGGCTCCCGGCCGGCCGGGCCGGCGGCGTGGTCTCTGTGCGTCGTCCGTCTGTCCGGCTCCATCGCCGCGTTCAGAGGCCTCGCTGGCTGCCGTTGTCCCTCGGTCGGCGCGGGAAAGACCCGGTACTGCTCTGTACCCTTGCCGTGTCATCCCCCTGACAGTCACCTGCGTGGGCTCGCGGCGCCGCGCGGCGTCCTCTCGTTCGGGCCCGGAGGCGCCGCGTGGTTCCCGCAGGCCGGATCCGCCGCCACCGGTTCCGTCCAGGTGCTGCTTGTCTGGGACGGTCCCGGTTTCTCCGTGTTTGAGGACCGCTTCTCCTGGACGTAGAGTTCTCGGTGTGAAGACGTGTTCCTCCAGGCTTTGTCCGTGTGTCCTCCTGTCGCCCGCTGGCCCCGAGGGTTCCGAGGAGCCGCTGCTTCGGGCTCAGGGGCTCCGCTGCGCCGGTGCCGTCGACACTCTCCCCGGCGTCCGGCCGTCCGCGGGCGCCGTCTGGGGGGCCGCAGCGCCCCCCCGCGGGCCGGGCCGGCTGCTCGCGCGTGCGGGTGGACGCGGGTCGTGCGGGAGTGCGTGAGGAGTTTGGGGAGGCTTTGACCGTTCCTTCTTGAAATTCCTTTCTGCCTCTTTCTCCTTCCTCCTTCCAGCACTGCTGTGAGTGTGGGCGCGCTTGATGGTGGCTCACAAGTCGCGGAGGCTCCGTGCATTTTCCTTCTCCCTTCGCTTTCTCCTGCACAGACCGGCCACGTGCGGCCGAGCTTTCTGCACATTTGCAGACTTTCTCCGCCTGCCGCACAAAGCTCAGCCTCGTTCCCAGTGAATTTTAAGTCTCAGTCACCTTGTTCAACTTCAGAATTTGTTTGCTTTTTTTTTTTTTAAAGGCTTTATTCAGAGAGAGCAAGTGAGTGAGTGGAGGAGAAAGAAACAATCCCAAGCAGACTCCACACTGAGCGTGGAGCCCAGTGCTGTGCCCCGTCCCACAACCCAAGGTCATGACCTGAGCTGAAACCAAGAGTCAGACACTTGACTGAGCCAGCCACCCCCTACTTGCCTTTTGTCCCCCCAAAGATTTTATTTATTTATTCGACAGAGATCACAAGTAGGCAGAGCAGCAGGCAGAGAGAGAGGAAGAAGCAGGCTCCCCGCTGAGCAGAGAGCCCGATGCAGGGCTCGATCCCAGGACCCTGAGATCATGACCTGAGCCGAAGGCAGAGGCTCAACCCACTGAGCCAGCCAGGCACCCCTCTTGCTTGCTTTTAAAATAATCTCTCTCTCTCTCGATACTTTTTTATTCGTGGTGACATCATTCTCATGCTTTTAGTTCTTTATATGTGGTTTTCTCTAATTCTTTGAATATATTTAAAGAGCTGATTTAAACTCTTTCTCTAGGGGCACTGGCTGGCTCAGTGGGTTCAGCATCTGCCTTTGGCTCAGGTCATGATCCCAGGGTCCTGGGATCGAGCCCCGCACCAGGGTCCCTACTCAGCGTGCAGCCTGCTTCTCCCTCTCCACCGCTTGTGCTCTCTCGTGTGTGTGCTTGTGCGCAGTCTCTCTCCCTCTCAAATAAGTAGATAAAATTAAAAAAAAAAAAAAGAAAAGAAAAGTCGGGGCCCCTGGGCGGCTCAGTGGATTAAAGCATCTGCCTTCGGCTCAGGTCATGATCTCAGGGTCCTGGGATTAAGCCCCGCATCGCACCGGGCTCTCTGCTCAGCGGGGAGCCTGCTTCCCCCTCTCCCTCTGCCTGCCTCTCTGCCTGCTTGTGATCTCTGTCTGTCAAAAAAAAAAAAGTCTTTGTCTAGCAAGTCCAATATTTGGGCTTCCTCGAGGACCTTTTCTGTTGACTTCTTTGTTTCCAGTGAAGGGGTCCAGATACTCTTGTTTCTGTGTCTCATTTTTGTTTTGAAAACCAGCTATGTGGAAGCCAGGATAGCTCTGCTCTGCTGCGGCGGATCCTCCCCCCTAGGGTTTGTTGTTGCTTAGTGACTCTTCCAATGAACTCTGTGACGCGCATTCTTTGTATGCGGCTCCTGGAGTGTCTGCGAGCTCAGCGGTCAGTCAGTGATCAGATAGAGATTTAATTTCCTTAGATGCCTGGGAACAGGTCTCCCAGTCAAAGCCAAGGGCCCTGTGTGCACACGGGGGCAGGCCTCCAACACTCTGGCACACAGCGTACAGCTGTGACCCGCTCTTCTCTTTCTGCCCGCACAGAGCACTCACTCAGGTTAGCTCAGGGCCCTTCCGATCTGAGTGTGCGCGCGGCCTTTTGCACGTGGGTGACCTGCACTCCTGGGGAGATAGAGATCGTCCTTTGGAGGCTTTTGGGGGAAAATTTTTCATTTCCTAGTTTTTTCTTTTAAGGATTTTGGTGGGTTGTCTGTTTGTCCCAACTACTATCCAGTGCGTGAAGCAGCCGGGTTGATGAGTAATTGCTTCTGATTTTGATAAATTCCCTGGGAGAAGAAGAGGCTGTTCACATTGGGTAAGCGGAGTCTGGCTGAATGAAGACAGCCTTGCCCGTGGATTCTCGCCGGGAGCCGCAGGCAGAGTGTGACAGATCTCAGGAATGGTGCTTTGAAGGAACCCTCTCCTGCGGCCTCTGGGCTGTCCCTTTTCAGGGCGTGGGCTGGGTGGGTGGGGAAATGAAAATGCCTTAGAGCCCAGTGTTCGTTCTTGACCGAATGCTCCCTGTGTTCTGGTTAATTTTCAGATTCTAGAAGAAGCAGATTTTGATAGTTTTTGCTAGTGTTCTTGTACCCTTCAGTGGTGGAAAGAATTTTCTGAGGCCCTCCGTCACTCTGCCACTTTTGCTGACGTCACCCTGCCCTGTTGGCCTTGCACGTGGCTGACCCAGATGTTTGCCTGGCCGCCCGCCGGCTCTGTCGGCAGCACTGGCCTGCGGGGGGGCGGGACTTTCACCCTCCTTTCTCTGAGGAAGCCTCAGCAGAAGGGCTGATACCTCGTTTGCACATCGGCCAGTGGACCGTGTTACTTTTTCCCTGCGTAATACACAGTGTTTGTTCATAAGCAGCAGTGTTCAAGTCCACTTACTCTCTCGGTACAGGCGGTTGAAGATGACTTTGTGGAAATGCGCAAGAACGACCCTCAGAGCATCACTGCGGATGACCTCCACCAGCTGCTCATCGTGGCTCGGTGAGTAGTCCGTGTCCGTAACTGCTGTTTTCGTAAGCTCTGTGTGAACCTTCCGATTTTTAGAAGTAACTGGGATTGGTACCAGTGGAAAGGTTTTTCCTTTAAGGGTTTAGTGAAGGGGGTTGTTTAGCCAGTGACCAGTGGAACAGGCTTGTTCTTTTGTCTCTAACCTTCAAAGATCCCTTCGTGGAAGTCTAACTTGGCTCTTGACTTGTCTGTAGCTGCCAGATGGTCTTGACCCCTAACCCAGCATATTCTGAGGTTCTTTTAAAAAAAAAAAAAAGGCGGGGGGGAGAAAAAGAACTAGATCCTGTCCTAGGTCTAGACTTAAATCTGTTTGTGTGTTTCACGCCAGGTTTCTGTCTCTCAGTGCCGGTCAGACAACACTGTCGAGAGAGCGATGGCTCAGAGCACAGCAGCTGGAGTCTTTAAGAAGAACCAGGCTTCAGCAGCAGAAATGTGTGAATGGAAATGAACTTTAAAGATCTGACGCCTAGGAGAGTGGTGGGCAGATTGTGGCCACATTATTGTAAAATTCAAATACCATTTATACCACATTGTTTTGTAGATAATTTGTATCAAAAACCAATGACTTTTCCTGAAATCAGCCTGGTAACATCTGAAGTTTATATAATATTCAGTAAGGGCTTTTACCTTACTGATTTTATGGAGCTTTTGATTGTTTTATAATTATATAAATTAGTAACAATGTACAAAAATGTATTTGATATTAAAAGTTTAATATTGACGATAATGTTGCTGATACCATTTCCTTAGTTTCAGCTAAGTCATAGGTCAGTCAGATTCTGTTGATGCTCATGTCAGCTTCACTTGAAAATTGTTGGAATTCCAAAGTCAGAGGAGTTGTTCACTTGAGATTTTTACAATGTCTTTCCAATTAACGGTGGGTCTGAATGTGTTTAGTGGTCGAAGTTTGGGGAATGGGGTGTACCTGCCATTAATTCACATGACTGTGTGAAATTCTGTAGTATCATTTCCCAAACATTTGACCACAGAAGTTTTTTTTCCACTTAACAGTTGTTAATAACCTACAGAATTAGTCTTTTTTACATGGCAGTGGTTCCCAGACTTTTGGATTCCATGGACCAGTAACATTTCCAAAAATTTGGGGGACAGGGTTGCCAATGTATTTTGCCAAGTAATCTGAAAGAAACCACTGTATTATATCACTTTTTTTTTTTTTTTTTTATGAAAGGACGGTCTCAGAATGAGAGTCCTTTAAATGGAATAAATATAGCTTTTTTGGAAAAAAAACACTACATTGTCCTTATTTTTCTCATTTCACCCCCGTGCATTTGGGAACCACTGTTTTACGGAACTTAAAGGAATGCTGCCCTAGGATAGGTTGTTTTGCCCAAATAGGAAGAAAGCAAAGTTAACTTTTTAAAATATGCCTTCTGTAGAAAATAAAGTTTTAAATTGTTTTCCTAGTAATTGTCATTTAGTTGCTTTGATGATGGTGTTGGATTTTAAACTTTTGTGTAAGTTTTTCCATTAGTTCCAGATGTGTTAGTCAACGAACATATCTGCTAATCCAGGAATACCCAAGAAAGCCATAGGTAAGTTTTTCCCAGACCAGTTACAGATTTAACTTTTTTTTTTTTTTTTTAAAGATTGTATTTATTTGACAGAAACAGAGGGAGAGGGGGAAGCAGGTTTCCTGCTGAGCAGAGAGCCTGATGCGGGGCTCTATCCCAAGACACCAGGATCATGACCTGAGCCAAAGGCAGAAGCTTAACTGTGACTGAGTCACCCAGGTGCCCCTAATGTAAAAGGTTTTTTTTTTTTTTTAAAGGTTTTATTTATTTATTTGACAAACAAAGACCACAAGTAGGCAGAGAGGCAGGCAGAGGAAGGGAAGCAGGCTTCCTGCCGAGCAGAGAGCCCAACATGGGGCTCGATCCCAGGAAACTGGGATCATGACCTGAGCCGAATGCAGAGGCTTTAACCCACTGAGCCACCCAGGCAGGTGCCCCTAAAAGTTTTTAAAGTAACAAAAATATCATTACCCATACTTAGAAAGCAATTTAATACAGTATAGTAGTGTAATTGTGGTATCAAGAATGTTTGGAAAGTTTAGACCATTTTTTTAAGTTATCAGTGGTTATGTATGAAGATTAATGTTTTTTGTTTTTGTTTTTTTTTTTTAAAGCCAGTAACTTACCTAGTGGGACACAGATCAGCTAAATGATCCTGTAAGTATTGTTTTGGCATCCTTCCCCCTCCCCCTCCAAATTGATATTGCTAAACAAGGAAACAGGGTGAGCCTTGAAAAGCAAGGAATTCATTATGCCTAATGAACTGAAGTAGAAACGACTAGCTGTTTAACTTTTCCTAAACTCCAATCTAGTTTTACAAACTAATGTAAATAATGTTTATATTTAGAATTCTAACTGGTTTTCATTTTTATAACTGGTAGAGTAAACTTCCTTAATCTTTTAGAAACAAAATGAAGACTCAACTGGATTTGTGGGAACAAAATTCCAGAGAGTAGATTAGTTACTGTGGTTATTGTGCAAACGTGAATTGTGATTTACCAAAGGGAAGTACATAATTTGCTTGATCTTGCAGAAAAGTTCCCTTGAAAGGAAAATGCTCTTTCAAATAAACAAAACTTCCCCAATTATTAGTACTTTGGGTTATTGTTCATTATTGTAAGACTTACCCCGTGATGCGTGAGAAAAGGTCCAACGCCCTCCTTATGGGAAACCTTTACTAAAAGCTTACCGTGGGAGGTCGTGCAGTCTCCTGTTGGGTTCCCACTGGGGAAAGAGCCTGGAACCTGGGCTTCAGAACCACCTTTCTTTCCTGGTTTGCCCACACACTGGACAGGAACGTTTGCTATTCCTATTTGAGTCAGTGGGAAACTGAAC
Source organism: Enhydra lutris kenyoni (assembly GCF_002288905.1). Taxonomy (NCBI): domain Eukaryota; kingdom Metazoa; phylum Chordata; class Mammalia; order Carnivora; family Mustelidae; genus Enhydra; species Enhydra lutris. The sequence goes on along the minus strand of NW_019154096.1, from coordinate 69,661,390 downwards.
ATAACACCCTGCCTGGAATTAAACATTGCCTTCTTTTTAGTTTCCACAAATCTCCTTGGGACACATTTCATGCAGTTTAAAAGATACATTTATCACTTGACCTTTGCTTTTATTTTCTCTCCCATTGTGCCACACTTTAATACTTTCAAGACCAGAAGAAAAGAACAGAATAAAGCGTTCGGTTTCAGTGTTTGGATGTTTAAAATTTGATGGCTTGTGATGCATTTCATTTTTAAGGTCTACATATAAACACTTAAGAGAGGAAAATACTGGAAAGGCTGAGACCCAAGTGATCAGTTATAGCAAATTTACCTTATGAATTTTTTAACCTGATTTAGAGATCAACATTATCTTTAAAGTATTATTTAAGGAATTCTCATACACGTTGTCACTTTAAATTACAATGATGTTTTATTTTAAATAGTCACAAGATTTGACACTTCCCAAAAAAAGATACCACTAATAAATAACAAATGTTGAAATACTTATCAAAGTTACAACAGACATAATGTTTAGCTGAGAATCACTTCAACAGAGTAAGGCTCTAAAGATACCAGACAAACCAATACTTGTTTGGAATAAGGTGTGCAATGTTCTTGTATGGGCTTTTCTGAGGCCACGGTTCCATGGGGTCAGGATCATAGTCATGAATCAGTTCTAGTACAGCTGTGCATCAGACTAAATTTTCTGCAGTTTATAGTCTAGACAAGAGGTTAAGGAATGTTCCCCTGCAAAAACTTACAACCTGAACATTCATTTCAAGAATTACCAGTATCTGATAAAGGTAGTCTTCCATTCCTAAAAACAGCAGAATAATTTAATAGGTGCTGGTAGTTACATCTGGTGTCTCAGGTTTTATGACTGACAGGTCTTTAATTCTAGACTTTGGGGTGTACAAGGGGCAGAGTATTTTAAATTTAAGTAGACTGTGGGGAAAATCAGGATCAAACGGGCATATACCTTTCTTGACTGCAGTGCCAGTAACCCTCAATTTACTCTTAATAGGGAATGGTTAAGCCATCAAAACTAGAGTTTTTTAATATTCAAATGCTTCTTCGTACTAGTAACACTCAAAAGTCACTAAAAACTAAATATTTAACACAGAAATGAATGGACAAACAGAAGACAAATTATGAAAAAGCTATTCCCCTAAATGTGTCCATGTTCATCCTTCGTGTTTACTTCCTATGCTTCACTTATCCACCCACTGCACAAAAGGTTCAGGTTATTATGTCTCTAAGTAATTATCCCCAAATTACTTTCAGACACCAACTGCTCTGTAGTGTATGAGCTACTCACGTTTACACGTTCTAGGATGACACACTTCTTTCGTCCTGGCTCTCAAATCTGGAAATCTGCCCAAGTTCAGCTCCTTTTAAAAACTTTCCCGATAAACATAATTAGAATTTGTGATCCCTAGCTTCAAAAACAACAGGTTAAAATAGCCTAATATGTGAAACCCCTTTTTGGATTAAATAAAAGCCATAGGATTCTTTGTGGCTAAAAATTAAATCTGAATTATTCGTGTCTGGCATTGTGTAAACATATTTTTAAGTTCATTTTGCTGGACTTCATTAACCCCTTCAGGTTCTGCAGGGCTCTTCTGAACCTTTGCCACTGCGAAGTGGATCCCCTGGGTGAAGCCAGCTTGGGTGATAGTAGCAACTTGGACCATGGAACTTCGAATCTTTGCAAAGGGAGAGACTACTCTGCTGCTACTGCCCTCTGAAGGAGAAGGAGTTACGTGAAGGCCTGTCTCAAATTCAGCCATGCTGGAGCCAGAACCAGGGGTCTTTTGAGATACAGCTGGATGCACTGGTTCGACGGACAAGTACTGGGGACCTGCTGCAGGAAAAGACACATCTAACTGAGACGGCCGAGAAGGTATCTGTGCTGCTGATTCAGATTGTGTTTCTTCTTTAGAAATTTGATTGGTCATTTGATTTCCTTCCTCACTAACCTGCTGAGAAACGGACCCTGGTTCTGACAGCTGGGTCATCTTGTTTTGTGCGTCTTGTACAAATCTATGGCAGTAAACATCCACAGGCTTGGCAAAGCTAGTCAGTATGTATATGTTGTCAGCAGAAGGGCTTTTCTTCAAAGGAGACTCGTGGCCTTTTCCAGACCCACTTCCAGGGGCAACAGTCTCTGAAGGAACATGAATGCTAAGATCAGTGCTGCTGATGGACTGGGACCGGCTGCCTAACCGAGGCGCGGAAGCAATAATACCACAACTAGGAAGAACATAGTCTCTTGGCCCTACGTTCTCTAAAGAATTAGCTAGCTGTTTGTCTTCATCAGATTTGGAATTTGTAAGGAATTCATCAGAGTGGTAGGAGTCATTCTCCAAAGACATTTCCCCATCCGACTCTGCCTGGACTTTGTTATCCATCACACCCGTGGTTTCCATGGTTTCAAGACTACTATCTGACTTCCAAAGATTCACTTTTAAGTTGGGTTTTAGAAAGTTAACTTTCATTTCAGGTTTGGCAAAGTTTCCTAGCTTTCGTAGATTGCCAATATTTACATTAGATTTGGTCTGTTTCACTTTTTGATTTAGAGATGAAAATTTGCTCATTAAAAAATTCTTTCCTTGTGCCAAAGAGCCTTGGTTTTGAGATCTGATGCCAATGATGTCTTCATGAGGTTTACTGCTCTTCCTACAAATTAGAAGAGAAAAAAGTTCACTCCCTCTGAAATCCAATACACCAGTTCTAATTACTGTAAGAGGAAGCTGTTAAACTTTGATTGGGCCCAATTTCTGAAACCATGCACTGCTAATAAATGCAGCTAATCCCTTGGAGTTGATGCTAGAACAGCACTGTTCAAAAGAAATGTAAGCTAGATGTAGTTCTGCATTTTTCTAGCCATATTAAAAACATGAAATTTTGATACTTAATCCAATATATACAAAATATTTCAACATATAATCCCTATTAAAAGATGATTAATGAGAGATCTTATTCTTTTTGGTACTAAGTCTTTGAAGCAACCACTGTGTTAGTAGTTTACAGCTAGGCATCAGAAGCCTTTATAAATGACATCAACAAGTTGTCCCCGGGCACTGAATGGGAACAGTGCCCTGGCTGGGTGACTTTAAGTCCAGCAAGCAGTTTCCTGCGTGTCCTGCCCTCAAGCAGCCCATGCAGTGAAGAGCCAGCCTGTGGAAACACTCCATCTGTAATATCTTAATCCTACTCGGAAGCTCCTTGCAGTAGCTGGGTTAATTATGTTGAGTTCTTCTGGATCAAAACTTTGTCTTTAGATTTGATCATTATTACTGCATGTTTCCTTCAACTGGGTTCTCTTTGGCATTCAGAGGAGGAGGAAGCAGTAGAGGAAGGGATGGGGAAGAGGCCTCTCGATGGCTGCCTCAACCTGCATTTTTGTATATTCTGAGAATAAAAACCAAAAAACCCGATCCAAAATTCAGACAACACCTGCCTTACCAGGGAATATATTCCAAGATCCCCAAGATCTGAAGCCACGGATAGGATCAAGCCCTATATAGACTATGTTTTTCCCTATACATATATAACCTGTGATAAAGTTTAGTTTATAACTAGGCAGAGTGAGAGATTAACAGGAATAATTTATAAGACTATAAATAAAAGTTAATCTCTCTAAATATCTTATTGTACTTTACTCACCCTTCTGGTGAGGATGTGAGATGATAAATGTCTACACGGTGAGAAGAAGTATATGACACAGACCCTGGGACAGTGCATCAAGAGCTCCCAGACCAGGGCTGACCACAGGTTAACAGGAACACGGATGGGGGAGGAGGGGAACTACTATGGTCACTTTCGTGGCAAGGGGCTACCATTTGGGGCAGGTCTACCACACTGACAACCTAAACAACCAGCCAAGCCAACACAGACCATCAATGGGAATGTACAGCAATTTAACTAAAGCTGTCTGCACCCATTCCAACTTGGCTGGATTCAGGTGGGAGGGGGGACAGTTCATTTCCTTATATTTCCGGTAGATTACCTACAATTATTTTAAAAGATACAGCATATCTAACACAGGGTTTTCTTATTTGGCATCCCTCATGATAGCTACAAATACAAGCAAAAGTGACTGGTATTTGCCACATGCCTCAGTATGGACTTACTGTTCATGAGCATTTCATAAAAATTAGGATGTTAAAGAGCTATGGAAACAATTCTCTCTACTAACACAAGACTGAACAGTTTTTCTCTAGATGAGCAAATTGCTCTTTAGCTGAATGTGGACCATGAAACATAAGCAGGCGGGAAATCCAAATTGTGATGTGAAATAACCTACATGCATTCTTAACCACCGGCGTTCATAGAGAAAATGACAGCCAGTATGTTTTAAAGTTGTTTAAATTATGGCCACAAGTAATGTATTTCTAGATAGACTCTCAGAAGAGCAAACTCTAAAAGTATTACTTTTTGATTCACAGAAATGTGACACGTCTCAGTCTAAACACCAACGTGTTAGACCATAATGTGATTCCTCCCCATCTTGCAAATACTTCTAAAGAAATGGGACTTCGGATAATAATCTTTTTACTCTTGAGAAAATTGTAGTAGTATACTTACCGCTCAAGTTTTTTCTCAATTATAGGTACATCTAATCCCATGGCTTGCTTGGTCATCTGGAGCATCTCTGCAATGCACTGCAGGGTATCTGAAACGCAAACACAACTGCTTGCCAGTTTCTCCAAAAACATACTAAAATAGCACTTGTAATTCAGACCCCTAAATGAAATTTGTGGTCATACATTTAAATCCAAGTTTATTTGCTAAAATTTACAGAAAATTGCTTGTTTACTACTCTCTCCACTAATTCAAAATGTTCTAAAACGTATTTTAACAGAAGAGTTAATAAAGGACAAATGAACCAAATCAATTGGAATTAAAAGTTTCTTCTCATTTGTCCCGTGTTAGATGCCAAGGCAACAGTGGTGAACAAGACAGAAATGTCCCTTGACTACTGTCCGTGAAAGGCACACGTGGTAGGAAGAAGCCCTGGTACCCCGTGGCCAAACACTGAGATTTCCTTGCCCCAGCTACATCAGTTCAAATAATTTCCCTGCTTTCTGGGGGAAAGAGTGACTACTTCATGGTCATAAAGCTATGTTCCATTTATAATGGTATGAACTGTCCTCACTTCCAGAAGCAGATCAAAGTTATCTGAAGAGCAGATCAAAAGTTAGCACCAAATAGTCATCTCTTCATTACCTTTCCCATCCTCTTCTGGATTGCGCATTACAGCTCTCAGTGTGTGGAAATAGCCACTTGTTTCTTTGTATCTGTAGTGCAGTCGCATGCAGGAGAACTTCGGCTTACCAAAGAGAGTGGGTTCGGGACCTAAAAACCCAAATGAATATGGTTAAACCTTTCACATAAAATTCATTTTTCTGTATCTTCAAAATACTAACACTTATTCATCAGGTTTTAGCACATTTTTCTTATTTCTTCTAAATAAGAGTACACAATATAAGCTTATTGTGATGATTTGGTTTGATGAAACTAAATAAAGACTCTTCTTCAGTCTCAAGTATTTAAACTTTCTTGATCCTTGCATGAATCTTCATAAGGTAAGCAATTAAAGAAATAATTACTAGACCATATCATTCACCGCTAATCTAAAGAATAGAAGAGAGTCCTAAGAAATAGACCAGCTGCAATGTCAGTATCCTTTTCTGATTCTAGTAAGTCGTACTGCTTGCTCAAACAATGTGGCCCACTCTTGGAAGAACAGTATTTGCTTTCTAGGACTTGGTTAGCATGTTAAAATTTACCTATTTCTATTTTTTCCAGGTCTTCTAGACTTAGTCGTTGATACTGGTTTACTTTATCAACTTCATCATCATAACTGGATAAAGGGAAAGGAAGTAAAAATAGGATTAAAATCAAAACCGTATTTGGCTCGTCAGCTGAGACAGAATAGGAGCAACTTCTACGCAGTTAAAATCTTCCAGGGCACAATATACTCTTGGGTAAAGAGTTTAAACATTTAAAAACTAGATGAAATGAGATTGACATATATGTAGTTTAGTAGCTAAAGGAGAATCAGCTTATGGATCTTAAACTAAAATCAGTTAACAAAATATAATTTGTTTTATAAAAACTTCTACAAAACAAAACCAACAAACCTAAAAGGAAGGCAAACACATACATATACTGAAAGGATGTGTTTGTGATTAACACAGCAGATAAACCTGCTGTCCAAACTCAAAAATAAAAAATCCATATAATCAATGCCAATGGGCACCTGGGCCAATGACTTAAAAAATTGTTCGTTAAAGGCCAGAAAGAAAGAATTTCCTTAGAGAAAAAATATTGATTTTAGTAAGGCAAACAAGCAAGTACTTTTTTTTTTTTTGCTGGTGGCATTGTTAATTAGTAGTGTTTCTGGAGATCTGGCAGTAAACCACAAAAGTATAATTGATCAGACTCTTGTAACCAAAGAGGCAGGTGTGTGCGTGCGTGCGTGTGTGTGTGTGTGTGTGTAAAAACACAATTATCTGCACAAAGACAACTGTTTCATTGCTAATAGCAATAAAATGGAAGTATCAGTGCCAAACAATGGAGAAATATGTATTGTATAGTGATTAAAAATGTATACTTATTAACAAAGTATATGGAGTACATCAAAACATGAAAAATATATAGGAAATAAGCTAAGTGCTAATAGAATATTAAATAAGCTAAGTGCTAAAATCCCATTTGCAGATTAACAGTGATGGAACAGTTATGTAGGGTTCCATGAAGTTCCTTAAAATATGTAAAACCAGATTCTTAATGTCATGAATCCTAATAAGGAAATGTACTCATATTACAAGAACCATTAAAAGCTTTAAATCAAGCAACTTACTAGGCCACGTAGTAGGCAGAGTTAGAAAGCAGTAACAGCACATCCACATCTCTGTGAGTAGCATCAATGAGGCTAAACAGACATGACACAGGGAATTAAATATTTTCATTTTCATCAAGATTACCCCTATAGCAGAACCACTTAAGATCGTTGGGCGGGGGGGGGGGGGGGGGGAAAAAAAATCAGTGAATCCTACTTTTGAAGTCAGATGCATACAATCTATCCATGGCGGGGGCAGTATGAGTTTTGGGGTGGGGGCTGTCAGGAAAGGGCTGCAGCTGAGAAGAGGTCCCTTCTCAGAGAGTGGTGGTCAAGGAGGTGGGAGGATTCAGGGAAATAAGATAATTTCCAGGGAGAGGGGATTGGGAAGAAAGGAAAACCCTCAGGCTCAGAGGAAGAGAATGTCTAGATTATCTCACAAGACCTAACCATCAAAAGGACACTGCACGGGAAGGATATTTTTACACACATGTAGGATGAATCTTTTGGGGGAAAAAAAAATTAACATAGATATGTATAGATAAAAATACATAGATTTAGATGCAAAAATTGGGACTGAGCCCAAACCACTCTAAATTTCTTACTCCAGATTTATCAATTTGCCTTTTAAAGAAGGAGTAAACATTTCCTTTTTCTAAGTCCCTTTTGCTGTATTTTCCCACCACTCACAAATCAAATAACAAAGTAAGGGTCAGAAACTAGATGAGTGTTGATGAATTCATTAAACGTACAGCAAAATGTACATTTTTGTAAGATTACTAATTAAAAAATGGTTGACATATAAAATCTACAAAAAACCAACAGATAAAGCTGGCAAAATGTGAACTCAAAACTTCTAAGTCATGTAATATCAACAACCTCTAATCACAAGGTGGAAATCAATCTACGTTCTAATTAGTCTCAAAATTCCACTATACTCCCTTTGAATTTCATCCCTATTTGCTAAGATTTACCAAAATGCTACTGAAAAACAAATGGAAAACAGTAGGGGGGGGAAATCACTTGTCGATGGAAGTCACATCCTTCAACTGCGTCAGAGTGAGGTCATTGTCTCCTGCGTACTGCGGGGACAAACGCACCAAACTTGGAACCCGCAGTAATTTACATCAGCGGCACCTCGTCGCAGCCGACCGCCGGCGGTCTCACGCTAACGTAACACATTCGCCTCAATTTTCACCCAAAATAATACCGAAAAATACGACGACTGAGCCACCAGGACCCGACAGCCCGAGGCTCCCGCGTGCGGAACCCCGCGCGCGCCCGCCCGCGCCGCACCCGCCGCGGTACTTACACGCGCGCCGGCCGCGGGCGCCCCCGCCGAGCCTCCGCAGTCACGTCAGCACACATTTTCACGGCTCTAAGTCTACGTCTCCAAGTCAGCGCGGCCCCCCGCCCCCGCCCGGGCGGTCGTATCTACACCAGTCCTCCGGGATCCTCAGTCACAAACACTATGTCTGAACACAAAGCACTGGGCACGGAACAGGCGGTCAGGAAATAGCCCCCCACCCCCCCACCCGCGGCTTTACTGGAGTCTCCGCCGCAGTAAAGAGTCCCTCCCCCCACCCTCCCCCAAAGCGCACAACGGACACGACTGTCAACACGGATGAAAAAAAAAACCCCCCCCCCCCCGCCCCCCGCGGTCGCAGCTCCCGGGCTGCTCTACTCGTTCTTGTTCTCCTGCCAGTCGGGCATGCCCTCCTTCCACACGATGAACACGAACACCGCCAGCACCACATGCAGCCCCACCACAGCCACGATGGTCGCGTAAAAGCCACTGTCGTCAGGAGACATTAACAGGAGACTCTGGAAAAGGAGCAATTTGCAGGAAAAATACAAGCCCACAGGAACTTTAACCATCAGTCCTGCAAAAAGGAGAAAAATCTTGAAAGTCGTGGCCAGGCTGCCGCCTTCGGGCTTGGGCTCGGCAGCGTTGCCAGTGGCATTGCCCGTGGCGTTGGCGGGCCGCTGGGCGGTCGGCGGAGGCCTATGGGAGCGCGGCATGGTGTCCGTCCGTCAGTCAGTCCGTCCGTCGAGAAGTCGAAGCTCAGTCAGAGCCGCCTACACCCGACCTCGCGCCTGCTGCGACTGCGGAGACTGCGGCAACTGCGGCAACTGCAGAGCCAAGCCCCGCCCAGGAGCCGCCGCTCGCTTCCGGCCGCCCCCGCTGCCGCGGCACCCGCCCAGTGCGCATGCGCGCCCGCCCCCGCCAGTCCGCCCTCGCACAACGCCCAGCCCGCGGTGGGGCGGGGTGCGGAGGAGCCCGCAGTGCCCGGGACCCCCGCCGGACCCTCACCGGACCCTCCGCCGGACCGCGCCCACACCACGGGGAGGGGTCGTCACCCAAGGGACGCGGATGGCCGCGGCACTGCGAGCGACCCTCTCCTGCACTCACACGCCCGACAGCGCGGCTGCTCCTCTGAAACGGGGGCGGGGGGGAGGCGGGGGAAGTGGTCATCTACTCGGGGTGGAAAAAGCGGGTCCGGTAGAGCTGGGCAAAATAAGGAGTGGGCCGGTGCAGGTCCTGATGGGCAGCTGGGCAGGACGCCCGGCGTCCTTCCACTTTCCAGGCTCCTCTTGGGACCCGGAGCGCGCCCCCAGGCACCTGTCACGGAGGGCCCAGTGTTTTGGCGGCAACGGGGCACAAGGCTGGGGGAAGGAGCGGCGGGACCCGCAGTCCTCCGTGCCGGGGGCTGGCCACAGGCGGTCCTAACTGAGCTCAGGGCTGCAACAGAACAGGCCGCGGCGGCGGAGCCGGGGAGGCCCGCGGGCAGTGTGGGGACGGCGCGGTGGCGCGCCGGGAGGGAAGGGCAGAGAGAGCAGGCGCCAGGAGCGGGCCGTTCCCGCTGCGGCAGGGCTGCGTGTGTTTGCCAACTGCGGCCGGAACTGGTTTTTTGCCAGAGAGTTAAGCGGCTGCGACTGCAGTGCGGCAAGTCTCTGGCGCAAAATTTCAGAGGTCGTCAAAAACACTCAGCCATCAAGATAATTGTTAGTGCAATACTTAAAAAAAAAAAAAATCAAAATTCCAAAATATGACGAACAAAACACCAGCGTTTTAGATAAAGATAGGATGCGACCCTGCGGCTGTACAAGCTTGCTCACTTGTCTCACGCAAACCCTAGCCCTAGCCCCTGTAAAAGTTTATTTACCAAAACACGTAGCTCAACTCGACAACAAAAAAACAGAGACCCCAGTTTTTAAAATGGGCAAAGGATTTCAAGTTTTCTAAGGAAAATATACAAATGGCCAAGAAGCACAAGAAAAAAAACCCTTCCCATCCTTTGTCAGTAGGGAAATGCAAACCAAAACCAGTGAGATACCACTTCACACCCCTTGGGAGGAGTACAATTTAAAAAAAAAAAAAGGGAAAGGAAAAAGTATTAGCGAGGAGGTGGAAAAATTGGAATCCTCATACACTGCTGGTGAGAATGTCAAATGGTACAGTCACTGTGGAGAACAGCTTGGTGGTTTCCCAGAAGTTAAGCACAGAATTACACATGACCCACCAATTTCCACTTCTAGGTATGTACCCCCAGATAAAAACTGGTGTTCAAACCAAAACAGTATTACTATTTAGGAGAGCCAGAAGGTGGAAACAACCTAAATGCCCATCGTGGAAGAAAACAGACAAAATGGGCTCTAACCACAGGACAGAATACCATTCAGCTACAAGGAGGAATGAAGCCAGTCACAAAAGGAAACATGTTATGTGATGCCATGTATATGAAATGTCCAAAACAGGGACATCTATAGAGACAAAGAGTAGATTAGTGGTTGTCTGGCCACAGGGAAAGGAGAATAGGGAGGGAGTGATCACTAGTGAGTACAGGGCTTTCTTTGAGAGTAGTGAAAATGTGACTATACTAAAAGCTATTGAATTGTATGCTTTAAGCGGATGGATAATGAATTATATCTTAAAGGTGTTTTTAAGAACATATATACAGAACCCAGGAGTGAATGGCTAAGGCAGACAGGTACTAACTACTGAAGACCCTAAGCCCGACAGTTGGCTGGCTGGCTGTCTCAGGACCTGAGCTGGCACAGGCATTCCCAGAGCTGCTTCTCCCTGCTCCGTCAGAGTCGTCCACGGCTCTGGCTCAGCTGATAGACTGTACAAGTGTTCTGTAGCAACTCAGCTAACCGAATAGCCAGTTTCCACATATACCTTCAGGGGAAAACTATCCACCATCTACAAAATAATCAAGCTTTTGCAAATGAAGAAAAATACTAGTGACGAATTTAAAGAAATTTTATCAGTATTATAAAGCATGGCAACCACAAGATGAAGTAGAGAGGAGCTAACAAAGCGGATTCTTAACTGTGTAATCAAGATGCAAACACACAGTTAATTTTGGAAATTCCAATGGACGCATGATACCCATCAAAGAATCATCCACCTGAGACGAAAATGAAGTGGATCTGAAGACGGTAATTACTCTGTATCTGAAAAAGCATCTCCTCTGGAATGAAAGGCAGAAGAAAAGACTGTTCTGAAACACTGCTGGCTCCTGCTCCAGCTCCTCCAGGGCCCAAATGGAAGGCTCCAGATCGCCTGTGCCTCCCAAAGGGGCCAACACCGGGACCAGCCACAGGGTGGCAAAGTGTCTCCCTTTACCACAAAGATACCAAGACGCTTGATAAGCAGGTCTCGGCCTTTTCTCGAAGACAACAAGCCAAAACATGACCTTCAAAGTCACTGACTCCAAAGCACCAGCTTCATTATCTACTCCATCCGCATCACCTTATCTCACAGCTTCAAAGGCAGCAGTTTCTAGTAAAACAGTAACAGTGGGAAACACAGGAGGCAAGACAAAAACTAGCAAGCAGCTAACACCTTGCTTGTAGCAAGCTTTAAATAGCAGAGCTAAACACACTTCACATAGTTTTAACCTCCTCACTCAGGATACCAACTTTACATGGGAATTACAGGATCGGAAATCAAGTCAGCTGTGAATGGCAGTTCTACAATTTGGATTTTTAAAAAATCACATATTGCTTTAAAGTATTTCTCTTCATTACTGTGTTGTTGTAATGCCCCCTTAATTTTGCACCCAAGGTGAGTGCCTCAGTCAGCTTGCCTTAGTGACCAGCCCTGTATCTGAAAACTGCCACGCATCACACGTCCATGTCCCTAGCTTTATGGACGAACACTAGTACTAATTATGACGAGACCATCAGAAATTTAAGTGTCCTTAGTTACTAGAACATCAGTCCAACTCACCTGGGGTCACAGTCAATGAGGGCCCAGCCCCCGTGGAACTTTTCATCATCAGGCAGCAGTAACTTCATATAACTTTGTAGCAGCTGGCTAATCAGTTCCTGGTGGCTTCTCTGAGTCTCCTTGTGCAAAGCTTCATGTTCTTTCTCCTTGGTAAATATGGAATAAAGATCTTCCGTCACTGGAATGCCTTGCATCAAATCTAGAGTAGAAAGTGTTAATATCTATCATCATCTTACTTGGCTAATACATTTAAAACAACAGAACTCATAAGAAAACATAGGCATGAATCTTGGTGGTCTTGGATATGGCTTTTTTGTTTTAGATATGACACTAAAATCACAAGCAACAAAAACAAGAAAAATCAACGAAGTGGATCTCATCACAATTAAGAACTTTTGTGTCTCAAGGACAAGATCATGAATGTGAAAAGACAACCACACAACGGGTGAGAGTATTTACAATCAACTGATAGGGACTTGGATTCAGAATATATAAAGAATTCCTACAACTCAATAACAAAGACAACCCAATTTTAAAATGGGCATGGGGGGTGCCTGGGTGGCTCAATCAGTTGGGTGTCTGCCTTTGGCTCAGGTCATGAACCCAGAATCCTGGGATCAAGCCCCACGTCGGGCGCTCTGCTCAGTGGGAGTCTGCTTCTCCCTCTCCCTGCTGTTCCCCTGCTTGTACTCTTTCTCTGTCAAATAAATAAAAACTAAAATCTTTTAAAAAAAAGAAAAAGAAAAAAGAAAATAAAAAGAAAACGGGCATAGGATCTGAACAGACAAGCTAACTTCGTCGTGGTGTGGCATGCAGCTCTAGCTTCAGGAAGCACCGTAATCCATTCCCCACAGACGGGCAGGACAGCGAGACTGGCAGCTTCTGGGACAGAGATGCTGACCACTGGCCTTACGAGGGGAAACAGTAGGCCCAGACTGCTACTCTCTCTCTCACCTCTGAAGAAATCCAGCTTCAAGATTCAGGTGAAGCTAATGTTGTGGACAGAGAAAGAGAGACACAGAGCCTGGGTCTGCAGTGACATAACAGCCACTAGGTCAATCAACGGAGGAAAGGTATCCTATTTGTCCCTGATTAAACTGCTAAAATCCAGTTTTCCAGTCAACACAAATCCCACCTGTGGCAAAAACCAAACTTCTTTACACTAGACATCTCAAATTCCTAACTGGCCTGTGCTGAGGCCCTACTATGTCATGTATGACAAAAAATCAGATTAAAAAGTAGGATGTAAAAAATATTCCCAGAGACCACAGGACAAGCTGTTACTTTGGTTTCAGTCCAGAAGGCTCTGCATTTACTTTAATCCTATGAGGTAATACTTCCATGCAAATTAAATTTAAAAAATTTGCCAACGTATATATTGCACTGGGCAAGCTACTCTCCATTTCCTCTTCCAAATAATGATAAGAATTGGTTAGGATTATCCCTAAATCTGATAGCCTGATACTATGTTCATTCATTCTCACAGGAAAGGATGTTGTGTTGTCCACAGCAAAAATACATGATAAATGTCACATGGGGGAAAGCAAGACCTCTCATTACATCTCGCAGCCCTGAGTAATGGAAAAACAAATTGAATGTGGAGTGTTCAGTTGATGAGGCTCTAGGCTACCTCGTTCCATACTCTAGGAACCTCGACTCTGCTTTCTGTGACATGAACAGCAACCCAACAAATACGTATGGAAATGAGCGGTTGCTTTTGTTGCTTCAGCCTAAAAAATTCATCAAATTCTAGTCATGTAAAAATCTGAACTTGATTTCTTGGGTAAGATACTGAATATAGAAACACAAGTATATTATAAAACATGAACTATGTTAATGAAGTTGGTTTCTGTGAAACCCTAGTCACAGAGGAATAACAAATTTTAAAGAAAGAAAAGCATTTAGGTTTCTTACCTATAACAGCTTGCCTATAAGCATCCTTAAACCGATTCAGGTAATACCTATTTGCTGAGTTAACACCGTCTTTCATAACTCCTGCTAACTTCCTTTCTCCTGTCCTTGTAAAGTCACCCTGTCAAGGAAAAAGTCATTTTGACAATTGATTCAAAACACAAGAATGTCCCCAGAGTCAGTGTGGGCTTTTAATACAAGACCAAAATTCTGTAGGCTTTTATAATTTCTAAATAATGTAGTTAAGTTAAAATATCTACTAGTATTTGGCTGTGACCCAAGCACATCAAATAATTAAAGTGCTATTTGTGGCATCAAGTCTTCACAGTTGGATGGTGCTTTAAAGTAAATCCTCTCTTGGTAGTCCATAGAATTTCTATAATTTACAGGTCAAAACTTCCTATATAACAAAAAACAAGAAGATTTTCAAGCCTCAAACTGGTATGATACTCAAAAATCACAAATTTCTGATGTGGGAAAGTATGGACAGTGCCCTAGAGTTTATTACAATGGGATTTAACCAGTGCGCGTGGACGTGGGTATATGGGGAGCAAGAGCAGAGAGTTCTGTCCCTTGCTGCCCATTACAATGCTGTAGAATGATCCAACGAAAATTTAAATGGTTTTGTTTTGTTTCTCTTGCTTTTCACAACAACAGTGTCGGAGCAAGTCCCTAGAGGGCAGTGACTTAGCTGAAAGTCTGTGCTGCTTAATCATCTCTCCATCTCCCCCAACCCCTGGCAAGCACCAAAGTCTTGTTTTTGAGTTTGATTTTTTAAGATCATTCATATAAATGAGATCATGCAGCATTTCTGGGAAGAACTTGAGAAGGAATGGCATTAATTCTTCTTTAAATATTTGGTAGAATTTCCCAGTGCAACCATTTGGTCCTGGGCTTTTCTTTCTTGGGAGGTTTTGCTTACTGATTCATCAAATCTCCTTACTCGTTGGTCTGCTCCAATTTTCTATTTTTTCGAAAGTCAGTCTTGGTAGGTTGTATGTTTCTAGAAATGTATCCCTTCCTTCTAAATTGTCCAATTTGTTGGCATATAACTGTTCAGAGTAGGCAACTGTGATTCTATGTATTTCTGTGATATCAGCTGTAATGTCACTTTCATTTATAATTTTGAGTCCTTTTTCCTCTTGATAAGTCTAGCTAAAGGTCTGTTGATTTTATCTCTTCAGAAAACCAACTCTTCAAAACAAAAAACAAAACAAAACAAAAAGTTGTGCCAGAAAACCAACTCTTAGTTTTGTTGATCTTTTCTATTGTTTTTCCTAGTCTCCCTTTCAAATATTTCTGTTCTAATCTTTAGTATTTCCTTCTTTCTGCTAACTTTGGGCTTACTTTCTTCTTTTTCTAGTTTGTTGTAAAGTTAGTTCTAGTAAAGTTAGGTTGTCTGAGATCTTTTTTTTTTTCTTAATGTAGGCATTTATAGCTATAAACTTTCCCTTTAGAACTGCTTTTGCCACATCCCCTAAGTTGTGTTTCCATTTTCATTTGTTTCAAGTTGGGTTTTTTTTTTTTTAATTTAACCCTTTTTGATTTCTTCTTTGACCCAGTGATTGTTCAGGAGTGTATTAATTTCCACATATTTATGAATTTTCTAATTTTTCTATTACCGATTTCTATTTGAATTTCATATTCATTTTCATTCATTTCTGACCACCACTGTGGTCAGAAAAGATACCCGAAACAATTTCTATCTTTTGGAACCTTGTTAAAACTTGTTTTGTGGCCTAACCTATCATCTGTCCTGGAAAATGTTCCATGTGTGCTTCTGAAGAATATGTATTCTGCTGTTCCTAGATGAAATGTTCTATATACGTCTGCTGGGTCCAGTTGGTCTACAGTCCTGCTCAAATTTACTGTTTCCTTATTGATTTTCTCCCTGGATGATCCACTGTGGAGAACGGGGTATTAAAATCCCCTACTGGGGTGCCTGGGAATGGTCTAAGCCCTCACAGGCGTTAACTCATACAATCCCATGACAGTCTTGAAGTGTGTCTAGTATTATTCGGATTTACAAATGAAGAGACACAGAGAGGTTAAGTGACTTGTTCAAGATTGTGAAGCTAGTAAGGGGCAGGACTGGGATTCAAATTCAGCAGAGGCAAATATCATACTCGGTACCGTATTCTAGCAACAGACATGTTCTATCTGTGTAACATTTCAAAAACCAATTATGTCACACAGAATTCCAGATTTCCGAACTCCCTTGAAAAACTGGAAGATCTAGCCACACTGGGCCTCTGTCCCCATAAGGAAGCAGAACAGCCCCCTCCCGAGACAACATATGCTCTTCCTTAGGTCTGTCCCATTTCCCCCTTTAAGCTAATGGGTGGTCCCATTTCCTGGCCCTAGGAGAGTTGGAATATGTGACCCCTGCATGAGCCAAACTTTCCAGAAAGGAGTCAAGTACATAGACTACCATCTGTAGCCCAAGTAGCTTTCTCTCAAAAATAAGGTTGGTTTAAAACCCCATCCTGTGTCCCACAGAATGATCCACAAAAGCTGGCTGTTGGTGTTTACCTTCAGAGCAGCTGTCCCAGCATACTGTCTGCTAATGGAGTCCCCGTTGTTGGCCCACATTATCTGATAGATCCGATTACATTTCACTGGTAGTGGCTGTTCTGGGGGCATCACACCTAATTTTTTCAGCTAAAATTAACACATTGGTGGATTAGCTGCATATTAGGCAGGAAACCATAGCATAAAATATACATTGCAGCAAAAGGAAGCATGTTCATGTACAATTTTGGACCCTCAAATAAAAGAAATGGTGTTTCTGGACTTTTCCAAAATAGAGCACAATTGAGAGAGAGTTTTATCAATTGCTACACATGATTAAATAGAATGAAATATTTCACTTGTCTTGGTGTCATTTTTAACGTGTAGGCTTATATTCTATTTTGTCTTTGTTTTAAATTTGCCGATGCAGTGAGACTATCAAAAAAGCCTGTTGAAACAACAACAACATTAGCAGTAGCAGAGCCATGAGTGCCCAGAAGGTGTGAGCCTGCGTGGAGAATGGGGTTCTGAGAGCTGTTTTTATACAAATTATCTCATTGGCTCCTGGTAACAACCTGCTGCAGTCCATACTCTTACGTCCATTTTAAGGATGAAGAGATAGAAGTTGAGAGAGGCCGAGCTTTTCCATGGGGTCAACACCGAATATGTGGTAGACCCAGGGCTTAGACTCAAAACCTGGCTGCTTAGTGCACAGTGAGAAGGAACAGACTCACCATCTCAAAACACAGTCCCGAGGTTCCATCAAAAAAGCCCAGACCCCATGCTAAGAATGTCTACCTTGAGAACGCAACACTCAGGTGTTGTGGGGCTGGAGATCTAAAGGGGACACTGAGTACAGATGCTGGGACTGCAGGAAGCAGCCGCCACCAACAGGAGTGGAGGATAAAAGCTGGTTCTGTGGCACCAAAGGAGCCAACAGCTGGAGAGAAGGCGCCACAAGCCAGGCGAAGCAGCTTGTCGCTTCCTCCTCCTCCAGCCTCACGGTCTTCCTCTGGCGCCTCCTACTGGCAGAGTCTCACACAGCGCCAGCTGGCTGAGCAGAAGGCGCCGCAGACTCCCAGCAGCAAACGCACAAGGCCCGATGTGGAGCTAAGAGGAAAAAGGTGTATGGCCACACAGGCCCACCCGATCGACGACGTTGAAATGCTGGGCCTCACATTTTTGAAATGAGTACTTAAGAAAATGCCACTTAAATCAACTTATTTCTACTGAAGGTTGTACTTTCCAGGTTTTAATGCAACTGTCTGTATGCTGTAAATGTTCTACAGAACGATTTTATGTACTTGTTTACACGTGGGAAAGAAGCAGAAATGAATACTTACAATGCAGCACCCCCCCCCCCCAATTACCTGCTGTTCCATGACCACACGGGCGATGGCGGCTTGGACCACGTTGGTGCGATCCAAGCAGTCCATGCAATTGACACGAAAAATCCCTTCTTGTTTACATATCACCCCCGCTTGATCGACCCTTTTTCAAAAACAGATTGGGATTATTTTACAATATGAAATACCTTAATGAGGTTTTCAAAAACCACAATTCCTTAGAATATAGCAATAACTAACCAGGAGCACTGGTTATCCACTTGTTTGGAATACTATGTGACAGGCATTACTGAGCACTTTGCGGACACTGTTGTTAATTCACACAATAAGTTGATAAGACGTTATTATCCCCGTTTTAAAGACAAACAAAAGAAAATAAAACCGAAGGGCAGAATGACTTTTCTTCAGTCTCACGACTATTAAGCAGAGCTGACACAACTCTGAATTATGCTCTTCTATACATTAAAGCCAGAAGGCCCTTTAATTTTTTTTTAAATTTTATTTATTCATTTGACAGACAGAGATCATAAGTAGGCAGAGAGAGAGGAAGTGAAGCAGGCTCCCTGCTGAGCAGAGAGCTCAACTCAGGTCTTGATCCCAGGACCCTGGGATCATGACCTGAGCCGAAGGCAGAAGCTTTAACCCACTGAGCCACCCAGGCGCCCCCAGAAGGCACTTTAAAACACCATCTTGTCTGTCCCGTTTGACTGCAAGGAGAAATGCATCTCAGTGCATCTAGCTCGAGCAGACAAAGTCACTTTACCACTCAGTGAGGACTCCTGCAGATGCCTTGTGTGTCTAATTTCTCTATCTAATCAAATGTTCTCTCCAATCCTTTAATCCAGTTTCTTCTTCCTACAACTCCCTCCTGCTGATAATTTTCATTTTCCCCTCTCTGGTAATTCTGAAATGCCTGCACACTGAGACCAAGTACCTCAAAGCCATGTTAGGGATGCTGAGAGAGAAGAGAAAGAGGAAATGTAGACCACGGAACATCTACTGGAGATAAAGAACAGCCAGAGAGCGTGTCACTCCATCTTGCCTGACCTTCTGACACCTCTGCCCTGTTCTAAGCTAACACTGCCCAATGACGGCCACTCTCTTGAAAAGGAAAATGGGAATTGGGAAGCAAAATGAAAGAGAAATGCTTTTTCAGCTTGCTGCTATTATTTTAATACTTAGTAGTACCAAATACATATGATTTCACAGACTAAGAGTTTATATCAAATGGACTTATGAAATACCTACCAACACCACTTCATGTCAAGAATAATGTCATAAATGGCATCTGTTAGTGTTTGAACATTCTCAAACTTCATTCCTCGGCTAAAATACATGCCAAAGGAAAAAAAAAAACTTTAATAACAGGTTTTTTTTCATCTTAAGATACAATATTTAAAGTAGCTTGGAAAAATTAAAATTATTGCTTTAAGTACATATGGTTAACACTACTATAAATTATATGGGCAACTATATAAATGCTTATAATTAATCTGCATTGTGAAAGAAAATATATTTAAGAATACACTGAAACATATCACAGGTATCATAAGCTTCTTTCCCCCACCAAATTTTCAATACCTGGGTAGAGGAACCCACATTAGAGCCAGGATTATGACAAAAGAACCAGCTTTCAGAGTACACACAGGTTAAAGTTACCATCAAAATGATTCACCGATTATTTTTTTTCCGGAGCAAACGCTGGTGATGTTGATCCATAGGGAAAGAAGTATTACTAATACGCAATAAAGACGAGACAAGAGAATGACTTTTAAGTAAGGGGACTCAATTACTTTTGCCAGGCTTGGACCCAAGCAGAAAGGAAAAGCTCCGTAAGTTCTTCGGGTGACAAAAGGAAAAATGGAACTCTCACGTTGTCTTGGAAAAGAAGGACTAAATATTGCAGGAACAATTAAATTTTTAGCCAAAATAAAGCTCATGTGAAAATCAAAACTAAGTAACAATGACAAGAAGAGATGTTTCTTTCCGATAGGAAAACGAGAAACTACGGTTACCACAGCAGCACGTGCCACAAACACCGGAACGGTCAGAATTCCCGTCAGGAAGCCCTCTTACCAGTGCTCGTGGAAGTCAAATGAGACGTAAGTGAGCTGTGAGCTGTTGTAGAGTAACACTTGCTTCAGGTAAGCATCACCAATAATTTTCTCCCTGCCTGCCTGGTCTACCAAGTTAATAATAACCTGTAAGAGTAAGGCAAAACAAATTCAGTTTAGTCAGACGTTAAAAACTCAATGTGGTTTTTAATCACTTTATTTGGAATTATGTTTTAGAAATATTTTATAGCCACAATTAGAAATTTATCCCTTCAAGCATCCCTTTTTTTCATAAAATTAGACTTTCACTTGTTATATTTCGGTTTATGAGAATCATTTACATAAATAGCATTAATAGCTATCTTATGCATTATGTATTTGCAATAACCAATTAGGATACATAATAAAAACCAGGTCCTTTATCATAGCAAATATTTAATTTATTTAGAATAATTTTTAAAAGAAATATACGAGACCTATATATGGACACTATAAAACTGCTGAAATACCAAAAAGAAAATCTGAGTAAATGGAAAGACAGTATGATGCCAGATAGCAAGGTTTAATACTGTAAGGATGTCAAGTCTCTCCAGATTAATTTGAACATTTAACAATCCCAATCAAAATTTGATCAGCTCTTCCTATGGACTTGACAAGTTAATTCTAAAGTTCATCCGGAAGGATAAATATGCAGAATAAGCTCTGAAAACTATTAATAAAAGAGGACTAGACCCATTGAAGAGCAAAACATACTCAAGTCTACAGCAGTTAAGATGGTAGTAGTACTTGTGTAGAAACAGAGGAATGACCCATAGAATAAGACAAATAGCCAAGACACAGACCCACGTACATTGAGGAATCTAAACTATGGTAACAGTATAATTCTGGGAGAAGTACAGAATATTCTAGAATAGTGGGGAGAAACTTACTTTAGCCCCTACATCTCATTATGCACAAATTATACTGCATTAAGGACCTAAATATTTTTTTAAGTTATAAAAAAAGAAGAATATTTGGGGTGATGTTTCCATAATTGTAGAATGGGACATGACTTTCTAAGCATAAGATAAAAACCAGAGGCATAAAGAAAAAGATGGACAAATGTGACAACATGAAAATTTAAAACCTCTGTAACTAATGACAATACAAGTAAGCAAAGGTAAAACAACAAAACAAAAAGAAACAAAAAACTACCTGGGGGAATATACCTGTAACACAAAACCAGTAAGATATAAGAGTGCTATAAATTTAGTTAGAAAAAAAGAATAAAGGATACAGAGGAAATTCAAAAGAGAAAATACACAGAGCCAACAGACATGAGGCTACAACTTTGTTAATAATCAGAAAGGGAGATAAACCAAGAAACAGACTCTTCTTAACTATGGAGAACAAACTGATGGTTATTGGAAGGGGTGCTGGGGGGGACGGGAGAAACAGGTGACTGCGGTTAAGGAGGACACTTGTTGGGATGAGCACGAGGTGTTGTGTGGAAGTACTGAATCACTACCGTGTACACCTGAAACATTACGCCGTACGTTAACTCACTGAAATTTAAATAAAAACTTTTTAAAAAGCCCAAAGAAATACAAATTTATAACAGAAAACTAGTTTTCACCTATACAGAGGCAAACATTGAATCCTAAACAGAGTCAGCATTGGTGAGTATATGAGGAAGTGAGCACTGACTCCCATTCTTGCTCAGAGTATAAACTGTTGTGATCTTCTGGGGATCAACTGAGGGGCAGGTGTCAATATTATACGCCTACTGTTCTACTTCTAAAAACATATTCTATGAAGCACATAGAGTCCCAAATATATGAACGTTGCCTTCAGGAAAATTTTTACGCTAGCAAAAACTATATCCTAAGGCTGCATCAATGGAGAAATAGAGAAAAAACAGCCATGAAACGTTAAGTGAAAACAGTTGGAGAACAGTATATATTGTACAGCCCTCCACTGACTTCATTTTATAAATGTGTATTTACGCAGGGGCAAGATGGTTTTTGCTGCAAATGACAAATCACTGACTCAGATCTTAGAACAAGTCAGGAGGTTGCATGGTTCTAGAATTGCTTAATTCAGTGGTACCAATACCAAGTCTTTCCATCTTTTCTGCCATCTTTGGCATATTGATCAGGGCTCAGGTTGGTTCGTTCACAATTTTGACACTGCCGAAGCAGCATATCAAATCCAAACACAACTGCCGCAGAGGGACTGTTGATTCCTGTATCTCTTTTTATCACAGCAGCAAGTCATTCCCAGAAGCTTCCAGCAGACTTCCCTCACATCATACCTCACTGGCCCAGCTGCCAATGAACACACACAGGTCAGTGCCCAAACCGGTCACTGGTGACAGGAACAGTGGAGCCACCCTGAGTCAGACCGACCTGTTGGTCCGCCTCTCAGAGAGCAACTGGCGGGGGCGGGGCGGGGGGGCGTTGCGGAGCAGGTGGATAAGGGAACATTACTGGGGTACTGTTAGAAAGGACGAGGTGTCTGCTCAGAACATACACAGATAAAACTGATGTGTCCAAACAGGTTTTGAAAGTCAACACAGAGCAGGGATGAAGGTGCTGAGGAGGTTACTCCTTCTGCTTCCTTTACACATCTCAGTACTGTTACAGTTCGCACAATGATTATGGGTTACATTTTTTTAAAGTTTTTATTTATTTTTTAGTAATCTCCATACCCAGCATGGGGATCGAACCCGCAACCCTGAGATCAAGAGTCACAGGGCTCCTCCAACTGAGCCGCCAGGTGCCCCTATGTGTTATATCAGAATCGTGGCTTACTTTCTGTAATGCTAGTGATAACTCCACATACTGCTGATACATGAACTTATTCACACTGTAAAAAGTTCAAATGTAGATAAAGGTCAAATCCTTCTTCACTTCAAGACAGACCCACAGCCTTCCCCGAAGGTGATGAGGGTTAGCAGCGTGCTGTGTGCCCTTTGAGCCCATATAAAGGTTTGCTGATATAAATGCGCATCCACATACGTGTGAGAACACAGATATGGAAAAGAATTACATGGTTTTGTTTTGTGGATTTTAAATGGCAACACACTATATGTTGTTACAGTCTTTACTCACTCTACTGTGTGATTTCAAGATCTTTCCACGCTAGTACACACAGATCTACATCTCTACCTCGTTTCTAAGCCACTGTATCCAATGCTTTACATGTGCCGCACTTCATCCACTGACCTCCTGATCAACAGTCGGGGTTCTGTGCCGCTGCAATCAACGTTCTTGGAGAGACCTCGTGGATTGAACGTCGGTTTCTCTCAGATAGACTTAAGATTTTTTTGTCTTGGAGTCCCAGTTTTTCCACGTCCTTAACAAAACTTGGCTTATACTATCTTTTTATTTTAGTCATTCTGGTGTGTCAGTGGTTTTACTTTGCATTTCCCAGATAGCTGATGAAAGGGAACACCTGTCACATGTTTACTGGCCTGTTAAATATACCTTTCCATGAACTCTGCTCAAGTGTTTTGTCTAGTTTTCTTTCAGGCCAGACATCTTTTTGGGGAGGGGGGTTTATAAGACTTATTTAAAAAATAAGTTTTAAATAAGAGTTCTAGATATGAGTCTTTTGTCTTAGATATGTATTTTTAAAAATCTGAAATATCTTCTCCTACTCTGTGAATTGCTTTTCCATTCTCTTAACGGTGCCGTTTAATAAACAGAAGTTCTTTATTGTTTTACTATTTTTTAAAAGATTTATTTATTTGAGAGAGAGAGAAAGTGTGTGTGCTTGAACAGTGTGAGCAGAGTGAGCAGGGAGAGGGAGGAGAGCGGACTCCCCACTGAGGGGGGAGCCCAACATGGGGCTCAACGCAGGGCTCGATGTCACCACCCTAAGATCCCTACCTGAGCCAAATCAAGAGCTGGTGGCTCAAATAACTGAGCCACTTCGGTGCCCCCATTATTTATTTTTTAAGTTATTTATTTAAGTAATCTCTATACCCAACATGGAGCTTGAACTCACTCTAATTTATTAATATTTTCATTATGGTTGGTGATTTAAGTCCTATCTAATTTTAATGCAGTTTCAATAAATACATGATAAAACTTCAATAGAGTTAAAAATTTAGTAAAGTCAAATGTATTATTATTTTTCACTATGGTTAGTGCTTTTTAAAAATTTTTATTTATTTTTAATATCTAATTGTATATATTAGTTTCTATGGTGTCAGCAGCAAAGCTGATCAAACTTAGTCAAGTTTGATCAATTATACAAACATATAAAGATTTCTCAAGGAAAAGTGGTCTCCCTGAAAGCAAGGGGGCAGGAATTATTTTAATTAGGCCTTCATATTCTAAAGCCTGACCCTAGAAATCATAGATGAATTTGAAATTGAGAAGTCATAGATGATTGTGTTAGCTAACTCAAAAAGAGACTGAGGTATTGGTTAGCACTTTTTTTTCCCTTTTTTAAAAGATATTTTTAATTTATTTGACAGAGAGAGAGAGAGGTCACAAGTAGGCAGAGAGGCAGGCAGGGGAAGAGAGGAGGAAGCAGGCTCCCTGCGGAGCAGAGAGCCTGATGCGGGGCTTAATCCCAGGACCCTGGGATCATGACCTGAGCCAAAAGCAGAGGCTTTAACCCACTGAGCCACCCAGGTGCCTCTTGGTTAGCACTTTTTTTTTTTTTTTAAGATTTTTTTTAAATTTATTTGACAGACACAAGTAGGCAGAGAGGCAGGCAGAGAGAGACAGGAGGAGGAGGCAGGCTCCCTGCTGAGCAGAGAGCCTGATGCGGGACTCGATCCCAGGACCCTGAGACCACCTGAGCCGAAGGCAGAAGCCTCAACCACTGAGCCACCCAGGCGCCCAGGCGCCCCTTGGTTAGCACTTTTTAAGCCCTAATTAAGACCCGAGGTCAAAAAGGTGTTCTAGGGGCACCAAAGAGAGGCTGGGGGAAGGCCTTAGGACTTTAAAAAGGAAAAAAAAAAAAAAAAAAGAACTTCTCTATTTCCCTTTAAAAGGTTCATGGTTTAACTTTTCAAAGTCAGATCCATATCCACCCAGAAATGATTTCTATATATAATATGTAGTATAGATATCAAAAAGCAAAACTACTGGACTAACGATCTAAGCATATTTTGATTGATAATGCCATTTGTAACAGCTGTACCAACTTCTGTTTCCACCAGCAATGTGTGAGAGTTCTCATTTCCCCAATTACTTGTCTTTATCTCTTATTATCAACTTCATACTTTTTTTCAGTCTGAGGGCTTGCTTTTTTATTTTCCTGCTCAGGCTGTCTT
Organism: Enhydra lutris kenyoni; assembly: GCF_002288905.1. Lineage (NCBI taxonomy): Eukaryota > Metazoa > Chordata > Mammalia > Carnivora > Mustelidae > Enhydra > Enhydra lutris. The sequence goes on along the minus strand of NW_019154096.1, from coordinate 69,636,226 downwards.
TGTAAGGATTGCACAAAATATATATGTTAATTTTGGAAGAACTGACTTCTCTTCAGTACTAGTCCTTCCTCCTGGGAACATGGTATTTTCTCTCTGTTTATTCAGGTTTTCTTTCGTATTCTTAGTCATTCTTTCTCCCACTTCCCGCCTCCATACACATGCTACCTTTTTTGTCTGTTTATTAGGTTTTAGGTTATTTCTTCCTATTTGTTGTTGTTGTTGTTACTGTTAGAAAAATGCATACTATAGCATTACACATTCAGACTAGTCATTGCTGATGGGTAAGACTTACTGATTATTCTATATGAATCTCATCTGAAATCTAGTCATCTTATTGAACTTGGAATTTTACTCAACAATTTTCACTTGATTTTAGTCTATATGATCACATTCCTACATATGAATATGTAAGAAAGATGGGCAGAGAAAAAAGACATTGAGAGATACATATCAAATTATCTTCAGGAGGTGGGACTATAGTTGTACTGAGAGATGCCTTTCATTTCTTACTCTAGATAATTTTTGGCCTGTGGTAACTAACTGACAGACTGATCTCTTATCTAAAAACAGTCTAAAGTAGCTGATTCAGTGATAATCTTCTTAAGGAATATTGAAAATACTCTTAGCTTATGTGTTCTTCAACTTCATGACAAGATGCCATTTTGCTTAATTATGAATAGTACATTGTTATTTTCATGAAATTTAAAGAAACAGATATATAATCATGGCTGAATATGAAGGAACATTTTATTACTACAGATCAAAGCCCACCTGTTTTTTGTAAATTTTCAGTTGTTCTTCGAAATGGGCACAGAAATAGGCAACAGTGTCCTTTTCACCTACAAAGAAGTGATACAAAATCTATTTTCCTTCTAATGTTTGAGACAGAAATTAGTGTCTATTCCATCTTTACTTTTACGTTTCAATAATTTATTGACAACCAAATGTAACTAAGATGGTCCAAAACCACTATTTTAAAATAAAATGCAAAGCCAACGATCCTAGATTCCTTTTTTCCCAATCAGACTGAACTGAACTACATTGGAAGTACACACTGTGAAACTAGGACCTTTACTGTTCATGCATCCGGCCTATTGTTAGAAAGAGCTCCATGTAATTTGTAGTAAGAGACTAAAAAACCTCCTACAGATATGAATATTAAAAACTGAAGGTCTACTGGATTCTCGCAAAAATATACTGAGTTTTGAGAGAAAATATTCTGTAAACAATTTTCAAAATCAACCTCATTGAGTAATCTGATTAGACTGACATGACTTAGCTATTCCTGTGCTACAGTTAAAATACTGGAAGAAGTTAAATCCTCAATATTTAAAACAAAAACAAACCTTTCACAGTGAGATATCTGAGTAAAGGCATCTTAACTATTTTTTGTAGATGCCATCTTCAGATATTTTCTACTTTTATAATACTGGCTACATTTACCCTTTTCCAAAAGTAAGCATTTAAGAAAGTATTCTCCAAGGAAACAACAGTTTAAAATCTGTGAAATAAGCTATATTTTATTCTATTGTCAGGGAATTTTTTTATTGTTAAATAACTTACTTAGATTATCAATAATCATTATTATTCCTGCAAATACTATATCACTACTAAATTTCACAGTTTTATTATTTTAAATGAAATATCTAGCCCAGCAAATCAAAACCCATAAAGTAACTAATATTTTTAAAAATATTCTCTCTGAAATCATCACTTGCAAACCGAGTAACTAACAAGCTTACTTTTGTCCAGCCGGGGTCGCGGATTATATCGATACCCAACCTGGCTCCAAAAGACAGGCACGGAGCCTCGTGTTTGAATAAAGGACAAAGTATGATTATGAACATGAATTAACTGCTCAGTTTCCACATAATTCGCCACATTCCCATTTTTATCCACTCCTCTCCGTTTGTAACGCATTCCTAAAAGACAATTAAAACAGAAAACAGCAACGTAAAGAAATGATTTAGTCTGCTCAGATATGCTCCTTAACCAAGGACGTCTTTTAGGATAGCTTAAAGGATCTCATGTGCAACCAGCAGGCAGAACAGTAACAACTTCCCCCAAACTCATAACGATATGCATCATTGTTTTTTAAAAGTTGAAGCAAAGATACTTTCTGTGAACTGAAAGGGAAGGGTTTTCCCAAGGGTGCTAGCACTCAGGAAGGATTTATTACCATGATCCAGGCTGTCAGTGGGAACAATGGTATTTAGAAGCACATCCCAAGTGACTCTCTTCTCTTCTCCATATATATACCTCCTTTTCTTTCTACTTTTGTTAACTCTCCCCCATGCACCTCCCTCCAGAAATTGGTCCCCAATTACATCACACTATTTAGAGTCACTGAGCACTTTGAAGCCAATTATGTTTCCAAATCCATTATTGTCATTAGCATTTCAACACATCTGCAGCTTTACCATTCTCATCTAAATTTCACTTGCACACGATTTCTGCCCTCTACTCACCTGCTCTGTGCCTACTTCGGCGTGAAATGAGAGCCGCTAGAAATCGTGGGTGAATGTCATCTACACAGGTGGAGTCCTGAGGGGGGGTCTCTGGGCTGCTTTTCTCATCATCAGATGATTCATTATAATTAACCACCAGTTCTTCAATCTGCACGAAACCTTGGATAATGGGGATAATCCAAAAGTCCACCTCTGGTGTCTGAAAACAATATGAGCATCATGTTGCTTCCCTTCTGTACACTACAGCTGCTCCCTTAAACCCATACAGAAGCTAGCACATATTTGTGAGTTTACCAGAAGCAGAAACCTTCTATTTTTTAACCATGTTTCCTGCATATTGGAGGATGGCAGGAAGGAAGGAGGGAGGAAGACAAAGAGGAGAGCCTTTCCTTTTCTCTGTGGTGATCAGTTCAAAAAGAGCTGCCTGACGGGTGCCTGGCTAACTTGGTTGATAGAGCACATGACTCTTGATCGCAGGGTCGTGAGTTCGAGCCCACTGTTGGGTACAGAGATTTCTTTAAAAAAAAAAAAAAAAAAAAAAGCTGCCTGAGAGGGCCCCCAACATAGATACCACACTGCCTGGGTAACAAACTCAAGCTCTACCACTTACTAACTCACTCAGGTAAATCACTTAACCTCACCGTGCCTCAATGTCCTGCTTTGAGAAAGAGGAGAGACAATTACCTCATTAGACTGTGTATAAGAGTAAAATGTAAAAAGGGTTTGACTTAGCTCCTGCCTTATCATTAAGTATTTAACAAATGTAGCGATTGTGATTATTCCCCTTGGCACAGAAACAGACAAACAAACAAAAACCAACGTAGAGGTTGATTTTTAACTCCCCATTGCATCAAGGCTTTAATAAAATACAACCAACTCTGATCACCTTGTTATGAGCAAAGACTGACTCTATTTTCTAGTTTAGGAAAAAAACTCGCCTTGCCAAGCTAAAATCCACATAGCAAATGAATCAAAACAAAAAAAATCCTTCCACGAGTATCTTATTTTACCAAGTCACCCAACATAATTAGGAGTATATTAATTACACTTAGACACGTCCGCTTCTGTGCCTTTCAGGCTAAGAATACTCGAATTTCCCAGCTGACTGTCTGCAGGGACAGTAAAGGTAAAAAGCGCTCTAGGTAGCTCTTCTCGCTCTTTCTCTCGCATCTCCACAACCGTATCCAGCCTTAGCCTTGGCACGACCTTCAAACCCCCCTCACTGTTCATAGCCACATAAGCCAGGACCTGTCCCACGGTTATGTTTTGTTTTATGGAGCACGCAGATAGGATCTTAGAAAGATGGTTAGAATTGAAAATAGTGAAGTGAAGTGTCTATTTGCATTCATTATTCTTACCACCATCCTCATTATTTGTATTTTTGTTCCAACAATCATGCAAAACTCTTGACAGGAAAAGAGAAATGTACACTGCCAAATGCATTTCGACTGCAAGTCATCGGTTTTAATGGTAATTCCAAGTGTCTGACAAAAACTCTGCCAAACATATTAGAACTCAGTATGTCAGCAAACGGCAAAAATTCGCATTACAGTCACCTTTCTTTTTCTCCCCATCACTGAATTTCTGTGGTCATAGTTTGAGCAGCCTCATAAAAAGAGGTGAGAACATTTTCAAGCCTCATTCTCAAGAGAGGCATGGTGGATATCTAGTGGTAGACACTGCTCAAGTCCAAAATCATTTATACTAACCACTGCCAAGGGGGAGAGGAAGAAAGGAGAAAAAGGGTTTGAAATTTTCGAAAAGTTAATGAAAAGACAATATGTTACCCATTCAGCTATTTGCCTACTTTGTGTCCAGAACAGTAACTAGCACCCAGCAAGCCTTCCATACATATTTGTGGACCATCCTTGGATGGTCATAACTCTTTGAAATATGTGACAAAGGAACAAAGTAATCACTAACCTGGAAGGAACCTCAAGCAATAATCTCACCATATTCCCTATCTTCCCAGATTCAAATACTGGCAGTACTGGAATGTCCTTTGAGATTTGTCTCCTCCAATTCCCAGATGAGACAGAAAAGTTAAATGACTGGCATCATTAAAGGAAAATTGGGCTTCAACATTTCCAATGAGTACAAAAAAAACCTGTCTTTCATAGGAACCCTATGGACATTAGTCCCACAGCCTTAAATTACTACTATCCTATGGGAACCTGTTAAAAAGCTAGGCCTTTGGCTAGGCAGTAGACTTGTGAATTGCCTTAAATGATGCCTTGGCTTTCCTAGCTAAATGATTCCCATTCTAGAGGGGAAAACATTTTGTGAGATTTTTAAAGTAAAACAAAACAAAACAAAGCTTTTAAAAGTAGGCTGCACACCCACTCAAACTCCCAATCCTGAGATCAAGAGCACATGGCCTACCAGTTGAGCCACCAGGGCACCTATTTTAGTGAGGTTTTTTTTTTTTTTTTAGTTTTGTTTTTAATTTTTTTATAAACATATAATGTATTTTTAGCCCCAGGGGTACAGGTCTGTGAATCGCCAGGTTTACACACTTCACAGCACTCACCACAGCACACACCACCCCCAATGTCCATTTTAGTGAGATTTTTAATTCATCTTAATACAATTGAAAACTATTTGCTTCGTAACTATAACTATAGGATATTTTAGAAACAATTACTCACACCAATCTCAGTAAGATCTTGTATCATATATTTATTCCAAAAAAATCGGTCATCAACCTGGAAAAGGTAGAGAACAGTTCAGAAACATGTTGTCTGAGTTTTCCTACAGAAGCCAAACAGGTCCATAAATTGTTCCGCTCTGAGCTATGAGAGAAGTACCTTTTGCCAGAGAGGACGGGGATCCTTCTCCCCAGCGCTTTGCCTCTGCACTGAATTGGTCAGGTCATAGGTCAAGCTATAGTAAAAGGACTCTGAGTCCATGAACATCTTTAGCAACTCCTCAAGTAATCTCCTCTCCAACTTCTCCTTTTCTTTACTTTCCTTAACCTGTAAGAAATTCAGCTACTAATTACCACAGGAATTCAAACGTGCAGCAGCATGTGGATAATATCCAACCTCCTAGGAGACAAGGGAAAATGATCCCAAGGACCACGCACAGACAGTGCTTTCATAGGATAAGCAGTTCGAAAACAAATTTACAGGGGAGAAAATTACCCTTCGATTTAAAACTAATCAAAGATGAATTCCAAGCCCATATCAGTTAAACTCTTACTTTCTTTTTATTAGGAGCAGACACATTGGATTTAATATGTGTAAAGGTCTTCAGTAGAAACTTTGAGTCGTCGGGAGATGGTACAATCTTCTCTGGTTTGTTAATTCCAAAATGATGCTTCTTACAGAGCTAAATAATTAGGAAGAGAAAGAAAATTGTTATTCGTATCGGCTTGTTAAATGTTCAGGTATGAGTGCAGAAAGGGCTGCTACCGCTCATGCACTTTGGTCAAAAGAAAACCTCAAGGCTTATTAGTAAAGAGACCAAATAGCGAGCTGATCGTAGAAAGCACAGCTCTGGTTTCAAGGATTAGAAAGTTACAGTAGAGGATAAGCAAAGAATAAAGGACAGGATATCCTTGGGATTTAGGGGTGGGAAATTCAGGTTAAGGTCATAATTATAGTAAATTCTTATCAAATACAACTGAAAAAAATCTCTGGTTGTTAATGCTCTGAAAATTGGCATCTAAGACTAAAAATATTGCAAAATACACATTTGCTATGCTCCAGGGGCATTACTTTCCAGCCATCTGTGCTAAACATTCATTCATGCTGGTTAACTGAGTGTTTTGGTCAAGAAGATGTCAAGAGTCTGTTCTACTGGGAATCTTAAAAGCTGGACATGTCAACCACTCTCTCTCCACCTATCCTCACACACACGAATAGAATCAGCATGAAAACATACTCTTTGGGACCACAGATTAAATTTGAAGAAGCTGTAAGCAGAGGCTGCAGGAAATGTGCAGTCCAGCTGACAAAGATGAGGAAGAGGGTGGGGACGTATTACGAGAAGGGCACAGAGGTTTAAAGAAGGCTACCTGGTTAAAGTCAAGGGTCTTACAAATAATTTCATACAGCTCAACACACAAAGCAAATATTCTGAAAGGTACATAAAGATTCTATTAACCATATGCAAACTAATTCCATTTTTTCAACACACTGGTTGTATTACTACACTAAGCAGTAGGCTCTCATTGAGAACAAACAGTTAATGCCCATTATAAGTGGTGTCTTACTAAATAATGATTACTAGATGATAAACAGGATTAAAAAAAAAAAACCTTAAGGAGCAGAGCAAAAGCTAGTCCAAACTTTGATCTTATATTGAATAAAAAGGGTAAAGGCATGCCTGTTCTATCAAATTTGGAAGTGGACAATTCTGTCAATCATCCCTCAATAAAACTGAGGGGAAACGGAAGTGGAGACTGAGGACTGGGCTGTATTCAGACATAATGGAATCTTGCAGATCTTATGCCTTTTCAAGATTATGGCTACCAAACCCTCTCTTCACATGGGTTCTGCATTCTGCAACCTGATTACAACTTTATGCTGCTCCTGCTCTACCAGTGAACACAAGGGGACTGAAGATGAGTCACTCACAGTCGTCCTGCCAAAACTGTGCTCACGGTTTCCCAAAACGTAAGCAAAATGAACAAGATCTCAAGTTGACAGGGAAGGCGAGAAGAACTAAGCAAAAGGACACTGCTCCAGCATCTCCTCCCTACCTTGTATGGGACACTCCTATCAGCACAGAAACACACTGATGTAGCTCTCCTCTTACACTTTCTCTTGACACCTCTTCCTCTGCCAGCTAGTGTCCTAGTCCTCTATACTCCTCACTACCCCCAACCTCCTGCTGCTCCCCCGTACACTACTACCTTCACTGTGACCAATGACCTCCCCTTTGCTAAGCCCAATGGTGGAATCTTGGTCCTTATCTTAACCTCTCAGTAGTATCTGACACAGTTCATTACTCCCTCATCCTCTCTGATACACTGTACACTTGGCTTTCACTGCTCTCCCTTACCTCTTTTACTGGTTCCTTTCCAACCATTTGACTTCTTAATGTCTTGGCCACCAGGAGGTTCAGTTCTTGACCCTCTTCTCTATCTACATTCTCTCCCTCAGTGATTTCACCCAATATCATGGATTCGGATATCTTCCATATGCCAGCTTCTCCTTCCTAAATGGGTATTTCCAGCCCAGCCCTCTCCCAAAATTCTAGACTCACAAGTCCCAATATTTCTGTTTGAATTTCCACCAGGCATCTCAAACTCAACATGTCCCAAACCAGATGCTCATCTTCCTTCCACTGGCTTTACCAGCCCCACCACCACCACTTTCCGCCCCTTGCTCACTCCAGCGCATCTACACTGGCCTCCTGGATGCTCCTCAACACGTCAGGAACACTTCCACCTTGGGGACTTTGTCCTAGCTGTCCTCTCCCCAGACCTCCTACCACCATCTCCACCCCAGGCACTCCCCCCATCACCCTTACTCTGCCCAGCTTTTATTTCCCAGAGCACATATTACTTCCCAACATACTACATAATTACTATCCTGATGTTTATGATCTGTATTCCCCCTGTTATAATGGAAGCTCTAAAGGCAGACATGTTTGTCTTGGGGACTCCTGTATCTCTAGTGCCTTCATAGCACCTGGCAAGGAGGTCTCAAGAAATATTTGTTAAATGAATGAATCATCTCTGATGCTAAAATATAAATGGTAACCTCCAGATTCATACGCAGGGCATGCATGTAAGTAGTCCCGTGAAAAGTCACTCCCCATCTTCCATGAATATCTCCTACACACCCCCATCTTTGTCGGCCCAGAATTATTAGGGCAGTAGAGAAGCAGTTTTTTGTTTTTTTTTTTAAGATCTTATTTACTTATTTGAGAGGCAGAGAGAGAGCAAGAGAGCACGAGCAGCAGGGAAAGGGAGAAGCAGGCTTCCCACTGAGCAGGGAGCCTGACGTGGGGTTTGATCCCAGGACCCTGGGATCATGACCTGAGTCAAAGGCAGACACTTAACCGACTGAGCCACCCAGGAGCCCCAGGAAGCAGTTTTTTTTTTTTTTTAAATATATATATATTTTTTTTTTATTTTATTTTTTATAAACATGTATTTTTATCCCCAGGGGTACAGGTCTGTGAATTGCCAGGTTTACACACTTCACAGCACTCACCATAGCACATACCCTCCCCAATGTCCAAAACCCCACCCCCCCAACCTCCCTCCCCCCATCAACCCTCAGTTTGTTTTGTGAGATTAAGAGTCACTTATAGTTTGTCTCCCTCCCAATCCCATCTTGTTTCATTTACTCTTCTCCTACCCCCTTAGCCCCCCATGTTGCATCTCCTCTCCCTCATATCAGGGAGATCATATGATAGTTGTCTTTCTCCGATTGACTTATTTCTCTAAGCATGATACCCTCTAGTTCCATCCACGTCATCGCAAATGGCAAGATTTCATTTCTTTTGATGGCTGCATAGTATTCCATTGAGTATATATACCACATCTTCTTTATCCATTCATTCATTGATGGACATCTAGGTTCTTTCCATAGTTTGGCTATTGTAGACATTGCTGCTATAAACATTCGGGTGCAGGTGCCCCTTCGGATCACTACGTTTGTATCTTTAGGGTAAATACCCAGCAGTGCAATTGCTGGGTCATAGGGTAGTTCTATTTTCAACATTTTGAGGAACCTCCATGCTGTTTTCCAGAGTGGTTACACCAGCTTGCATTCCCACCAACAGTGTAGGAGGGTTCCCCTTTCCCCAGGAAGCAGTTTTAAAAAGAGGTTCTCCTATTAGTCCCCTGCCCCTGCTTGCAACACTGAACAGCTGCGGGTTAGCAATTTTTATATAGAAGGTTACTAATTATCTAGTCATATTAATAACACTTTTAACGAAATTGAAAACATGCCCAAAGTACTTATAAACTGTTGCAATTTTAATTTCTAAAACATTTGTCAGACATAGTTATTCCTTAAGAGTATTCAAGCTAGCAAAATTTCCCCCAAGGAATGTTTTGAAGCCCATGCTCAAGACCTAGCTATTCTAAAGTAACCTTGTTGCAGCACATCCCATCTGTACCCAGGCGATGCTTACCCTCAGAAGTCCCTTTTTCTCTGCAAGGCTAGTTTCCTGCTGTGTCCCCTCTAGGACCAGGACCTTCCCTTCATTCATCCCCCTCTCCTCCGTTCCTACCATCTTCTAACACTGTTAGAGTTTACCAGAACATGTATTGTTTTAATCCATTCCTTGACTCTAGAATCTCCTATGAGTTAGCAGGGTACAAACAGTGTCATAGTCACTTGTGAGAACGTGGTCTGGTTGGGGTGGGTCAAAGAGTGAAAGCCCAACGGGACCACTCACACAAAGTAAAATAAGGACCGCCTCAACTCCAAAGAGGATACACCTTGTCTCTAAGAACAGGACACTGACAGTCACTGCTGTGGTCTCTTTCTCTGGTCCCCACAACTCTGGCTCTTCCCCCACCTCTGACTGATCCTTCTCAGTTTTCTTTGTTGGCCTCTCTTTCTGTCTCTAAAGACAGTGGTGTTTCCTAATGTTCTGCCCTTAGCTCTCTTCCCCTTCATGCAGTCTAGAAAACATTTTCTCTCTCATTTTAACAGTGACTGGTATGTTTAACTATACATTTCTAACGCCACTCTTTAGCTGAGTTCATGATATAAAAATGCAACATCTCCCAGCTACTGACACACTAGTCCCTCAAATTCAGCATCCCCAGAACTGATCAACATTTGTTTCCCAAAGCGCTTTTCCTTTGGTTGCCTCACCTCACTAATGGCACTAACTACTGGACCCCTTTGGCAAGAAACCAAGTGATCATTTTCCATTATTTTCCCCTAGTATCTCCCTATCAACCCCAACTACCTCATGCTGATGCTAGAGTGTTCATTATCTGTTGCCCAGAGCAGTATTTCTCAAGGCAGGTGCTACTACATAACAGACAGGAGAATTCTTTGTGCATGATTATCCCACACTGCGCAGACAACCTAACAGGCTTCCTCTCCTGAGCTAGGGAGTCACACTCCAGCATTAGACCCCTTTTAAGTACCCTTTTTAAGTTCCCTGTACCCCGTTTAAGTTCCCTTTACTGTGCAGTGGCCAAATCTCTTGCTCCCACTGCCTCATTCCAGACCCAGAACCCAGGAGGCCTAGGGTCTCAGTTCAATCTACCACCCATGTATGGTCCATGATGCTGCTTCTCTCTAGGCCTGGAAAGGTCTTTTTCTTTTTTTTTTCTTTCTCTTTCTTTAAAAAAAAAAAAAAGAAAGAAAGAAAGCCCATTCCTAGGCTTGGTTCCAATCCCAACATCCGTTGACTTCCTTATCTATAACACCCAAATCTAAAAATCTCTGAAACCTGCAAGTTCATTTTTTAAGTTTGTTACAAAATTCATTTAATGGCCAAATATGGCCTGAACAAATATGAGACTACTGATAGTCATCCTTTATATCCCTTAGTATGAATATTCCTACGCTTCTTCAGGAAATATGAATGTGTCGTATTACGGGGTAATGCCCAGACTCACTGGGTGTAGGTGGAATATTTGAAATGGCCTTTTGAAAACCCTCAAATCCTGAATTCTAAGATAAATATGGCCCCCAATTTTTCAGATAAGGACTGTGATCTGTATAGCAGAACACAGACTCACAGTACCATCTTAATCTGGAAGTCTATTTCTGTCTCTTAAAACCAATTTTTCTAAATAGAGATTTAAATTTACTTTAAACAATAAATATTTTAGAATCTTCGATGTAGTTACCTTTAGAAAGGTATAGGTTATCATTTTTTAAGGGGTTACATTTTTTTTTAAAAGTAACCTACCATTTTTTTCCTAAGTATTTTTTATAATCACCCAATGTTCATCCAAACAAGTACATTCCTTAATCCTAAAAGGGTTCAATTTAGTCCTACTGAAAAACAAGGATAGAGAAAATAACTTCTTGGGATCACATCCAGTCCAAAGATGCTTTGTTTAGGCAAAGCTCTTGGGATTACAACATAAAGTGCTCTGATAGTGGGATCATCTTCTCCTTTCCAGAGGCCCAGTCAGTTCCGTGCAGTGTGCTTAGGTCCTTACAACTTTGATACACACGATCTCAAAAAGAAAACCACCACCATAAGCCCCATGATGCTCCCTTAGTTTTCATATTACTCTAGGAGCTTACGTTTTACAACCAAGATTAAGGGACGTTGCTGCTGCTGTTTAAGAAAAGGAAAATAAATTATTTTCCTTTAAAAGCTGGTATCTATATCCATCTGGTGCTAAGATTTTTTTTTTTTTTTAATTATTTGACAGAGATCACAAGCAGGCAGAGAGGCAGGCAGGGGGAAAGAGGAGGAAGCAGGTTCCCTGCGGAGCAGAGAGCCTGATGCGGCTTGATCCCAGGACCCTGGGATCATGACCTGAACAAAGGCAGAGGCTTTAACCCACTAAGCCACCAGGCGCCCCTGGAGCTAAGATTTTAAACAGACATCTAAAGGGAAATCAAATGTGGAAAATGATGCAGTTATCTCTTAAGGCAATGAGATACAGCAAATAAGATATGCAGACGGGACAGGAGCCTATAAAACTTTAAAGGATGTTTTCTCAAAAGAAAGAACATCTATGTTCTCATCTCTTTGAACTCCACAGATTGTTCATAACCTTGTATAGATCTTTATTCTTTTCTTTTCTTTTTTTTTTTTTTTAATGCCATACTGCTTTGAAAAATAGTCTGGCAGTTCCTCAAAAGGTTAAACACAGAGTTACCATATGACCCAGGAATTCCTCTCCTAGGTGGATGCCCTAGCGGGAGGCAAAAACAAATGCCCACCAAAAACTTGTGCATGAATGTTCATGGAATGATTCATCATAGCCAAAAAGTGAAAACAATCAACTATCCATGAACTGATGAATGGAGAGAGAAAATGCAACAGATCCACAGAGTGGGATGAAAAGGAATTAAATATGCTATATACCAACGACCAGCACGCACTTTGAAAACACTGTGCTAAATAAAATGAAGCCAGTCACAAAAGGCCACACATTATAGGACTCCATTTATGAGGAATGTTCCGAAGAGGCAAATTTAGAGAGGCAGAAAGCAGATCAGAGGTTGCCTAGGATTGATGGAGCTGGAGTTTGGAGAGAAATGAGGAATGACTGCCAATGAGGTTTGAACCCAACAGGGTTTCTTCGTGGAGAACATAGGCGCATATGTTCTAAACCGATTATGGTGAGGGTCACAAAACTGAATATACTGAAAGCCACTGAATTATAAGCTGCAAATGGGTAAACTGTGTAGGATGTGAATTCTTTTTTAAATTGGCAAACAAGCCTTATACTTGAGGTAAAAAGACAACCAAGGCAGAAAACTAGAAAAATCTATTAATTCTAGTCTCTATAATAAAATTGCTTCTGCTCCAATTACAGAAGACAGACGAGGCCCTAGCAAATCTGAGGACAGTGACCACACTAAAGAGCCCGAGGGCCCTGCTGGGCAAGGGTGAGAACACTGAAAGTGATACACAGGCAGCCAAATTAGAAAGGTGTAGAAAGAAATGTAAGACTTGGTTTTGTTTAAAAACATCTTTTCATGTGCATACGTTCTGTATATTTATGAAAAATAATAGAAGTAGGAAAAATATGTAAAACGCAAAAAATGAAAACTTTTCGGAAAATTTGAAAGTAACATTGTTCCTTCAAAGTGGTTGGGGTAAATGGAAATAACCATTAAGACTCACTGGAATATGGACAATGATTATTCCTAAGTAGTGGGTTTTTTCCCTTCTCATTTACAATTTACTACACCAAAAAACCCCACAAAAACCAAAGCAAATAACAAAACTACCAAGCTTCTAAAGCCTTTTAAATGGATTTATATGGAAATTGAAATAAAGATCCCAAATATTTAAATTAACATGTCAGAAAATAAGAGAACAATTCATGATTTCAACATAGCCCTTCCTCCCATTATTCACTGTTGGAAACTGCTTCTACCATAATACAGGACTAAAAGAAGAGGAAAAGGCTTAAGTCCAAATTTCTAAAATGATAAACTTTGGACAGATAGGTGTGCCAAACTATTCACTAAAATTGGATCTGGAATTATTTTCTCTATGTCATGTTATCCCCCAATCAACAAGAATCATGACAGATTTTCAACTCTGAACATAAACCACATCCGTAACGTCCCCTGATAAGCCCTGTAGTTTGTAGGGTCCAACAGAGCTGTCAAAATATTCAACTGTCTTGGGGCGCCTGGGTGGCTCAGTGGGTTAAGCCTCTGCCTTCGGCTCAGGTCATGATCTCAGGGTCCTGGGATCGAGCCCCGCGTCGGGCTCTCTGCTCAGTGGGGAGCCTGCTTCCTCCTCTCTCTCTCTGCCTGCCTCTCTGCCTACTTGTGATCTCTCTCTCTCTGTCAAATAAATAAATAAAAAATCTTAAAAAAAAATTCAACTATCTCATGTGGAGGGAAATCTCATTTTCATTTAAAGATAATCTGTTTTACTTTAGAATATCAAGATAGAAAAGAGGAAAATGTGAAAAATGAAAAACTACATCAAGTTTTCATAATATTCACATTTTTGTGCTTAAAAATTCCACGTAAATGTCATCATCTAACCACCCCCCCCCCACCAAGCTTTAACCAACAGTCAGCTACTAATCTCAAAAATGTTATAGATTGGTGGGCAAAAGGGCATCAGAAAACCTTGAAAAATCCAACACAGGGTCCAAGCTTCTCTGGACCAGGAGTGACAATACATTTCCCCAGGGCTGGGAGTGCGGATGTGCAAGCTGATGACTGACAGGAGGGTAAGTGCTAGACAAGCCGGTCACCTGCTCTGAATCTAACTTCCAGGGTCCCCAGGCTTAATGCTGACCAGAATGCGAGCCCAAGGGATGCTCCCCCTCATGGTGAAGATTGGTGACAGAAAGACATGCCAATTTTTCATTTTGTCAGCAAAGCCATCCAAAGACACTGATGACACATCTATTGGCTCAGTAAACTAACAGAATTTTTGCTAGTCTGCCTGCTCTTCCCTATAATAAAATGCAAACAAAACCACAGAGACCTGCTTTTAATAGGCCTAACCGCTACCGAAGTTATCTGTCTCTGGGTCAGCAATAATGAATAATGTTCTGGCTCTAGTACCAATAAAGGGGAATAGGAAGTACTCTAATCTTTTTTTTTTATTCCTGTAATAAAGAGACTATCAGGGTCCTCTTAAATTCGTGTTTTTTTAAAATTTATTTGAGAGAGCGAGAGCACAATGTGGGGAGGGGCAAAGGGAAAGGGAGAAGTAGACTCTCCATTGAGCGGGAAGCTGGCTGTGGGACCAAGACCCTGGGACCATTTCCTGAGCTGAAGGCAGAGCCTTAACTGACTGAGCCACGCAGGTGCCTCTTAAATTCTTTTCAACGTTGGTTTCTTAAAATTAGATTGTCAAACTACCAGTAAAATCTGAAGCATAAAAACAGCTATATTTTTATTTATTTTTTAAAACAATGTAACCCTGTCTCTAAACTTCCACCCCAAGAGCCCAGCCTGGAAAAACACGTATTGAACTGTGGGGCAGTGGCTGCTATGCTGTTACCCGCTCTTTAGGTAACAACAAGGCAGCTCAGAAAGAGTGATACAGGACCAGACAGCCTGAGTCCAGGTCCAGACCCCACCATTTGCCAGCTAGGACTTAACTCTTGCCAAGCCTCCTTCCTTCACCTGTCCAGCCTGGACCCAACAGTGCTCACCTCACGGAGTGGTCCAAGCGGCTCAGTTGGCTGAGCAGCCGACCCTTGGTGTCGACGCAAGTCATGATCTTAGGGTCATGGGATCAAGCCCCACATTGGGCTCCCTGCTCAGCGTGGAGTCTGCTTGAGATCCTCTTTCTCTTTCTCTCCCTCTGTACCACCCCCATGTTTGTTCTCTCTCTAAAATAAATAAATCTTAAAAAAAAAAAAAAAAAAGGAGCGTAGGACTAGGGCAGAGTGATGATACCCCTAGAAGCCAATATCCACACCAACAGCAAACATGATACAAATTCTTCCGTGGGTTCTTCCACCAGGTGGCAGTACAGTGTGGTTAAAAAAAAAAAAAAAATATTAGCCCTGGGAAATCTCATTATTTCGGACTTAAGTCCCTCTATTATAGGCTTGATTTCCTCCTGAAAAATTAAAAGACTGCACTAGGTTGGTGGTTTCTTTCTTCAAAACTACAGCAACAAACAAACAAAACTTTTAAAAATTACAAAAGAAATATATGCTTGAAAATTTTCAAGAAATAGAGATAAAAGGCATATAGAGTAAGTTAAATCTCACCTTCTTGACTACCCCTTCTCTCCCCCAAATTAGGAGTTTTCAAACTGTACTATGCAGAGTCCTAGGGTTCCCCAGAAGCAGAAGGTGGCTTTCCAGTAGAGGCCACATAGGCAGGGACCCAAAGATCCCCTCCTCCGCATCACCACCTCAACCAAAGCAGCTCAGCTTTTATGTATCTGATATACTGGATTTCACAGATTTTGAAACAAAGTTTCTACTACTAAAGTCAAGTTTGAAAAACAAGGACTAAATTACTTCAAAAATATCATCCAGCTCTATAATTGTGATTTTGGCCTAATTTAACCAAATACTCATATTTGTTATTATATTTATACCAAGTTTCCATAAAATTTCCTTAGACTTCCACCTTACCTCTAGCTCAAGATCCTGAGGTTCCATCTCAGAAAGGGATAGCACAGCAATTTTGGTAATTTTACACACCTCATGGTCTCCTGGAAGTTTGCCCACCAGTGCTTTCTGCCGAATTAAAATAAGCCACCATGGAAGATCTGAAAGAGAAAAGTCACACCAATGTCTGGTATCCATAAAGGACCACTATCCTGGCAAGCTGAAGATGAATAATCTAACATAATACACATTAGATATAACCCTTCAAAGTAAAGCACATGACAGATATATAAATGGCCCTCACATGTGAAGATATGTTCAATCTCACTTAAATTAGAGAGATGTGAACTAAAATACAGTGATACAATTTTCATCCATCAGACTGGGGGGAAATATGGATATGACAGCACATTCCCTAACAAGGCTGTGGGGACACGGGAAATGTCATACAGTGCTGGCAGGAATAAAAGTAGAACTTTTCTGGAGGGAAATTAAGTGATACCTAGTAATAAAACATATGCACTTACTTTTAACCTACTAATCCCACTCTTGTGAGTTTACCTTGAAGATACACAATCAACCTAAAAGTATGTACACTCAAGTCTATTCATTGCAGCAGTTTGTAATTACAAAATATTGGAAACAACCTGATTGTCCAGACACAGGAGAATGGCTCAATAAACTAGGACACAGCCACTCTGTGGAGTACTATGCAGATATAGAAAAGAAGGAGGCTTGGTCTAGCAACTGACAAGGAATGATTCCTGGATACAGCACATGGATAAACTAGATACATTTACAGAACAAGGAGATAATAAAATCATATAAGAATGATATTATCGAATCAAAGCACAAAAGAATATCTAGCATGTGCCACCCATTATGTAAGAAAGAAGATCTGAGGGGTGCCTGGGTAGTTCAGTCAGTCAAGCACCGGACTCTCGATTCTGGCTCAGGTCGTGATCTCAGGGTCCTGAGACTGAGCCCCAGGGTGGGGATGGAGGCCTCTGTGCTCACTGGGGAGTCTGCTTGGGATTCCCTTTGCCCCTATCCCCCCATACAGGCTCATTCTCTCTCTCTCATTCTCTCAAATAAATAAATAAATCTTTAAAAAAAAAAAAAGAAGATATGAGAAAATATGCATACATCTGCAAATTTACACAAAAAATAAGAGCGATAAATTAGAAGTTAATGAGACTGGATACCTGCAGAGGGTAGGCAGAAACAGGATAGAAGAAGGGGGATCAGGGAAAATGATAGTTCTCTGAGTATATCCTTTTGTATAGTTCCGACGCTTAGAACCATGGTGATGTTTCATATCTCTTCAAAAATAAAGAAACAGTTCTAGAATGTGTTTGTGTGGCTGGGAAGGGGACTCAAAACAAAACGCAAACAGCAACTCAACTCTGCTTCGAATGGACAATGTTACTCTGGAAAACATGTTTTTTAAGGGTAAAGACAAAAAGAATTATATATAATATTGTATATATAGTATAATAGTGAATTTGTTGGAAGGGTATGATTGAGCAATTCCAAAACTACTTTAGGTGTACACTAGCACTGAGCAAATAATGTATTGAGGACAATGGGTGGGGCGGGGGGGGGGGTAATGTGGTAAAACAAACTAAAGAAATCTTTAATAAATACAAGAAAGAAGGAAAGAAAACACCCAGAGGCCCAACAAGTATCTTTCCTATCCACATTTTTACTTTTCACAAAGATTTTTTAATTAAATGAGAAGTGCTCTATGACAGACAGCATGCAAATGTAATTTTTCAGTTTATGAAATTATACCCTTAAGAAATACTACCTAAAAAAAAAAGAAATACTACCTAATTAGCACCAAAAAAAAAAAATTGAAATAGTGTTTCACTAATTTCTTGTGAAAAACCAGCATACATATTCACCATATGAAAAACACTCTTAAAAGAGATATATAATATTTCAATTTCCCCCAAATATCAATCAACTCTCATTTTAGGGATCGTGCTTTGAAGATGTGCTTTAGGCATTTCATAAATGCAAGAGTTTGGAAGAGTTTCATAATTCTTTATAAAGTAGGGTGGAAATTTACTCCAAAGTTTCAAGTTTTTTACAGGCCATTTCATTATTCATTATCATTAAACATTAACCAAGGTCCTACCACGGGCTAGGGAGTATTTCAGGCATGGATCAAGATCAGTTATCAACCACCTATCATATAATAAATCAAACACATAATAAATAAAGCATGTAACATGATATTTGTGCTTCAGAAGGGTAGGAATTAGCAACAAACAACATATGTTAAATGTCAATACATTTTGTTGAATAAAACAAAATAAAACCCTTACCATAGGTCTCCTAACCTCACAGGAATAATTTTTATTTTACACTGAACAAATTAGAGTGTTGACAGTTACCCAGACAAGCCAACCCTAACGAAAACCTTTTCCTACTTTATGCCTTCTTGCTGGAGTTGACTTTGGATACATTTCATATTAACATTGCAAATTATAGTTTTAATAAATCACAGAAATGAATAACACAATGTACATAAGCAAATGCAATAAAAATAAACCATCTAATGGCACAGTGACAAAATATAAATATATTAACCTTCTAACAGAGGTTTCACTCCATTCATAAACTCACTTGGGAAACCAAAAGGCATCATTTTTTCCCCCAAAACACTGATACTGCCAATACTGAAATACAACTTACAAATTCAAATACACTTTAAAATGAAATATGCATATTTTTAGAGTTTAGTTAGCTACTTCAACAGAAAAAAATGTGAAAAATTGAGGTGTTTTCAAAAAATATATATAGCATAGACTGAAGTTCAATAGATCTGGGAAGTTAGGATGAAGATTAAATCTGAGAAAATATAATGTACATGATCAAAAATGGAAAAAGAATCTGTAAAGAGCAGCGTTCCCTTTTCAAGGAGGCTTTAATGTTCTGGACTTTGAGGTCAGAATTCAGACTTAAATTTTAGCTCACCACTTATTTTTTTTTTTAAGGTCTTATTTAAAGAGAGAGAGAGAGAGAGCATGTGAGCAAACACACGGGTAGAGGCAGAGGGAGAAGAGAATCCCAAGCCGACTCCACACTGAACGCAGACCTGATACGGGCTCGATCCCAGGATCCTGAGTCATGACCTGAGCCAAAACCAAGTTGGACACTTACCCGACTGAGCCACCCAGGTGCCCCTGACTCTGCTTTTTTACCCTGTACTTGGCAGCACAATACTTGACTGACCTCTTGGTTTTCTTGTCTGTGGAATGCGATGAAACTGCCTGCTGCAGAGAATAGCTATGAGGATCAAATAATTTTTATAATTGATGTGATTGTTACTAACAACGAATGTTTACCATCCTTTGGTAGCAAAACATCCTATAAAGCTAGGTAAATAAAACAATGGGGGTATTGGTACAGGAACCATCAAATGAATACCAGAGTTGAACAGAGCAGACAGAAACAGACCCATAGAATACGGGCACCTCGTACATGATGATAAAGGGGTGGGAAGAGAGTATATCATGAATTAGTGTTGGAACACATACTGAAGCATTTGTGGTTAAACAGGTTATCTGGAGTCTGCTTTGAAATAATTTAGCAGCTGGGCATGTGGGGATCACGGATTAAAAAAAAAATGTCTTTTTTATAGTCGACTTCCAACCAGACCTACGAGCGGCATTGGGTTAATTGCTCTCTTAAGTCTTTTAATCTCCGGTCTGTTTTCAGTCTCACACATGGATCAAAAAAAAACAAAAACAAAACCATGAAAAGTAAAATACGGGAATAGATATAGGCTAGTTATAATCAAAGTAATTTGGGATGATGAAACTTTTGGATTTAGTGCTGATGGTCATATAACTTTGAGAATATATTGTACACTTTTAAAAGGGTGAGTTTTATGGCATGTGGATTACATATCAAACTTTTTAAAGCTCCTTCTTAAAAAAAAAAAAAAGAAGAAGAAGAACTTGTTAGGAGTTTTAACCTAGTAAAGCAGAGAATAAAAAACTAAAAAGTGTATTTTCTGCCAAAAACAAAGGTAAAGCTAGGACAGCCTACTGATTCTTTTTTTTTTTTAAGATTTTATTTTTTTATTTGACAGAAAGAGACAGAGCACAAGCCAGGGGAGCAGCAGAGGGAGAGGGAGAAGTGGGTTCCCCGCTAAGCAGGGACACTGATGTGGGGCTTGATCCCAGGACTCCGGGATCATGACCCGAGCCAAAGGCAGAGGTTTAATAACTGAGCCATTCAGGCGCCCTGAGAGCCTACTAATTCTTGAAATACATCAACACTATTCCAAACAGCTACCTTTTCTCACTAGTGTTAAAAAAATGAATTGAAATTATCACAATGGAAGGGCACCTGGGTGGCTCAGACAGTTGAGCATCTGCCTTCGGCTCAGTTTGTGATCCCAGGGCCCTAGGCTTGACCCCCACATCGGGCTCCCTGCTGAGCAGGGAGCCTGCTTCTCCCTCTCCCACTCCCCCTGCTTATGCTCTGTTTCTCTGTGTCAAATAAATGAATAAATAAGCTTTAAAAATTTATCATAATGGAAAGAAAATGAAGATTTTTGAATTGGACACAGAGTTATCTTCAGGCAAAATCAGTGACTCTAGAAAACAAAGGAAAACCAAAAAACCTCATGGAAAACAATAGCAACGTCCATGCTATAATTATTTTGCTTTAGGTAAAACAGCACTTAACAACCACAGAAGCCTGGAAAGTCTGGTGAGAACGAGCATGTTAGTAACAGGGTTAAATGACTCAAATAGATGCTTTATAGTTCGAACTTTAAGACAACAAAAATGTGGAAGTATCCAGGCACTAGTGTTTAGCAGTCCCAGGATGCGTCAGGCATAATGGTATAATTAAATTTTTAAAAAGCACCAAGTCAGGCTATTGTATTAATTTATATCAACCACCAGGAAAAGAAATTTTTTTTGGCTCAGTTAAGGCTGCCACGTTGAGATGCGGATGTGTGGGAGAACCAAGAGTCAAGGGTAACTTAGGCTAGCAAGGTCCTTGGGCATAAAGATATTCTTTCACCCTTTTAAACACATTACGGTGGAAGAAAAAGTCAGTCTTGTAACCTTGGCTTCTCCAGGAAGAGACAGACAAGGAATTCTGACTTCCCAGCAAGAAAAGAAAACTGAGAAGGAAGGCATTATCTTGAAAAGCGTGACCAGTAGAGCAAGCTAAAACAATAGTCCTGGAAAAGATTCAATTGCTCACTCTATACAAGAACTGACTAACTTAAAGGGGGACAAACGATTGTGGAATAAAGCTTCTCATCAAAAAATTTTTTTCATCCAATTTCAGAAAAAACTGTTTTTAGAGAGACACTCATGACCTCACGTGTAGGAAGTATTCCATCTACATGTTTCTCAACATGGCCATCCATCCTACTGACATGAAGAAAAGATCAGCATTTGATCCAACGATGAGTGTCCAGCAATCCTTCTTATTTTTATTTATGTTAATTTTATAGGGAATATATGAATACATTCTATTTGCTTAAAAATGTGAATGCTAACGGATAAAACTAAAGTTCCATTTGACCATTATTCTCCATTCCATGGATATTCTTTAGATCAAATCCAAACTCCCAACTTTGTGAGAGCAATTAGTTACCATTTTTGGCATTAGTTCTTTTAATCCTACTTGAAAGCTTAAAGAGGATTTAAGAAAAAAAATTCAACTTTATTTTTCCTATGAAACATTCAGATGTACATTGATTTACCAAGAACTTTTCTTTGAGGATGAGCCACTGATGGGTATTCGGGGCTGCTGTTTATGCTTTTTCTTTTTAATGCAACACAGCTTTATCTAGTATTTCCAGAGTATTCAGCTCAGCTTCCTTTTGCGCATAGAGCTGATGTGCTTACTGACTATTTAATTAAATTATGTGATTACAATAATGAGTTAAACAGATACAAACATGTTTGGGATCAAACACAAGCCATCATGCACCAGCCAAGAGGGGGGCTTCCTACCGGCTCCCCCACCAGCCAGCAGCTTTCAGCCTTCAGAGCAGCCCGGGCACCCACCAACAGGCTTTGCAGAGAGGCAGTGGGGCACACTGGTTAATTTGGTAATAGATTAAGTGAGATTCAATGAAGAGAGCTCCTGACAGAAATATATACAGACTCATACGTGCCGGACAACTGAAGTGAACGAAATATTTGTGTGAAAAAGATTTTGCTTTTCTTATTTTCTTTTCTTCTGGCTCACCTGTTCCAAAGACTGGCTCTGACTGGAACTGGTTCAGCAGGATATTTTGTTCAGACTTTATTTTTTTTGAGAGAGAGAGAGAGGAAAAAAAAAAGCATTTTGCGGCATTTTGCTCTTTTGGACACCCTCCACTTTCTCTGTCTCTCTCTCTAACCATTCATGTCATGACCACAGGGAAGTCTGCTGTTGACTCTCATGCATTTACCTCCTTTAGCATGCCCCCAAACAGCAGACTAGATTCTCGAAGACAAAGCATGTCCTGCACCTCTGCGGGGTCCGCTTCTCGTAGGAGGTGGGGGAAATGGCCAAGCAAAGAGCACCTGCTGCCTTGACATGGTCGATTGTGAACGGAAGGGCCAGCACACTAGAGTTTTTAACTGTGGCCATATGTGAATCCAGAGAAAAGGGGATCCCTATACTCCATAGTTGTTTGTAACATAATATTCAAATACAGATATTTAAATTCTTGAAGGGCTTCTGCAGCTGATGCCTCAGGGAGGGCTCTGCATTCCCACACATACACTGGAAGATGGAAACATGCTGGTAAAGAAGGAAAATGAGAATTGGGAATGGGGATTACAGTTGGCTCACCTTTCCTTTCTTCTGTGTCAAACTGACATCAAGAATACTGACATGTAGGCGTGCCTGGGTGGCTCATTTGGTTACGTGTCTGCCTTTGGCTCAGGTCATGATCCCAGGGTCCTCGGATAGAGCCCCACAGTGGGCTCCCTGCCCTCCCCCCAGGAGTCTCTTCTCCCTCTCCCTCTCCTCCTGTTGTGCTCTCTCTCTCTCGAATAAATAAAATCTTAAAAAAAAAAATACATGTTTCTCTGTCATTTCAAAGTGACAGTCTTGAACCAATTTCAGTCAAATGACTCATTGCCCTTTATATATTTTGAAGTTTTGTTTAGGTCTTTTGAAGTTTTGTTTACATCTTTCTGGTAACCTAAGCCTTTTATAATTACTGAAAATGTATATCCCTCTATCCTTCTTGTCATAAAGTCTGCTTTGATATTAGTAGAGCTACATCAGTTTTCAGTAGGTTAGCATTTACAAGATTTATTTTTCCTATACTTTTATTTTCAACCATCCCTTATAGATATACCTAAGGTGTCTGTCTTGAGAGCAGCTTGTAGATGAATTTGACTGTTCTTCCACAATGAAAAGCTCTGTGCTTTAACAGAGTATTAAATCCATCCATATATAATTATTGGTATATTTAGAAATCAGTCTACCATCTTATTATTTGTCTTACCTGTTCTATATATACTTTAATAGCCTTTTGGGGTATTTCAAAAATTATCTATGCCCTCCTTCATTCACATTTTACAATCTTTTATTTTTCTGTTAGTGGTTATATCAAGGGAATGATGGACAAGAACCCTGACTTACAAAAGCCTGTTTTTTGTTTTTACCAGGTTTTTTTTTTTTAAGATTTTATTTATTTATTTGACAGACAGAGATCACAAGTAGGCAGAGAAGCGAGAGGAAGGGAAGCAGGCTCCCTGCTGAGCAGAGAGTCTAATGCAGGGCTCCATCCCAGGACCCTGGAACCATGACCTGAGCCGAAGGCAGAGATTTAAGCCAAAGGCAGAGGATTTAACCCACTGAGCCATCCAGGTGCCCCTGTTTTTGCCCATTTTACCAGTTTCTGGTCAGTGAAAGAACCTTAGAACAGCAACCCCTGTCAACTCCCTATCATTTCTATTGTTGAGTATTTATATTAATCTTAACTTCATATAAAGCCAAATTCCTTTAAATTTGCCAACTTATTTACACTTTCCATGGATCTCCATCCCTTCTCACATCTCTATGCTCCCATGGAGTGTCATCTATCTTTCGCCTGAAGAACTCTCTTTAGTATTTCCTTTTAGTGCAGATACTACTGGTAACAAGTTCTCTCCGTTTCAGTTTGTCTCAAAATGTCTTTATTTTCCTTAGATTTTAAAGGTACAAACTGCCAGACAGGCACTTTGACAATATTGTTCCGCTATCTTTTGGCTTCCATTGTTTCTCTCAAGTTTCACTGATGCTTCTGAACTTAATGTGCACTTTTTCTTTGCCTGTTTTCAGGGTGTTTTCTTTGTCTTCAGTTTTCGTCAGTTTCATTATGAGGCACCAAAGTGTGTGTGTTTTTTTAAATACTTTCCCCCTTGTGGTTCAGAGTACTTCTTAAAGCTGTGACTTGTATTCATAATTGGTTTTGGAAAATTCTTGGCTATTATCTCTTCAAATATTGCTTGTCTTTTGCTGTCAGAAACAGACTAATTTCTCTTGATCTCAGTTTTTTGAATGTATTAAGTCTCTTTAAATGATCCATTATATATTAACACACTATACATTATAAGAGAAGCTAATAATTGGGAAATCTTAATGGTTTATCTCAGGATAAATTATGTTCCAATTCAAGAGATCCTGTTTTGTTGCCTTTTTTTTTTTTTTAAACACAAATCTTTGGTAGGAATTTAAATTCAGTTTGATGTATGCATAAAAGCTACTTCATTGGGGCGCCTGGGTGTCTCAGATGGTCAAACCTCTGCTTTCAAGTCGGGTCATGATCCCAGGGTCTTGGGACTGAGCCCCACATCCAGCTCCCCGCTCAGCAGGGAGTCTGCTTCTCCCTCTCCCTCTGGGGCACTGCCCCCATGTGCTCTCTTGTGCTCTTTCACACTCTCTCTCTCAAACCAATAAAAATCTTAAAAAAAAAAAAAAAAGTTTAAAACCTACTTCATTGATTCACATTGCATAAGCTATTAATTGGCCAATTACTACTTTTATATGAATATGAGCATGAATCTGTAGGGTAGGTTTTATGCAAATTCATACCTGAATTTAAGTTTCTAAAGATATGAATTCATAGTATATCTAATATAATGTTTTGTTTTATATTTAAAGCCATTTCTGGGGCACCTGGCTGGCTCGGGTAGTAGAGCACGCAACTCTTGATCTCAAGCTTATGAGTTCAAGCCCCACATTGGGCATAAAGCTCAGTAAATAAATAAATAAACAAATAAAGCCATTTCTGTTTTAAGCTATATTAGCAGAAATGCTTTTGTCCCTCCTAATAGAAATAGAGCACTATACATCCCTGAATATTTTCAGGAAGCCTCGTGCATCAAGTAAGTGGAGTTACAAATAATACTAACACTACACCAGCACCATTTTTTTTTTAGTCAGGTACCTGGTACCTAAAAGCACGTCATACTGGGCTTCTAATTCTCTTACCAAGCAAAAAGCCAATCATTAATTTGTTAATCTTTCAGACGTAGCAGTTATTCAGTATTTCTTGACTGGTTGCTCTGTTGCCTACTAAAGGTTCCCCAAGTCTGGGTTTACAGAACATTGACAACAACTCACAAGGAGAGTATCCAGGGCAGGAGACTTGTTATAGACAAATGGTGGAATCAGAAGCATATTCAGGTCAGCTCGCAATGCTTATGATGAATCTAAATCCCTAATAATGACTGCCCATAAAATGAAATAATCTCTTATACCCTTTTTTGTCAGTAATAATCTTAGAGAACTAGAAAAGTCAAACTTAAAGTATCCTTGGGCAAAATGAATTTGTATATAAAAACATTTTCTTTCTTTTTTTTTTTTTTTTAAAGATTTTATTTATTTATTTGACAGAGAGATCACAAGCAGGCAGAGAGGCAGGCAGAGAGAGAGGAGGAAGCAGGCTCCCCTAGAGAGCAGAGAGCCCGATGCGGGGCTCGATCCCAGGACTCTGAGATCATGACCTGAGCCGAAGGCAGCGGCTTAACCCACTGAGCCACCCAGGCACCCCAAAACATTTTCTATATAACTATAGCTTATCCTCTTTAAAGTGCTAAGTTTTCTTACAATTTTTGAAAAACTTCAATGTGTTACATGTTTTCCTGCCTACTAAGTATAATTACAGATAAGTTTATAAAGTATAATTGGTATTTTTTTTTAGATTTATTTATTTGAGAGAGAGAGAATGGGCGTGGGGAGAAGCAAAGGGAGAGGAAGAGAGAGAATCTCAAGCAGAGAGATCCATGCTGAGCACAGAGCTGGATGCAGAGCTCAACCTCATGACCATAAGATCACGACCTGAGCCAAAATACACAGTTGGATGTTCAACTGACTGCACCAGCCAGGTGCCCCAGAGTTGGTCTACTGTCTACCGTCATGAAGATAAGTTACTGTTGGAGAGATGACACAAGCATGCTTCAAGGTTGGAAGCCACCTACAAGAGGGGTCCCCAAGCCCACAGGCTGTAAGCAACTTGAGAACCAAGTCAATTCAACCAGTAATCTGTATTTTCTGCTCTGGATGGCTGACATTGGCCCACAACTAAGTAAATGAGAACTTACTAGGTTTATCAAGATTTCTTTTCTTCAACAATTAGACCTGATAATAATTTGATTGCAAGCACTTCAGAAAGTTCAATAAGATAAAAAGTTCAAAAAGAATATGAGAGGAAATATAAAAAGCACCTTTGTAGGTGGTCCATACATACAGTCACTCTTACTGTAACAATCCTCTTCTTTTTCCAAAGCGAAAAACTTTTAATATCACCACCACAGAAATCACTGAGGAGAACTGGAGTTTAAGAAAAAATGGGTCTGGGGACGCCTGGGTGGCTCAGTGGGTTAAGCAGCTGCCTTCGGCTCGGGTCATGATCCCAGTGTTCTGGGATCGAATCCCACATCGGGCTCCTTGCTCAGCGGGGAGCCTGCTTCTCCCTCTGCCTCTGCCTGCCGCTCTGTCTGCCTGTGCTCATGCTCTCTCTCTCTCTCTCTCTAACAAATAAATAAATAAAATATTTAAAAAAAAAAAGAACAAATGGGTCTGTAACTGGAAACTGGAATGGCAGTGGAATAGCCTAAGAGGCATGCTGGCCCGTCTCTAGAGAATCTCTCCGCCTGAAAATACACATATCTGCCAATGACAGACAGGCACAGCACAAGAAGCTTCCTTGTGTGCCAACCCTTAGGAAAGCCCAGAGCTATGGGTCACAGTCATGTGGCTAGTTCAAGGGTTGCCCCCGCCAGGAAGGTGGAACCATCTGCACCAAGGAGAATGGAATTCAGATTAGGGACAAGGGAGGCAATGGAAAATTCTGAAGTGTACAATAATGGAAGAGGCTGAAGGGAGCCAAGAGAGGCGGTAGGGGCTGCTCGGCACCTATGTACTGGGGAGAGAGTAAAAGGAAGAGGAAGGAAGCAGAGAAGAGTGAGGAGAAGATGCCACTTAGCTGCCTAATTCCCAGACCCAAAGTCACTCATAAAACAGGTGCCCCGAACTACAAGTAAAGAGTCTTTTAAGCATTGGCCAGGAACCTAGTCACCAATGAAACTTTTACCTCCAAAATAAATAATTCTGAGATCCTCGTGAATAACAAAATGAATATAAAATGACTGGATTTGAATTACATTTTAAATCATTCCTATTTTGGCAGAAACATAGTGTCAGAAATAATACTGCCTTTGAATATTTCCCTCAAAGCAACTTTAGTACGTGAAAAAAATCACCAGAAGTTACGGAAAGAGAGAAGTGTTCAACTTTTTAATTAAGACAGAGTCAGAAGTAATGACAACAGAGTACATCAAAAGACCTGATTTAAATGTTTTTAATGGCTTCATTGAGATATCATTTATAGACGATAAAATTCACCCATTGTAAGTATACAACTCAATGATTTTTTTTTAAATATTTCTTATTTGTCAAAGAGAGAGAGAACACACAAGCAGGGGGAACAACAGGCAGAGCAAGCAGTGGGAGAGGGAGAAGCGGACTTCCTGCTGAGCAGGGAGCCCGATGTGAGACTCAATTCCAGGACCTGATATCATGACCTGACCTGAAGGCAGACGCTTAACCGGCTGAGCCACCCAGGCATCCCACAACTCAACGATTTTAATACATGTATGGAGTTGTACAACCATTATCCCAATCCTTATGTGTCTGTAATAGTGAGTTGTAGGTAGACAATAAAACAATCTACTTCTCTCACAATGCAACCGTGAGCAATTATACTAGTATTTAAACATAAGAAGCCCTGCCAGCTTCTCTCCCTTTCCCTACAATATCCTCAAAAACTGGGGTTTTCTAATGGCTTTTCAGGAAAGTACTGAAGCAAGGCTAGTAACCACTCATTCATCACAGAAGTATAAAAAATATTTTATGTCATTATCCCAGCAAAGTCTCCCCAGCAGACTAAAATCACACTTTGTAAACCATATGCATAATACATTTTACCATTTTAATGACTGAGACATCTTCACGACTTCAAGAGTGGAAAAACAGCAGATGGCAAGCACTATTTTAACAAATGAGCTACTTGGGTGAATGGTGTCTCTGGGTCTACAACATTTAGAGTAGTAACTCAGTCACTAAACCAAGAGCCTCTATTGCCAAATTAATCAAGATTTCTGAGAGTTTTCAAACTACTTCTGAAAATATCATGGAATATATACTTTCGGTTTTTATGTTCTGATACTTCTTACCCTAATTGAGCTTATCTTCTTCTCAACCTTCAAAATAGATTTGAAAGAGTTTTTGTGACCCGTTTAAAGTCTGCAGTCTAATGCAACCTTTTCATGGATATCTGAGTGAAGATAACAGCAATCTCCCCAACATCCCATAGAAAACAGAGAAAACATCAATCATGTAGGCCTTTTGCAGGGCTGCTGACTCTGCCAAGAATCGTCTCTCCTCTCACTCTCTGCCCTTACCTTGGCCTTGTCCAGATTATCTCACTCATTTTTCAGGCCTGGACTCAGACATCACATCCTCAGGGATGCTGTCCATCCAGGACCCCCACTGCACCAGTCAGGGCCCTCTATCATGTACTTACAACATCCCACACTCTTCTTCAGAAGCCTAAGCCTAATGATCACACAGTGTGATCGGGTAAGTAAAGTCTACCTCTTGAATCCAATCCTACACTCCTGGAAGCTTCAAGTTTTATTCACCCCACAGTCCCCATCACTGAGTGCAGACCTTGACATGCAGGAGGTATTCCATAATTATTTGGATTCCTAATTATTATCCCTATTATCCTATATCCTATAATATAACCTATTATCCTATATCCTATATCCTATCCTATATCCTATAT
The DNA here is from genome assembly GCF_002288905.1 of Enhydra lutris kenyoni. NCBI lineage: Eukaryota > Metazoa > Chordata > Mammalia > Carnivora > Mustelidae > Enhydra > Enhydra lutris. Next base: position 69,606,774 of record NW_019154096.1, on the reverse strand, counting down.
CCTATAATATAACCTATTATCCCTTGGGTTCCTAATAAAACTCTGTTTTGTGTATGCGGATACACATAATTACAACCAAATATTTGTTGAATATTTATGAATAGCCCTGCTGTAGGCCAGCAGAGAGGGACACAGCCCCTGGCTCCCTGCAACTTATCCTTAGGGGACGGGATAGGAGGCGACTGAGAGAAAAAAGGAAAACAAAAAATTAATGAGTAATTACAGTTGTGATGAGAATCTAACTATCATTCTTAAGTCCTCCTGGACCCGACAATGGATAAAATATGTTGATATTTCATGAAGCTTTTCTTTCATCTATTTAGCACATGACACGTTCCTTCTATTTTCTGTTCTTCATATTGATAAATCCCACTGATCAAACCAAAGTCAGACATTCAAATTGTGGAGAGACACTACATTACGCCCTAGCTTAAAGTCCACCTGCCCGCCAGAGAGGCTTTTCACATCCAAGGAAGGCTAATAGTTCTAAAAATGTACTTCCTAGACACCAGGGTTAACAGAACAATTTTCTGGCAGGGCCTACTAAAAGGAAGGGCAATTATCAGCCATGGATGCAACTAAATAATACTTTAAAATTCTTCTGCCACACATTTTTAAAAAGGGGTTCATGGATTATGGAATATAACTTACCCTGATGCTAATATTTAACCACTAAAAACATGTCTTTTTATAGATCCCCACCATGTAGTCTTTTAATGACATGTTAATATCATTAGTTTCAGCAATATTAACATTACTGGAAAAAACAATCTAAGTTTAAAATTTATTCAAAATTATATAGCCGGGACTTAAGTGGTTCTCTAGTAGAATATCTGACACCTCTAAGTGACCTTTAAAACTAAGGGGGAATATTAATAGCCAACATCTTTTGAATGCTTACTAGTACCAGAAACCATGCTAAGCACTTAAAGGAGTTTAATTAAATCTCACAATGATCATATCAAGGAGGTGTTAGCTTTGTCTTACAGTGGGTGACTGGCCGTTCAGGTGAAGTAACCCGACCCAAGGCTACTATGTGATCTTCGAGTTTAGTCCAACTCTGGGGTGGGTGCCCCATCAGTGATATCTGGTGAATGGCCTATCTCACCGTGAAATAAAGGGAAAGAATTCTCTTTGTACTCTTTTGTAATAAGCATTCTAAAAGACATTAAGTTTCTGTTACGAGCTGAACTATGTCTTGCCAAAATTCATATGCTGGAGTCCTAACCTTCAGTACCTCATAATGTGACTCTATTTTAGAGGCAGGGTCTTTAAAGAGGTAATTAAATTAAAATGAGGTTATGGGGGGGTTCTCATTCAATGCAATGGTGTCCTTAGAAGAGGAAATCTGGACACAGATGCACTCAGAGAAAGGGCAGTGTGAACACAGTCAGGATGATGTGAAGACACAGGGAGAAGACCGCCATCTACAAGCCAAGGAGAAAGAAAGAAGAAACCACTTGCCAACACCTTGATCTTGGACTTCTAGCCTCCAAACTGTGAGAAAATAAATTTCTGTTAAGTCCCCTAGTCTACGGGCCTTCACTATGGCAGCCCTCACAAACTAATCCGGTACCTAAGTCATGCCTGCTTACATTCCACAGAGCTCAGAGTTCAGTGACAATCAGGAACAGTGGCATGGCTCACCCACGCCGCTGTTAGACTGTCAATGACAGCTGTTCAAATAAACTTATGTTCCCATCTCACTAGGCAAGAACAAAAATTCGTGCATTGAAATATGGAGAATAAGTAGGAGGGAAACAGGAGTGAGAAAGAGTTTAAGTACAGACATGTTATTTCCCCAACCTCTACGCCCAGAAGATAAGATGTTCCCAGGGGAGAACGCACCTGAAGGGTCAGTGTTAGTTCTAGTCCATCCTGGGAGCGTATCTCCCACCAGCCAGGCCGATGGTATGACCAGAGCAGGAGTTTTAGTGGGGCTCAGGGAGGGAAGGGATGGGGATGAGGCATCCCAGGGCAGAGATGCAGGGAGCCACGGGAGAAGGGGGAAGATGGATGCAGAAGGGCGGGGAGCTGGGGGCTGCGTGGAGGCAGAGTGACACACTGGGGTGTGGCTGCAGTTGTCTCTGGTGGGTGGTGGGTGAGGGAAGGAAGAGCAGCAGGGGCCCCAGAAAAGATGTTCCTTTGTTTCCTCCCCACTCCCTCTCTTAAGAGCCAAGCCTTAAAAGTGATGTGACAGGAGAAAAAAAAAAAAGTACAGAGATTACTTCTTCCTGCCTTTCTTCTATTTTCTTTCTTCACCTCTCCCTTTTCCAAAATGTCCTGCAGACAGGAACCCCCACTGCTTATCAACCGCTTGCTCGGAATCCAAAGGCAAGCAGTGCCAGGAGGGAAAGCACATGTAAACCAAGAATGACGGCAGGAGATGCCCATATTTACCACCTAAAATGACCAGACTTTTACTGTATCATAAATTCATCAATCAACAACTTATATTTGTTTGCTGTTTGTATGAAACGTGTGGGTTCTCTGCCAAGTCCAAGGCCTCCTGCTCTGACTGAAGAAGTAGACCTCTGGAGCGTGGTTGAACTTTGTGACCAGGGAATGCCCTTGGCCCAGACAGGGCAGCTAAGAATCTCTTTCCCGAGGGTCTGAACTAGACTCACTGCTCAGTCCTTGACGGCTAGGCAGGCTCCTGTGGTGTTAGGGGCTGGAGGGTTGAGGGTACCATGCAAGAGCAGAAATTCTGTCCTATAATATACAGAAACAGAAAGCCAAGAGTAGAAAAATAAAAGAAATATATAGGAGAAGTGATGCTTAGAGACTACCCGCCCAAAAATGTAATCTCAGACACCATAAGGCATCCACTTCTTGGTTTTGGTCCCTTGGGTTCCTAATAAAACTCTGTTTTGTGTATGCAGATACACATAATTGCAACCAAAAGAGCCTTGATAAAATGGTGGTAATTTATTAAGTACCTTCCGGTATATTATCTCATTTAGACTCCTAATACTGCAGGGGAAAAAAGAGAGCAGTTATTTTTACTCTAGTTTTACAGCTTACAAAGTAGAGGCTCACGGGCATCATGGCCCCAGTGAAACAGCTTTTGGGAAGCCCACTCTGATGTTCACTCTGGGGTTGGCTACGTGACTTCCTTTGGCCAGTGGAGTATTAGCAAGCTCAGTGACATAAGTCGAGGCTTGATAAAACTCTGCATACTGGGACTGGTCTTCCTGGTACCCAGCCCCCACCTTGGAAAAATGTCCAGGCATCCAGTATAGAAAGAGGACCCAAGGGGAGGCCTTGTGAAATGAGTTACATGGACAGAGACGTGCCAGGCAAAGTCCCAGCTGACCTCACACAACAGAAGATAAAGGGCAAAAGAGCCTCTAGGTCAATCCACAGAATCGTATAATATTACATGTTGTTGTTTTAAAGAATTCCTGGGGTCTTAGCAATAGATAAATGAAACCCATGTTAAGTAACCCCCTCTATATCTCAAAGCTAATAAATAAAGTTTGGATTCACATCTCCTGACTGATTTCAGTGATTTATTCATTGTTCCAGGATGTGATTGAAACTGAAGAAAAATAACTCAAAAGTTTCATGAGCTTCATTTAAACAATAGAAAATGAGTTTTAGCTCAGAACACTCAGCTATGAAATTATCCTGTCAGCATATAAATGAATTAAAAATATATTTATGTAAATGTGGACAGGTAGGAGAGTGTTACTAAAATACTTAGCATGGTTATACAATGTCTAAATGCTTTTCTTCTCATACCAGAAGAATTACAAAACTACCAAAGACAATACAACAATGTTTATAGCGGTCTTATTTCCAATAGCAAAAATAAACCATCAAAAAATTACCCGCTGACAGGAGAAAGGACAAATGACAATATATTCATACGAGGGTGAAAATAAAGAACTCGAGCTTCATACATCAACATGGATAAATCTCAAAAATATCAAGTTGAATGGAGAGGGGACAGGGAAAACAAAGAGAAGAACACAACAGCTTAATATCATTTATGTAAAGTCCCTCAAATACAAACCTCAGCATCATATTACTTAGGAAAACATATGTAATTAAAGCACTAATGAAAATCAAGGGAATAAACACAAAAATAGTAGCTGCTCTTGAAGGGCAGAAAGCAGGACACACTTGGAGGAAGGCACAGTGAGGGATCTAAAGACATTAGTTACGTTGCATTTCTTAGTTTGGGTGGCAGGTATATGTGTGTTTTACAACAACCTGTACTGTACATCTGTGGTAAATAGCTTTTTGTATCTATGAAATATTTCATAATAAAAGCAAACTTTAAAAAATAACCAAAGAATCTAGCAAAGGAAAATTAGTCTCCAGCAATACATGCTTTTTAACACACAGAAATCAACCTAGCTCCCAAATACACAACAATTTTATTTTTAAAGATTTTATTTTTAGGGACCTGGGTGACTCAGTAGGTTAAGTGTCTGCCTTTGGCTCAGATCATGATCTCAGGGTCCTGGGATCAAGCCTCATGTAGGGCTCCCTGCTCAGCAGGGAATTTGCTTGAGATTCTTTCTGTCCTCCTCCCACTCTGCTCCTCCCCCTCCACTCATGCTTACTCAAAAAAAAGATTTTATTTTTAAGTAATCTCTACATCCAATCTCAGGCTTGAACCCATAACCCTGAGATCAAGAGTCACATGCTCTACCCACTGAGCCAGTCTGGCGCCCCACAACAATTTTATTTTAGAAGAGTAAGAAAGGGAATACTATAGAGGTAGCTAGACTCTCAATTACATGATAATGGTAAAGTCGTCTATAGTTCATAACTCATTAAAACTGCAAAGGAAAAACAGATATTTAAATACAGTGTTAAAATATTTCAGTTAGGGGGCGCCTGGGTGGCTCAGTGGGTTAAAGCCTCTGCCTTCGGCTCAGGTCATGATCCCAGGATCCTGGGATCGAGCCCTGCATCAGGCTCTCTGCTCAGCATGGAGCCTGCTTCCTCCTCTCTCTCTGCCTGCCTCTCTGCCTACTTGTGATCTCTGTCTGTCAAATAAATAAATAAAATCTTTAAAAAACAATATTTCAGTTAGTACTTTTCAGGACTTTTTGGAACCTACCTATATAGTCTCTCTTTTCTCATCATCAAAATTCCCTCTGAACCTCAGACACAAATGTCTGTCTTCTAAGCAAGGGCCTGATGAACAACCTAGACCCTTCACCAATTTGCCTGCCCTGGTGAGGGTACTTGGAAAGGGCTGCACTGCATGCCAGGAGAACCACACACTTCCCTAGCCAGAGTTGACTATCCAGAATGGACAGCTGGCCCAAAGTTGGACAGTCATGGTCTGCCATCTGCCTACCTCACCAGCCTTCTTCCTACTACCTTCTCCTTTGAAATCAGTGCAGTTGGTGTATCTGTCAGAGCATGTACCACAATTACCAAATTATTATATATTTATTTCAGTGATTACTTACTAATGTCTATCTCCCTAAACAAGGGTGAGGTCAGTTTTTTCTCACTGCTGTGTTCTACCAACTAGCATAATTCCTGACACGTAGCAGGTTATTTGATACTTATACCTACTTTGGGCAGACCTAAAATTAGGGCAAAGGAATCAAAGCCATAACAAAATCCACATTCATCTTCAAAGAAGAAAATGTCATAGGATGCGCCATTAAATTTAACAGATTGAAGGACTTTATGGAAACATACCTGAATGAAGTTGAATTTTCCCAATAACACCTTCTACCAATCCCAAACAAATGGGATTCCAGGCAAGGAGTAGATCAGTAGCTAAAAGAAAATAAGAAGCAATCATGAGAAAATATTCATCAGAAAACATATTAAAACAGTATCTTCAGCAGTCTATTTTAAATGATCAACATTGCCAAAGGCAGTTACGAATATCCAGAACTGAATACATTACTATAAAGCAATTTGTGGAAAAGTATTAAATCCAAGGCCTGAATGAGGTTCTGCTCTGTGGACAATTACGGGGAGAGAAATGACAAGCCGACACGCTTCTCGGATAGGAGGCAGTACTTGGGCGCCCTGCAGTGGAGGAAAGAGGCTGGTACACTGCAAGAGGGCGAATCAGGGGAGTCCTCCGCAGTCCCGTAGCCCGGAGCCAGTCCCAGATTCAAAGACAAGAGTTGAGAAACAGCCAGAAAGAAGGCCACTTACTGGATCACACCCTGGAAAACGCCCTTTCCCAGAGAACCTTACACTAAGAAAGAAAAAAAAAATCCAGAAAGCCAGTGCTCTTTTATGTGACTTCTGTGGCAAAACCACTAAGAGCTACTGACATTTCCTGAGTGCCTACTCTGTGCCAGACATCCCAATGAGGGTTCCCCAGAACAGAACAGAATGCTCTGGGTAACTTTTCGCAATTCTCCCAAAGACGGCACATAACTGATACCATTCTAATCAACCAGGCAAGAGCCTAATTCATAACACTCAGTGGATGTATGAGGACATCAGGGCTTAATTCTCTTGTAAAACCCAGGTTGTAAAAGGCTGTTATATACATGGAGATAAATGTAACACTAGTAGTAGCTCCATAGCTGGAAAAAATTACCAAGGACGAAAACAGTATTTCCCTTAGTAGAAAATTAAAATTACATTTTAATTATTACTATTTAAATTTTATTTTAGGGAAATTTATAATCAATCTATAACTCATGGGGTAATTACAGACTTAATAATCCATAGTCTCCAAATTCATTTGAGTTTTGACTACTGTATCTTGAATGTCTTTGTTGTTAACGATACATTCAGTGGGAGGCAAATAAAGTTGACTTCTCTTTGGGCAGAACTGCAATTCAAAGCCAGGCCTGCATGACTCATGGCCTGTGCTCTTAACCATTCGGCTACAGAACCCATACGTGGAACCAACCAATAAGACAATATTTACATCTTAAATAATATGCATTCATATTATAAAAGTCATACTGTATAACATTGGAAAAAATATTTTATCACTCCCATCCTCCAGCCAGAAAACTTATTTTGCTACGGTTCAGGTCATATGTCTGTGTGCTACTGCATCACAAGACCACAAATATAGCAATGTATGCTCATTTTTTTCTTGTAACATTTCTTGAGTATTGTCTTATGTCTTTAAAATACTCTTCAAAATTTTAACTTCATGACTACATAATTTTCCACTAAAGGAAGCACTTCCTTACTCTTGGGCATTTAAGCAATTTCCAGTTTTCCCCCTATTATTAAAAAATACACAGGGCGCCTGGGTGGCTCAGTGGGTTAAAGCCTCTGCCTTTGGCTCAGGTTGTAATCCCAGGGTCCTGGAATCGGGCCCGCACCGGACTCTCTGCTCAAGAGGGGACCTGCTTCTCCCCTCTCGCATTTCTCTCTCTGCCTACTTGTGATCTCTGTCTGTCAAATAAATAAATAAAATCTTAAAAAAAAAACACCAAAAAACTGTGATGGGGTGTCTGGGTGGTATAGTCGGTTAAGTGGCCAACGCTCAGTTTTGGCTGGGGTAGTGACCTCGGGATCATGAGATCCAGCCCCGTGTAGAGCTCTGTCCTCAGCGTGGAGTCTGCTTAAGATTCTCTCTCTCAAAGGGGAGTCCCTTTATGCTGTTAGTGGGAATGCAAACTGGTACAGCCACTCTGGAAAACAGTATGGAGGTTCCTCAAAAAGTTAAAAATAGAACAACCCTATGACCCAGCAACTGTACTTCTAGGTATTTATTCAAAAGATAGAAAAATAGTGATTCAAAGGGGGCACCTGTACCTCAATATTTATAACAGCAATGTCCACCACAGCCAAACTATGGAAAGAGCCCTGATGTCCATTGACAGATGAATGGATAAAGAAGATGTGGGAGATATACACACACATACGTGTGTGTGTGTGTGTGTATAGGAATATATATATTCCTATATATAGGAATATTACTTAGCCAATAAAAAGAATGAAATCTTAAACATTTGCAACCATGCAGATGGAACTAGATGGCATCATGTTAAGCAAAATAAGTCAGAAAAAGGCACCATATTTCACTCATATGTGGGACTCAAGAAACAAAACAAATGAGCATAGGGGAAAGGAAGAAAAAATAAGATAAAAACAGAGAGGGAAATAAACCATAAAAAACTCTTAACTACAGGAAACAAATTCAAGGTTGCTGGAGGGGAGGAGGCTGGGGGAAGGGGTAACTGGCTGACGGGCATTATGGAGAGCATTTGATTTAAAGAGCACTGGGTGTTATATGCAACTGATGAATCACTAAATTCCACCCCGAAACTATTAATATACTATATGTCAACTAAATTGAACTTAAATAAAAAAAATTTTTTTAAAAAGACTTTCTCTCTGCCCCTCCCCACACATACTTGCTCCCGCTAAGATAAATAAATCTTTAGGGAACCCTCCTACACTGTTGGTGGGAATGCAAGCTGATGCAGCCACTCTGGAAAACAGTATTGAGCTTCCTCAAAAAGTTGAAAACAGAGCTACCCTACGACCCAGTAATTACACTACTGGATATTTACCCTAAAGATACAAATGTAGTGATCCGAAGGGTACGTGCACCTGAATGTTTATAGCAGCAATGTCCACAATAGCCAAACTATGGAGAGAACCTAGATGTCCATCAACGGATGAATGGATAAAGAAGATGTGATATATATATATATATATATATAGATAGATAGATATAGATATAGATATAGATATATATACACACACACACACACATACATACAATGAAATACTATTTAACCATCAAAAACCCCCAAAATCTTGCCATTTGCAACGACGTGGATAGAACTAGAGGGTATTATGCTAAGCGAAATAAGTCAATCATCATATGGGAAAGACAATCATCCTATTACCTCTCTGATATGAGGAATATGAGAGGCAGGGCAGGGGGTCATGGGGGGTAGGGAGAGAAAAAATGAAACAAGATGGGACTGGGGAGGGAGACAAACCATAAGAGACTCTGAATCCCAGGAAACAAACTGAGGGTTGCTGTGTTGTGGGAGGGGAGGGATAGGGTGGCTGGATTATGGATATTGGGGAGGGTATGTGCTATGGTGAGTGCTGTGAATTGTTAAGACTGATGATTCACAGACCTGTATCCCTGGGGCAAATAATACATTATATGTTAATAAAAAAAGATAAATAAATCTTTTTAAAAATACTGATAAATAATGGACATCCTGCAAATATTTTATTGCCTCTGTAATTAAGAGCTCTAGGACAGATTCCTGGGAATGAAATTAGTAGGTGAAAACATAAGAAAATTTAAAGCTTTCAGACATTACCAAATTGCTTTCCACAGGGTTATACCAACTTAGACTTCTGCCAGAAACATAGGAAAATGCTTGTTTTAAAGTACTCTTGCCACCATTTAGATTCCTTTATAAATTGTTCTCATTTGTTGGTATCCATTGCCTAAAATGATGTTTATTTTCTTTTCATTGCAGGTAAAATTTAACAATTATGCAATTGGCTGCTTATGTTTCTTCTTCTAGGATTTTCTCATTCATATCTTCTAACGCATCCTGTATGTTCTTTATTGATTTGAACCCCCTTTCTACTAAAGATGTTGACTCTGACATGTCTGCCCCTATTTTCAATTTTTAATTCTTGTACTGCTCCTTTTTCCATTATCTTTATACTTAAAAAGTTGTTCTTGGGGCACCTGCGTGGCTCAGTGGGTTAAGCCTCTGCCTTCGGCTCAGGTCATGATCTCAGGGTCCTGGGATCAAGCCTTGCGTCAGGCTCCCTGCTCAGGGAGCCTGCTTCCCCCTCTCTCTCTGCCTGCCTATCTGCTGACTTGTGATCGCTCTCTGTCAAATAAATAAATAAAATCTTTAAAAACAAAAAAAAGATTCTTTCAAAAAAAAAAGTTCTTGGGGCACCTGGGTGGCTCAGTGGATTAAGCCGCTGCCTTCGGCTCAGGTCATGATCTCAGGGTCCTGGGATCGAGTCCCACATCGGGATCTCTGCTCAGCAGGGTGCCTGCTTCCCTCTCTCTCTCTCTCTGCCTGCCTCTCCGTCTACTTGTGATCTCTCTCTGTCAAATAAATAAATAAAATCTTTAAAAAAAAAAAAAAGTTCTTTACCCAGTATTAAGTATTTATTAATTTTACTTCCTTGTTAACTTTTAAAAGTCTAGCTACTCTACTGGAATTCATGTTGGTGTATAGACTAAAAATACCCTGATTTCTCTTCAAACAACGTGCCAGAATCTCCTTATCAGGCAGGCCAAGTCTCAACATCGACCAGCACAGACGCCCCTCTACGGAAATCGCTCCAACTACCCATAACCCTGTACCCTGACCTCAGAAGAACAGACCACAGTTGGAGGACTCTACCCTTTGGGTACCAAATGAGCCCAGAAACATGGAAGAGGAAGACAACGTTAGAGGTAAAGCAGCCAAAAACAGTTACACAGAAGTGGAACATTAGGCAGAAGGAAAGCAGCAAGAAAAATAGTGCGGAGGAAAGTGCAAAGTTTGTTCTCAACTTTGTCCCTTCAGTGGTGAAACACTTAGCAAGTCCCTGCCAGGAACCAGGCGCTGTACTGGGCTAAGAAGATATAAAAATAAAGGAGCAAGCTGCCTGGAACAGAAGACCAGTGACTGCGGTGGATATGTGGATTGATAAGATCGGAAAAAGTAAACTGAGGCCAATTACGAAGATGTGAATAAAAAACTAATGAGCATGTGCTTCCTGGAGGCCAGCACAGGCAGATAATGGCATAAATAAAACAAGACTGCAGCCACGGACTGGCTGACAGCATTGACAGGAGGTAGAGCCTGAGAGTAGGGAAAGGAACAGCAGGCCTAAAACGACCTGGAGCTACATAGCCCAGGGGAGGGGGATGGGCAGTAAGTGAGGAATGCATAGGAGATTAACATGAACCACCACAGAGGAAGCCAGGGAAGGACAGGAAGGGAATAAGCAAAATAAAAAATGCCACTGAAATATCTCTTCTCTCCAGAGTGGGAGAAGGAACAGAAGGGACAGGGTATACAGCAGCTGAAAGTGAAGGTGGGTGAGAACCTCCTAAATCAATGTTCTTTCCCATCTTTGGCAATTGGGGCCAGGGGAATACATCAGCCATTCAAAAAATTTAAAACTTTAAAAATAAAAACTAGGGGTGCCTGGGTGGCTCAGTGGGTTAAAGCCTCTGCCTTCAGCTCAGGTCATGATCCCAGGGTCCTGGTACTGAGCCCCGCATTGGGCTCTCTGCCCAGCAGGGAGCCTGCTTCCCCCCACCCCGGCCTGCTTCTCTCTCTCTGCCTGCCTCTCTGCCTACTTGTGATCGGTCTGTCAAATAAATAAATAAAATCTTTTAAAAAAAATAAAAAATAAATAAAAACTAGAAAGAAACTATCAAGACGACCAAGTTCTGTCCTCTAATGACTAAAAAGAATAGTCACAGATAATCTTTGAGGTCCAGAGATAGCCAGTTGAACCCATTAAGACTGAGTTCCTGGGGTGCCTGGGTGGTTAAGCTTCTGCCTTGGGCTCAGGTCATGATTCCAGGATCCTGGGATCCCGTCCCACGTCAGGCTCTCTCCTGAGCAGGGAGCCTGGTTCTCCCTCTCCCTGCTGCTCCTCCTGCTTGTACTCTCTCTCTCCCTCTGTGTCAAATAAATAAATAAAATCTTAAAAAAAAAAAAAAAAAAAAAGACTGTGTTCCTAATGGGATGATCAAGGAGAAATATGAAGCAGAAGAGATATTCAAGGAGGAAAACAGAAGATGATGAAGTCAAAAGTACAGGTGTAAAAGCTGCCATCGGAAAGGAATGACACTACCTTTTCCAGGTCGGGAAGGTGAAAGGCTAAATATAGCAATGGAAAAGCAGCAAAGGAAAAGATCAGATGGCCTTGACTCGGTAAAAACAGGAGTCGAAGATCTCTTTTCTTTGCGGGGAGGTAGGACTGAGGGGGACAGAGCAGGGCACCAGAGGCTTGCTATGATGAGGGAAATCCAGAAAGTCAATTTTTAGAAGTTCTATGTGTGCTTGGAAACTTGGTGTTTTCAAGAAAAGTGTCAATCCATTAGCGGGTCATGAAATCTATTTTGTATAACAAGATCAGCATTAACATCAATGAAACAGAATAGAACAGAAAACTGGAAAACTGCACCAGATAAAAAGAAAGGTTCCATGAAATTTTCTCGCTTCCAGGTCCATATGTTCACCAGGACATGATTTAAAAAGTACTCCTTATTATGGATCTCAAACATCTGAACATGCTATTTAAATTTGGGGCTCATTATTTCAACTTTGTTGATTATTTTGAACAACACTTGTATGTACTTGCTAATATTTTCAACTGCTTAACTTTAAAGTTTTTGAGAGAGGGCTTATTTTTCTTTTTTACTCTCACACCTTGTGTATATTTTTCCATTTCTCCTTCTTAATTTTTGCTTGAGATTTTGAGACTGCCTTGTTAGGCACATACACATTCAGGATTAATATACCCTTCTGGAGAACTGCTGTTTCCTAGGATGTAATAACTGCTTTTAAATAGTGCTCTTTGTCCTGAATTCAAGTTTGTCTAACATTAATACCGTGAAACAAATACAATAGGCATTAGAAAAGGACAAATATGAACATTGCTAATCTGAATGTATCACTTCTACTCCCCAGAGCCTTAGGCACAAAGTCCAAATTCCTTGGAAAAGTCTGCATGGGCTGGTCCTGTCCACCCTCCTCCTGCGTTCCCCCACCCCAGCATCCTGGCCTTCCTACAACCATCCAGAAGTGTGAGCACGCTGGGTCTGGAATGCTGCTCCCCACCCACTTCTGCCTGCTTTTCATTCCAGACTCAGAACAAGAGTCACCGGTGTGCCCTGATCTATTCCCCACTCCACCCACCCAGTAGAATTCATCAGGCAGTCTTTTGTGGCCCTCCTGAACCTTGCCTGTATTTCCATCATGGCACCTTATTCTGGTTTCTAATTACTGGCATCTAATTATTGACTTCCCTATCTCTCTGACTGAACAGGAAGCTCATCAAGACCTAGTCTCATTGAGCTTTATATGTCCCTAGTACATGGTACACAGCAGGTTCCAAAATGCTGAATGGACAAATGAAGGTACAGCATGGAAATGGAGAGGGAAGTTGAGGTCTGGTAATTAACACTGAATCACACAGAAGGGTTCACTACTTAACAGTGGCAAAGTTGCGGTCACTTGGTCTATTTCAGATAAAGACATCAGGGCTGGCTGTGCCCAGTGCGACAAAGGCTTGTCAAAATCAGAACACCATTTCCCACTTAGTGCAGGATTCTTTTTAATGTACCTCTATCACCATAAGTTTCCCTACAAAAAGTACTGGAGTGTAACACCCTCATTTCACATTTGTACAGGGCTTTCAGCTCAGCAACATCATTTCAGTTGCACAAGCCAGAACCTGGGAGACATCCAAAATGCTTTTCTTCCTCCCCAAGTCCTATTGATCTTCTCAATATCTAATGAATGTCTCACTTCTCTCCAACCCCACTGCCACTACCCTTGTCCAGGCCAAGACCTCCCCCATTCAGATAGTTCAAAAACGCTCTGGTCAGCCCTACATCTGGCAGGCTGCTCAACACATAAAAGGCATGCAAATATTTACTGAATGCACGGAGAACTCCAGACAGTTTGGTCCTGTGGTGTGGAGAGCTAGCTGTAAGGAGGAGGCTGAAGAACTACACAGGGACCACTTGGCGGGGGACAACAGAGAGTAAACTCAGGAGTTGTTCCATCCAGATGAGGCAGATTTGCATAGGAGACAGAATGTGAGGACCAAGAGACTAGACAGTCTGGGGATGTGGGTACAATGAGGGTACCGCCTGCTCTCTGAGACCCAGGTGAAGACTATCAGCTCTACTGCAGTCCCGGAACTCCTCTCAGCAACAGCTCCTCTGCTGTCAGTGGAAAGGCCGTCTAACTTGCAGAGTTTATAATAAGCATCAAATGAGAAATTATGCAAGTGCCCAACACAACGTCTGGCACACTCAATAACCTTTAGCTCAAGTTGGGAAATGTGTATGTGTTTAGAATTCCAGGTTTCTACCACTCAAATATCTCCACGATTTTTATTTCAAGGATCTTACATATGGATTTTGTTAAAGAGAACAGAAGAAAAAAAACTTCAATATGTTTTTACTTATTAAATCTTATGGCAGGACCATAATTCCTGAAAGTCCTTTCAGAGTAATAGATGTTTTATGAAAATATCTCAATGTCTAGATATGCCCCAGAATCCTGTTCCCTTAAATCATGAAACACAGACCTATAGCTCTGATGCACCTCCCAACTAGGCATCTGGTCTCCGTCCCAGTAACCCATCTGGGTCCAAATGGCAAAACTGAGCACGAAAGCCAGCTTTCTCCCTTCCTATGATCCTCCACACACAAGAGAGAGGGAGACTCTAGAAGAGGTAAAATCTAAAAGGAGGTAAAAATATAATTAGAGAAAAGACACGAATATTATACATGTGAAAATAAGTACTGGGTCCTAAATCATGAGAAACCACAGAAAAATATAAATAGAATGCATAACTTTTAGTCAGCAACAGAAAGACACCTGATGAAAATTTAAGCTGTCCAATGAAAGACAAAGAAAGTTGTAGGAAAAAGAAAAAACAACAAAAACCTCCCACATATACACAATAAATGGAAAACATAAATAAAAGGTAGAAATAACTCCTAATATATTAATGATTATAATAAATGTACAGTTTCAATTAACCACTTAAAGGAGAGACAAGTCTCAGCTTTTCAGTTTATTTAATTCTATGCCTGTTTTACTTGCCACTGGTAGCAGATACTCATTTAATAGTTATTGAACCAAATGAATGAATAATTAAGTAAAAGTAAACATGAAAGATTGAAATGGAAAATGGATTTTCTCCTACCAACTGCTTATCTTCAATGACATTTAATAAGACTAACATCTCATTTTTACTGTTTTTAAAGGAAGCCCCAAAAGACCAGTCTTTTCCAATATGGCGCTTTTAATACTAAAAGCATTTATCTTTCAATAGATATAATAAATAGTGCAGTTGTAATTTCTCATGATGGAAGACTTACCTGAAAATTCGAGGACACTTTAAATTATCTTAAAAGGGTTAGCAGGGGCACATAGCTTCCCTGGCCCATGTAAAGACAAGACAAGACAACAGAGGAAGTCCTAAACAGGCAATGGAACTGGCAGGCCTAGGAAGTGGTGTTGTCTAAACTGCTGGGACTCTGCTGCCCGGCACAGCACCTTGCACACAGTTTGCCTCAAAATGTATATACCTTTTTAACCTGTTGCTCTTCACCAAGGAAATAAGAAGTGGCCTTAGCAGAGTCTGTGGGTACAGAGGCCACACGCAGCTATTAGTCTGAGCATATGTGGCAACTACACTCGGTAACAGACACTCTGTCACCAATGTTAACGGCTACTCTGGAAGCAGAAGACAATGGCATTGCAGACAGCGTGACCAGTGGGCTTCTACCATCCTTCCACAGAGAGCAGCCGTGTAATGGATCTGCTCCAACCAACATATTGCTTCCTAATCTTTCCTTCAAAAAGTACAGTCCCATGTGTCATGCGAATTTGAAAGAGAAACATTTGAAATTTGCAAATAGGTTTTAAAATTTAGGAATTTCAAATTTATCTGGTAGAGTTGCTTACAAATTACTCAAGTACAGCACTTTAGAAATAATGCCAAATTTAAATTAGTGAAATAATTAAAGTAACATATACCCAGTCTTTGGGTATTTTGTCATAGCTCAATTGTTTGACCCATTAGGTCAATATTTCCACGCTTATTTCAGACCCATCGGGCAGTACATGGCTTCTATTTTCACATGCCCTCCTCTTCCTGGTACACAGAAAACAAGTGATTAAATACGGTGTGCCTGCACAGCCCATGAGTCATTCATTCCAAGAGCTCAGAGTGACTGGCGCTCCCTCAGCCCAAGATAAGCCTGGGTCTCACACATCTACTGAAGTTTATAGGCAGTTTCACTTGTATCTTTAAGAAAAAAAAAAAAGGTGCTAGAGTATGCATAAATAATCAGACCACGTTTCATTTCCTGCTAAAGACAAAGGATATTATTGCTCTGAAAAGACAATCACCAACACCAAATTCAAACAGATGAGGACAAGGCTTCTAACATGAGGAACTGCAAGTTCCCAATCTTAGCTCACGCTTCAGTTCTCAAAATTTAATGAAGCAAGGAAAACATGTTAGGGAATAATTTGACTCAGGTGCTATCTTATCATTGTAAAGTTTGATATATATTTTTTTGAACTCTCTAACGGTAATTATTTTCCAGCATTCAGCAAGCTAAAGAGCTAACCCAGTTTAGAAGTTCCAGCAGCTGGTGATTTCGTGGGGTGAACTCCAACTCAATGGTTGCTGATGATCCTGGCTTCTCAGGATCATCATCTGGGAGCTTTAGAAAATGCAGATGCCTGGGCCCCACCCCTTCAGAGAGTCTGAGCCAGCTGGTTAGGGTGGGGCCCTGGCACAGGTATTTTGTTAATCTCCCCCAGGTGATTCTAATGTACCAGCAGATTGAGAATTACTGGTCTAAGGGATTGTGGTTATTGGGTGGAACCTGCATTAGTAATTTTATCCTATCAGTTTGATTCTAGATGATGCCTGCGCCATGTAGGACCCGGAAACACTCCCATGAAATAAAGTACTAGGAACTCTATAAAGATCACATAACATAGTTAGTTGGCATAAAAGCTGATCTAAACTAGTATAAAGAAATATTTCAAAAAAATAACCTTAAGAATATTTAAAAGATGAGACACTACTTAGGAAGGGGATCTTAAGAATTTCTAGACTTTTCTATTAAGATGGGGAACTAATTATGGTACAGTAACAGAGCTACAAAGTTTTGACTATGATCACGAAGGATATCAGAAATGGCTTTTTAAACTCTACAATAACCAATCTAAAAATTGTTATGATTCTCTGACATGCAAAGTCCCAACTGTCACATCTCAAGAAAAGGCCAATGCAACTCAAAAAAGAACAGAGGACAATAAAATAAAAAAGACTTTTGTGAAAGGTCAGACGATGTAATCAGGTTCTGGGAGGACCTGCTGAAAATGGAAACGTACAAAATTATGGAAGGTATGGACTTCACAGGGCATTCAGAATACTGCATAGGAGACACATGTTTAAAAGACATGGCTTGAGAATAAATGAAGGCAAGTACAGCTTAAATTACAACTTTCCAAACTCACCTTAAGAAGCTGACAATATAGTCAGTTCAAATAAGGATTAGATAAAATCATCAAATAATAAACTCCTAATGCATTACCCAAGGGTTGGGATATACCCCACACCTTCTGTGTTCCCCAAAACTGTTCTTTGATGTATCTTTCAGAAATAGGATCCTGAAAGCTAAATCAGAGCTAACAATTGGTATTTCTTTTCCTCATTTTAGAGCTTTCAACCAAGATGCATAAAATTAACACTTCAATAATTAAATAGATGCAACCTTTCTCCCAGCTGGTGTTCAAATGATTTCCTAGCCTTTCCCAAAACTCTGTTCAAAACTCTTACTCTCTTCCATCGAGGGTGGCTTGTATTGTTTATTCTGCCACCATATGTCCCCAATGAAAAGCTCGGCCTTCAAACCCACATCAGGTCTAGAATTTGCCCTTTTAATTGGCCTCAAATGAAGATGCTTCTAGATCAAACACAGTGCCCTGTGAGTGGGAGGTAAGGGGGAGTGCCTGTAAGATTTCAGTCTGGCCATTAGGCACTACTCATTCTCATAAACCCTTTTTTTCTTTCTTTGAGTACCCAATTAGGATGAAGTCATTATGCATACAAAGAGTTATGTCTGCCAAGAAAAAAAAGTCCTTAAAAGTCTACCAGTGTATACAGCTATTTTTCCAGGGCTTTCCACTATTACAGACAGAAGCAACCCTACTATTTAGAGCTGGAAGAAACTTTACAGAATAAAAAAAAAAAAAAAAAAAAAAAAAGAGCACCTTTCTTCCCATTTTCTTTATTAGGAAGAAAAACAGATTTTTCACTACCTTGAAAACAGATTTTCACTACCTTGAAAAAAAGACAACACTAAATCCTCAAATTTTAATACCCAACACAAGCCTCCCAACAGAACTGGGCCTTAAGCTCTGTCACAGCATCTGTCACTCTAGAATCCTGTGTAGGTCTCTCCCCCACTGGACCACGGCCTCAGCTACAAGGTACAGTGTTCTAGCCACCTTTTTCTTTGGCACAATGCCCAGCAGACAGGTCCTCAATAAATGTTTAAAGAATAAATAAATGACTTCACAGAATTTCAGACTGAGTAGAATTTGGAAGGAGAAAGAAACAGAACACAAAATTATAGGGGGGAAAACGAGGTGGCTTCTTTGCGAAAAGGGAGTTCAGATGGTCCCCCCCTCTTGATGGTCTGACTTTTTGACTTTACAATGGTGCAGAAGCAATATTCATGCAGTAGAAACTGTATTTTGAATTTTAAATTTTGATTTTTTTCCTGGGCTAATGTTATGCCAATATCATATGCTCACAATGCGGGGCAGCCCCGGCTACCTGTAGCTCCCAGTCAGCCATGTGATCCCAAGGGTAAACAGCCCACACACTGAACACCCATTCTGTAGCCATACAACCATTCTGTTTTCACTTTCAGTGCAGTATTCAATAAATTACAGGCGACGGTCAACACCTGACTATAAAATAGGCTTTGCATTAGATGATTTTGCCCAACTGTAGGCTAACTAAAGTGTTCTGAGCACATTCAAGGCAGGCTAGGCTAAGCTATGTGTGGGAGGCTAGGTGTATTCAGTGACCTTTTGACTTAACGATATTTTCAACTTACAATGGGTTATCAGGATGAGACTACATCATAAGTCAAGGGAGATGTGCACTGGAAAGAGGTAAAGGGGAACAAATGAAATAGCTGCTAGAAATGAATCCTGGAGTCAGGAAACACAGGGGCCCAGGAGGAAGAGCAGCAAACTATGACTCTGCTCAACAACTTCTGCACCCTGAGGGTGCGGGGAGGTCTATGTGCCTGAAGTAGCGAGAAGAATGTATACACCTGGCATAAAAACAATGCATAATGATATTCAGGAGCATTAGTGATATTATACTGATATTTAGTTTTACACTAAAACTAAAAGCATTAAGGCAGGGTTTAAAATTTCCCAATTATTTCAGATCTTGTGACTTTTTCAAATTGTATATATTGACCACTGCAGAAACTGTGAAATTTGAAGTTCAATGTGAGTGAAAAGTTGTTTCAAAAAAAAAAAAAAAAGATTCATAAAGAAAATGTACTTTTAGATATCCCACTATCAAGTTACAGAAATGCAGGATTCTGAAATAAAATGAATCAACTTAAAAGAAAAAACAAGGAACACAGACCTAAAATCAACCTGTATTTCATTCAACCAGCTTTACCAAAGAAAGCAGGCAGGAGTGGATGCTTTTTTTGTGAATGAGAGCAGTTTCTGTAAGGGTCTCACAGCAACCGGAAAATGAGTCATCCTAACAGAGCATGGGATTTAATTAAGATCCTATCAGTATGTGTTGTGATAGTACTATAATGCTAAATGTTTGGTGTTTATCATCAATTCTAAAATACTACTTAATATTATCAACAGCTACTGATAATTTTTAACATGTATTATTTCTCTATTTTGTTAAATATACTCCAAATGTTCTTCTCAGCTCAATATGGTCAGTTAATACATAATGATTATAACTTAGGCTAGCTAACGAGTAATTATTTGTTAGAGGTTCTAGGACATTGCTGTTACTTCTCAGGGCTTGTGTTTCAAGACTAAATTTTTAAAGGTTATATTTTAAAACATTTGAACAGAAATAGACCAGTTTGCAGTTTATTCGTACAAAGATAGTAATATAGCTTACAAAGATCTAACACGTTTAAATCCCCATGAAACCACACCAAACCACCCAACCAACGGCAAAACTAGTCTGATCTTCCAATAGTCTAGTATCTATCTGCAAATAGGTCACCTAATTTTGTTATAAATTCAGCAACAAGTGATTTTTTTGTTTTGTTTTGCATAAGGGCCAGTTCAAGAAAAATAAAAATGTCTTTGTATCCCATTTATTTTCATTCAAAATGAGAAGAGATTTATTGAATCCCAGACTTAAAAGTTAGATTTCCCCCCTTTATGAGTAAAATGACAACAAGAATGGGTTTTGGTTTTTTGTTTTTGTTTTGGTTGGCAAGAGAGGCAGTGTTCTGGTCTTCTATTCTTATACTCTCGGTTTAATCCTCCCAACAGACCCTTTGCTGCTGAAGATATGCAGGGTCGACCAGGGACTAGAATCATTTCAATTCATTCAATATGATTTTTACAGAAGACCTGCTATGGGCCAGGTGCTAGGGAAATGGTGATACATCTATACTGCCTTTTCTTTACTGGGGCTGAGGTAGGCAGTTAGGACAAAGGGGAGTCATGCTGCTGGGCATCCGGGAGCTGCATGAATGCATCCAAATTTCTGAAACACCAAGCTGTCAGGGCTCCCTGGTCTCTGGCACCTAAATGCTCTAGCCTACAAGGCCTCGACACTGCCTCTTCTCTAACTCCAGCCTTTGGCAAGTCCTGGCATCTGCTGGGTCAGGCCTGAGAACATAAGCATCTAGGAACCAGTGATTCTACAAAAGTTCTAGCCCGCTTTAAAGGTGGTTTTCCTGGAGACCTCTCCCTTCCACTCCCTCTCTGCTTTATGTGCTCTGCAAGGATGCCTGTGAAATTGGATCTGGGACTCTTGATAGACTGCTAAAGGCTTCAGGTTGCTCATCACTGGCTGAACTAGTTCCCAGTCAGTACATATCAATGTTTCTGCTCCAAGATCTACCCTGTATCTATTCCCTTCCCAAACTGCAGATGTTCTGAAAACTTAAGAGAAACCTGATCAACTGACCATAACTTGGAAAAAGCACTTGGCAATCTATTCTATAACAACATTCTCTGCAACTACATAAACTAATTTAGCAACAAGGGGTCAGGGCAGGGGTAGGGTCGAAGAACAAACCTGTAGTCCCATTATCAGCCTTTCATTCCATATAGATCCTTTCTCAATATGCATGCTTTGACATTTGAGGCTTTTTTATTTTCTCCATATGCTGCCCTATAATGATTATGATAGCTAAAGATAAATTTCAGGTATTACCCATAAAAATATAAATCCTGTAACTGCAGTCAAGAAAGTAGAAAGGTAAAAAAAAAAAAAAAAAAAAGAACCAAACAGGAAAAGAAAAGAAAGTAGAAAGGTTTGTAAAATGCTTTTGTCATTATTGAGGAAAATTTGGCTTTGGAGTCATATACTGAATTAGAAGCCTCATCCTCTTACTCTGTGAATCTGGACATGTTACTTCTTTGTGCCTCAGCTTCCTCACTTAGAAAATGAGGATAACAAAACTCTCCTCCTGATGTTTATTGTGGGGATGAAATGAAATAGAACCTATCAAGGGCTTAGAACAGTATCTGATTCAGAAAAATGCTCAATACATAAACGCTGTTGCTATTACTACTATTAAACTCGGTTGACAAAGTAGACAACAAAATATGCATAAAAACTTCCCCAAATCTGTACTACTTGATTGCAAATGTCATCATTCACTTTAGACTATTTTTTTGAAGCTAAAGAAGTGGGGAGTTACTTTAGAAAGAGGGGTCTTTTCTACTTTGCATGCATCAATGTTCATTAAAAACAAATGTACAATCAACCTAACTACTAGCCTGTTAGAAATATAAAATATTAATATAAAATAAAATATATAAAATATGGGAGAAAAGTGGTTTGGGGTATAAAACTGCTAAGTGATTCAAAGGAAGACCAAAGACACCAGGAGAAAAACCTAGTTATTCAACCAAATGGTTAAAAAGATTTTTACAATAGATTTAATAATCAGTTTTTTAAAAAGTTTTTACTTATTTATTCCAGAGAGAGAGTGAGTGCAAGCACACACCTATGCACACTAGCAGGGGGAAGGGCAGAGGGAAAGGGACAAGCAGACTCCTCAGTTGAGCGCAGGACTTGATCCCACAATCCCAAAATCATGACCTGGGCTGAAATCAAGAATGAGTCACTCAATAGAGCCTCCCAGGCGCCCAAATAATCAATTTTTAAATTAAAATGCCCTACAGCACCTGGGCTCAGGTCACCATCTCAGGGTCCTGGGATCAGGCTCCTTGCTCAGCAGGAAGTCTGCTTCTCCCTCTGCCCCTCACTCTGCTCATGCTCTCACACACTCTTTCTCTCTCTCTCAAATAAGTAAATAAAAATCTTAAAAAATAAATTAAAATGCCCTATTATGTTTGGCATGGTAATTTGTGATTTTTAGAAAACATGATTTTTTTAAAAGATAAAGTTCAGGGATGCATGGGTGGCTCAGTTGGTTAAGTGTCTGCCTTCAGCTCAGGTCATGATCCCAAGGTTCTGGGATCGAATCCCACAGCAGGCTCCCAGCTCAGTGGGGAGCCTTCTTCTCCCTCTGCCTGCTGCTCTCCCTGCTTGTGCTCAATTGCTCTTTTGCTCTCTGACAAATAAATAAAATCTTCAAAAAAAAAAAAAAAAGATAAAGTTCAAAATCATTTTTTTCCAAAGCAAATACCAAATGACACTGAAAACTCTAAATAAACTGAATCTAGTTTCATATGATTCTTCAAAAGAGATAAAAGTTCTATGTGGATTTTAATTCCATAACTATAATTTCTCATTCAAAAGAAGTTAACTTCATATGACATACTAAAAATAATTTTCACACACACACACACACACAAATCTCTAAGAAGAACAGGAACACTTTTTAAGGTTTCTGTGAATTCTAACTGAGAGCTACTATCCCCTCCAAAAAAATGTTCTCTGGTATTCATCATTTAGAGTATCATATCTATAAATATAGTTTACATGCTTATGAATGTTATGTATATGACAGATGCTTTGCCATCTTTTTATGGTCAGTCTCAGAATAGAACGAAGCAATACTCAGCAGGAAATTACATAACACCATCATATCAGACAAAACCACAAGGACTTAGTGGAAGCAATTTTAAGACTAAAGAGATAAGACTATATCACCCTTCCCCAATAGTAGACTGTATTATAGTCCTTTTTAAGTCTTTAGATTATAATTTTTATTCTCAGATAGTAAAACACCACTCTTAGGAGATTACTGAATATTCACACAGAGCTTTATCATTTTTCCTAGTAAAAAATAAAACAATCTCTGGTAGTCATTACCCTGCAAAAGACATAAGCATCCACCAAAAAGCAGTTGCTAGGTATGAATGCAGACTCCTCACTACCCTTAAGAAACTGGAAAGACCAGGAAAAAAATAACAGTACTCAAGTGTTTAGCTAGAAGAAAAAATGGAAAAAATTTAAATAATGTTAAAGAAGAGAAGGAATACTACCACAAAGGAAGGAATACTACCACAAAGACTTAAAAAAAAAAAAAAAAAAAAGGTGATGCTAAATCAGATAGAAAAAAACCACAAGTGGAAATTCACTTTCCTCATATTTACTTCCTCACCCAGCTGGACAGAGATTTTCTGCCCCAATTAGAAGATATTCTAAAACAGGGCCTAAAATTAATATTAAGCATAACACAACATCCTATTTTTATGGCAATGATATTACGGAGAAAAAAACTTGCACTTTACCTCAGCTCAACCAAAAAGACCTTCCTCGTCCTAATTACTCTAAAGTCCAGACACCAAGATGAGTAAGAACGGTTCTTGCCTTGGGGAATGCATTGTCCACTAGGGAAGAAGCAAGCAAACTATTTTCATATGATGATGCATTATGGGCTATAAGAGAAGTGTGCACTAGGCATAAAAAGCACCTGGAAACACGATAAAAGTGACCAATAATTCTACTCCAGGAACGTGGGCTAGGGTGAGCAGAGTACCTGAGCTGTGCCTAACAAATTAGGCAGGCAAAGGGGCTGAAAGCATTCCAGGCTCAGGAAATGATCATTTTAACTTTAAATATCAATAGTGATTCTTCTGATGTCTCTAGGAAAAAGAAAAGTACTGTTTCAGGTTGTTCAATAACCACAAACAAAAACCACTACGCCCACAGGGTTTTTTGGTTTTATATAATACTGCCCTTTGGAAAAGAAAAGGACTTGGTCAGTAATCTATTCAGTTAAATAGCCAATAGGAAGCAATGAGATTTTAAATGCTGTCATTACAAACAACAGCAAAACTGTCCATGAAAGCAGAGGGAAAAGATCTAATAAAATGAAAACAATATTAAATGATCCTATAGAAAGAGATCTGAAAAGCACTTATCCAATTAAAATACCATTATTAATAGCCATTCTTTAGAAAGGATCTTGAGCACTGCATAGGAAAAACTATTTGGTGACGTTTAATGCATGGGACCCCTTACTCACTGGGTACCCTTGAACACCTAAAGATCAAAACAGACTGTTACTTCAGAAGCATAATGGCCTCTTCCTTCTTCTAGATTTTTGTTCTCCTTCTCTCTGTGGTCTCCTATATCCTCAGAAGTGATATAAACTTAACTGCAAAGACTACAGACATTTTATTCTGAAAAAAAATTTTTAATTTGCCTTTTGATATGGACTTCAGATATATACACAGTAATACAAATCACATGGCTTACTCCAAAAACCTAGGCCCAGATTACCCTCTGAATATTCCTTAAAGGCTTAATCCTGTGACTCATCTCAGTTTCTTTAGCTCAGAAGTATGGGTCTCAGTAGCCTTCCACTGAAAGCTGCTAGCCAGCATCCAAGAAGAGTTGACTTACTTCACTTGAGGGGAGTAATTTATCCCCAAGCAACCATTAGGACTGGAGAGACTCCTGGTACAAGAAACAAACACAAACCAAAGAAAATGACAAATAATTCACTTAAAACCCCTCCTATTCTGAGGACTCCTGTGACCTTACCTCACTGCATGTAATCCACTAGCTTGGTTCACCTCTGTCCATCTTAGAGGCTAAGAGAAAGGAGAGTGGCCCTAGAAATGGAAATAAAACCAAGACTTCCCTATCTATATATGTCTTAATCAACTGCCCAAATTCACAGGTGACCGCCTAGAGAGCTCCTGTTCCTTTACAAAATACATTAATTCTGGTCCTCCAAGATGTACACTGAACAAACACTGAACAAGTTGGTATTGGTTTTTGTTTTATTTACTTATTTATTTACTTGACAGATCACAAGTAGGCAGAGAGGCAGGCAGAGAGAGAGGAAGGGAAGCAAGTTCCCCACTGAGCAGAGAGCCCCATGCGGGGCTCGATGCGGGGCTTGATCCCAGGACCCTGGGACCATGGCCTGAGCTGAAGGCAGAGGCTTTAACCCACTGAGCCCCCCAGGCGCCCCAGTTGGTTTTGGTTTTTTGTTGTTGTTGTTGGTATTGTTTTAAAAAAACATTTCTGTGATGTACAAGGACACAAAAGCCCAACCCTCATTTTATAGTTGAGGAAATGAGGCACAGAAAAGTGTTCTGTCCAATGAACTGGAGATGATCTCAAGTTCCGTGCAGCTGTAATCGTCAAGCGCTAAGAGTCTGAATAGTTGGCTCATTGGCAGCCTGGAGAATTTTGCAATCTACCTTTCCTCAAGGAACATTTGAAGCCTTACCCCAACCTGGGAGCAGGGTGGTGGGGGGGTGTGCCAGGCAAATGGTCAAATCAGGAAAAACAGAGAACAGAATGACTGGAGACTGGTCACAATTATCCTGTCTACAACGACTCTGGTCCCAAGATCATCAGGAACGTTCTCTGGGTGTAATCATTTCTCTTCCATTCTGAATAGAGGAAATAAAATGTAATAGCTAGAAAATACACCCAGAGCCTCGGGAAAAATAACAAGTTTTCCTTCACCGCTCTCACAAATCAACTAGGTCTTCTTAGGAAAGCCGGAGAACCTGCCGGAAAGTGTTCTGGAGGCTCTCTCTGTGAGCTCAGGCAAGTTACTCAAGCTTCACACCTGTCTTCTCACCTGAAAAAGAGGATGCCACCACTTGCTTCTGGAAGGCTGTTGTGGGGACTGGGAATAATACATTAAGGGAAAAGGTCCCTGGACACCATCTTATACACAGTAACAGCTGTGAGAAGCAATGCTCATTTGGACTTTCTCTACTTTTCAATTCATACCATGTAATCCTTGTCTACATCACACACAAGAATTACACATAAATTTTAAATGTTCTGGCTATTTCTTTAGAACTCTATTCTCGCACTTCTAAAGTGAAAGCTCTCTGAGGTGATGAGGAAAAGGAACAGGCAACCTCAAACGGGGAGGTGCTACCGAGTCCCCCCCACAAAGGAAGCCGCCTCCTGGACCCTTGTCCGCTCTCTGAGGGCAGGGGCTGCTGTCTGACTCACCGCTGTCAACTAGTTTTCCTCACGCAGACTAATCCGGGCAGACCTAGGCATCTCCTACCAGCTTACGCGACACCCAGACACGGCCCCACGATACATCCTGTATGACAATACTGAGTCATACGAAAGTATTAAAAGTTCAACATTACAACGCAGTTCAGTTGTAATACTAAAGTCAAAGAAAAGGAGCTTTAAAATCGGGTGCCTATGAGGTAACCAGAACGAAGTCACACCTCTAACAAGAAGGGACCAGAAACACACAGATGTCAACAGGGAGTGACCCTCCTGCAGGACGTTCCACTGAACCGGCGCGATCGTTTCTGGCCCAAGATCGGGCCATGATTCGAACCCAGAACTTGTCTCAAAGGACGTGCCAGAACCGCTCCGGAGTGGAAGAGGCCTTTAAGGCCAGACGCCCCTCACCCGAACTTTCCGGCTCGGCTCCGGTCCGCTCTCCCGGGCAGCAGAGCGGATCTCAACGCGGAGGCGCGCTCGGAGGAACGAGGGTCGCCGGCCCTTTGTCCCCCGCGGAGCGGCAGAGGCGAGACAGGCGCTCCCTCCCGTCAGGAAATAATGACAGCTCGAGCGCCTCGGCTCGCGCCCGCCCCGCCCCGCCCCGCCCCGGGCGCCTGGGCCGCAGGCGGCGCCCGCCCGCCTGGCTGCCCGCGCTGAGGGGCGGCCGCGCCCCCTCCTCGTCTCCCGCCCCGCCCGGCTCCGCCGCGCCGGGCCCGGCCTAGGGCCATCCCGCGCTGCCAGCCTCACCGGGTCGGAGCTGGAGGCCGCCGTCGCGGCGGCTGCACCACAGCGCGCGCTCGCCCTGCTGCAGGATGTAGTGGTCCTTGGCTTGGAAGAGCTCCATGCCGGCCCCGGGCTCCGAGGGAGGAGGCGGCGGCGGCCAGGCGCGCCCCTGTCTCCGCGGCCTCCGGCCCCGGCCCCGGCGGCGGCGGCTGCCCGCGGGGGGCGCTCGGGGCGTCCTAGTCGGCCGGGGCTGCCGGAGCCCGCGCCTCGAGGAACAGCGACTGAGGGAGCGCCCCAGCGGGCAGGCCCGCGGGAGGAGAACTCGCACCGGCGACGGCGGCGGCGGCGGCAGCTGCGGCGGCCTTAGAGGCCTCTCCCCCAGCTCCGCCCCTTGCCCGGCTCCGCCCCTGGCACAGCTCCCGGCCCCACCCCCTTCCGTGGCTCCTCCCTGGCTTCAACCAGGCTCCTCCTCCTCCCTGTCGCCTCCGCGCGCCTCTTTCTCCTTTCCGTGCCCCTTTCCGCCGTTTCCCGCCGCCCTCCAGCTTCTCCCGGGTTTCTCCTCCTAGCTCCTCCCCCAGGCTCTTCCTCCCTGCTCTCCTCCACCCCCAGCCCTCCTTCGGCTCTTCCTAGGCCCCGCCCCTGACGGGCCCGCCTTCCCTCCAGAGGCGAGGGCTGGCTTGGCTGAGTCAGGGGCCAGCTGTCCTCATGCCGTGTAACTTCTGCAGCAGAAGCTCTCTTCGTGGGATCTTCCCTCCCATACCAGAGGGTTATTAACTACTTTCACCAGCCCTGAGGAAAGCCCGGCCGACTCCTTACATCCAGCCTGAAACCCCCTCCTCCCGGGGCCTGAGTTGCCCTCAGAGACCCAGACCAGGAGAGCCGGGAAATGCAACCCAACACGCTGGTTCCTGGGGTCTAGCCCGAGAGCAGGGCCGTCCTCTGTGTTGATATTTACTCTCAGAACCTTGTGACTTTTGACAACAGCAGGTATTCAACAAATACACATCCAGGAGCATGTAACAGTGAGAAACACACAAGTATTGGCACAGGGCTCTAACTAGCGAGGAAGAAGGGAGCAAAATTCAGAAGCTATCGTGTCCCGAATTAAGTAAGATGGGTCTGAGAAGACGTCAAAAAAATAAGTCATCAGTGAAGTAGAAGGGATCTAGTCTGACAAGCCTCCCCCAACCCCAAAATCTTTGAGCTATTTTGGAAGTCCAGCTGGTATGTTGAACCGAATATGGCTTGGGAGTCAGGTCCCTGGTTCCAGGTCCAGCTCCGTGATCTAGTGTGTGATCTGGGGGAGCTCTCCTGGTCTCAGATGGTGGTTGAACTAAATGGTCTTTAAATTACACTCTCAGTTTTATATATCAATGAGTCTTGCTACTTCTGTCTCCTGCATTCTGTAATGTTTTAGAAGGGAAGGGGGGAAAAATGAGGTAAGACACAAGAAAAGGAAGGCAATAATTTTAACCTTCTGCTTAGATAAAAGTGAGAGGGCCCCCAAAGCAGCAAGGAATTCCATGTTAGCCCACACTGATTTCTCTGCTGAATTTCCATAGCACAGAAAGACCCATGATGACAAAATGTCCTGCAATCTCTGATAAGTACCAAGCCTCCTTGGCTGCCCAGATATCTTTTTTTTTTTTTTTTTTAAAGATTTTATTTATTTATTTGTCAGAGAGAGAGAG
This sequence comes from Enhydra lutris kenyoni, assembly GCF_002288905.1. Taxonomy (NCBI): domain Eukaryota; kingdom Metazoa; phylum Chordata; class Mammalia; order Carnivora; family Mustelidae; genus Enhydra; species Enhydra lutris. The sequence continues at coordinate 69,578,023 of NW_019154096.1, read as the reverse complement.
AGGGAGAGAGAGCAAGCACAGGCAGACAGAATGGCAGGCAGAGGCAGAGGGAGAAGCAGGCTCCCTGATGAGCAAGGAGCCCGATATGGGACTCGATCCCAGGACACTGGGATCATGACCTGAGCCGAAGGCAGCTGCTTAACCAACTGAGCCACCCAGGCGTCCCTGCCCAGATATCTTAAACATAAAAATCAAGAGGAGTGATACTATATCAAAGCTTTATGATGTGAGTTGGACACAGAAGATTCAGTTGGAGACAAGATTCAGTAAAACCATCAGTTTCAGCTTTACTGTTGAATTCAACCATATGTTGACTTTCCTTAGCAAAAATGAATAGGTAATGAGAAAGTCCTGTGATGACTGTATGTTCTACAAATTATTCTGTTTTTTTTTTTAATTAATCACATTGTCAGATGTGAAGAAAACAATGCTATTGTAATTGTTTGAAAACAATTGGCTGGTTGATTGAAACTTTTCCTGGTGTTTTGAATCAATGATTCCAACCCTAGCTACCTATTAGAATTACCTGGGGAGTTTTTCCAACCACACCAATGCTAAGACCTCAGACCAATGAAATCAGAATCTAACTGGGTTAGGCTCTGGCATCAGCATTTTTTCCTAAGCTACCGAGAGGATTCTAACGCGCAGCCAGAGTTAAGCAACACTTTTTAAAATGAAATTAATTGGAAAAAACCTGTCTGATAACAGCTTAGCAGAAAACAGCAGTCAATCATTAACTAATACCATTCTATGGGGTCGGTTACCTATAAATCCAGAGTTAACAAGCAGAATCTTTAGGAGAGAGAAAACCTGAAGAAAAGTTGCTCCTGGAAACTGACTTTCTCCCCTCTCTCTCTAAATGCATGCCTGGCTGAGCAGAATGAATGAAAAGAGGAAATACTCTGTCCTTAGCAGATATCAGGTCCCCAGTTTCCTGCCACACCTGCCCTGCCTTGCTCCTGCTACAGAATTCTTGAACCTCAGACCCTGCAGCTTCCCCATTCTGTGGCTGGCCTCCCCATCTCTGGCCTGTGGCTACCTGCTAGCCTCCATCACTCTCTTCCAGCTTCCAAATTCGAGGCCCTTCTGCCCTTGAATGATGTCATCCAGGTTGTACCCGAAAGTCCATGTGATGCTGTTCTACTTTTTAAACAGGGATGACCCTATCTTCTTTTCCATGTATGGTGTCCTTATACTCATTTAAGCATATTCACTAGGGAGGTAGGTTGTAGTATCCAGCTCTGTGTGATCCCAGTCAAGTCAGAAATCTTTTTTTAGTCTGTTTATTTATTAAAAGAGATGATTACCAAGGGCTCTTCCAGCCCTGAAATCAATGAATGTGAGGAAACGTGTCCACATAGTTAAACCTCCGCAAATAATGATGGTAAATGACTCAACTCTGATTATTGATTTGACCTTCAGTATCAAGTTTATTATTTGTCTCTGAGATTTTGAGGTTCTGATTGGACTCTAGTGTCCTCTGGTGAAATTTGACTTTTAACATCATTTCCTGTCTACTTGTCCACAGTCTTGTATCCTGTTTGTCTATGAGAACTTTCTTCAGTCTTGTTTGTATATGAGAAATCTCCCGAAGGAGGGACTTTTAACAAAATACATGTTCTGCCTGCCAGGAGGCTGCTCATTCTTAGCAGCGGAGGTGGTTAAAGGCCCCAGGGACTTATAAGCCAAACGTTTACATTTGACCAATCCTCAGCCAATTTCTCATGGATTTGCGTGCCAGTAAACTTCTGCTACCTCCTCCCATAATTTCACCAGGGACAACTGGAAAGTGTGACAGCCATTCTGGAGCACTTTGACATATATAAAATTGTTTGACAAAAGGGGGAAGGCCTCTCAGGAGACTGTCACATTGGTCTAAAAGAAAGAGATTGCTTTGTTCACTGGAGAAGACCATCTCCTTAATTTCTATACTTTAGGGAGTTAAAAAGTACTCAGTGTTTAATTGGCCTGATAAAATTGTCCACCCAAGTCATTGTTTAACCAGCTATGATAATTCTTTCATGTGTGTCTAAGAGAGAAAAAAATTAATCTAATCTCTCTGCATCTAATCTCCTTCCAGAGGGAAGATAATTAGCCTTTACAGTGATCATTTCATATTTGTCTAAAGCCAGCTCTCTCTCACTTCCTCTCCATTAGGCATTTACTTTTCAATTAAATAAAATGGTTAAAAAATTAGTTCTAAAAAAGCTAATTTGAAAAAAATGTCCAAGATATACTGTTAAATAGAAAATGTCCAAATTGCAGAATAGTATTTTAAAGTATGCCATTCGGGTTTTTAAAAGGGGAGAATGAGAGAGAAAGATGTTTATAAAAGCCCAGAAGATTTCTGAAATAAAATACGAAGAAGTATAGTTACCTCAGAGCAATGTGAAAGGGGAGTGGATGAGAAATGTAAGGAGGGCAGAAACTTCTTTTCAGTTTATATTCCTATACAGTTTGGTTTTTGAACCATGTGTTTTTAATGCTTTAAATAAAAAACAACAACACTAGTTAAATGTGTGTGTATAAAAGTCTTTCCACCATACACAAAAACATTTTTAGGTAATCTACTGCCTAAGGGTCTAGAACCTTTGTCTGGACAACCAGAAATCCAAGGCATGGGTTTGTTGTTTTTGTTTTTTTAAAGATTGTGTTTATTTATTTGACAGAGAGAGAGAGATCACAAGTAGACAGAGAGGCAGGCAGAGAGAGAATAGCAAGCTCCCCACTGAGCAGAGATCCCAATGTGGGGCTGGATCCCAGGACCCTGAGATCATGTGGGGCTGCATCCCAGGACCCTGAGATCGTGACCTGAGCGGAAGGCAGAGGCTTAACCCACTGAGCCACCCAGGCGCCCCGGCATGGGTCTTTTTATTTTTCATACGCTGCTTAGTACTTTTGAGCTTTCCTAACATCTTAAATGCTGTCAGAGTGAGGTATGATTAAGTAGATAAGCCATTTTCCTGCACTGTATACTTTTTTAAACAGAGCATAAGGAACAGAGATTTTCTTAAGCACATTTTCAAAACCACAGCATAACCGTGGCTTGTTCTTTCCTTCTACCAATTATAACTCTCAGGTGGATGACCTATTGGGTTGGTACCATCATAAATCAAAAACAATGGTCAAAAATGCTGTCTGTTAGATAATCATATTAGAGATTTTTTTAAAAGAATGCTTTGGCAGGGGCGCCTGGGTGGCTCAGTGGGTTAAGCCGCTGCCTTCGGCTCAGGTCATGATCTCAGAGTCCTGGGATCGAGCCCCGCACTGGGGGGGGGGGGTCTCTGCTCAGCAGGGAGCCTGCTTCCTCCTCTCTCTGCCTGCCTCTCTGCCTGCTTGTGATCTCTCTGTCAAATAAATAAATAAAATCTTAAAAAAAAAAGGATGCTTTGTACTGCCCCAGGAAATAACATGGGGGACTTGCTCCTAGAGAAACTTGGTACATCTTTGGAGCTGCTGCCCAGTAGATTTTATTTTTTTTTTAAGACTATTTATCTATTTATTTGACAGACAGAGATCACAAGTAGTAGGCAGGACCCTGGGATCATGACCTGAGCTGAAGGCAAAGGCTTTAACGCACTGAGCCACCCAGGCACCCTGCCCAGTAGATTTTAAATCCACTGTTTCTTTTCCTGGTGAAAGAAAAAGAAAATCTCCCAGTCTACCACAATTTTGTAAGGGTAGCATTTGGCAACAAAGAAATACAGGATTGCAGTTTTCCTACTACTGTTCCATCCTTTTTCCTCAATTTTCTAGCCATTCCTCATCGAGGCTGAGTTAGCAGAGAAGGTGTGTATTGGGGGATGGGTGTTTGTAGGGCTCCCGACTGGATGGGCAAGGGGGTGGGGTACACAGCTTGGGGGGAGCCAAGAGTGGAATGAGATTTAGAAAGTCTCTAAGATGATGTTTTTAACAAGGCCCATGATGAGTAACCCGAGACCAGCTGCAGATGTGGCAAACATCTTTCAAAATTCGGTCCTCATCTAATTTTAGGATTAGAGTTATGCTGTTGCTGATCTCAAATATGGTGAGATCCTAACATTTAAGTTGCCCATAAGCAGTGCATCGTTTCTCACGGTTTTTCCCATCACTGTTCTATGAATTAATCAAGATTCTAGGTTGTAGGTGTGATGCTTATAAAGCTACAGCCCACGGGACTCCGTCCAGGGCAGCACCGAACTTAAAAAAGGACCCATTCCATACAGTTAAAAATAATTTAAGGAAATGCAATCCTTTGTGAATATTTCTCAGTTATTATAAAGCCCTCCGTAAATTGTTTTTTGAGTCTTACTTTTCTTCTCCTCATTGTCCTCATACCGCACAGATACCCCTGTCCCTTTCCTCTCCAGGCTCCTTCCTCTTTTTCAGCTCTTTGCTATGAAATCTGACTACTTAAAGATACCTTCCTTCTTAGGGAAAGAAATAGCACAAGGCTAAGCCAGAAAGCTCTCCAGCTGTGGGGCAAAGAGGGCAGGCTGGGAACACTCAGACTAACCACGCTGTCCTGCAGTAGGAGCCTGCCACTCCCTTGGGACTCAGCATAATTATTTTCATTTTGAACTGGAAAAAAAAGTCTCCTGTAAACAATTTGGAGGTGGGGCGGGGCTTACATTCAGAGTCCAAAGACCAAGATGTGGACTTTCCTCCCCTTGAGAGTTTATGATGAGAACTCAAGAGTTTGGCTCTGAGGAGGATAGCAAGCTTCAGGGATGGGCGTCTACCTGCAGAAATAGACAAGCTCCGGGTCTGAAAGCACTTCGCAATTCACCACCAGACCCGTTTCCTGCTGGCCCTAACTATGAAGTCCAGTACTTACTATTCTGCCTGCTGACCTTGGAGCTGAGAAATCCAAGGGAGATGGAGATGGAGAGAGACAGGCAGGAGAGACAGTGTGATGCAGGCAGTTCTGATGGACTCTCTTCTCTTCTCCCCTGCCCACCCTCCTACCAGCCCTGCACCTTGCTCTAGGCCCAGTATGCAGAAGTGTTTGCCAGTTGCATGTGACCCCATCAGCTCTGGTAAGTGGGGAGCCCCTGTCTGGCCACCTCCTCCATTCACCAGAGCTGTGTGGGCAGGCAAATCTCCCACTTGTCTCCAAGCCTGGCTTCCTTCATGTAAAATATAAAATTTTCTTTACAGGTTTCTCAGCAAGATTCAATGAAGTCTGAAAGGGTGTTCTGAGCTATAAACTGTTATAGAAATGTCATTTTATAATTTTGTAAAAATCTACTTTATGTGTGAAGTGTCCCCACTAGATTTCATAGGTTCCTAACAGGTCATATATACAGAATATGACCTGTTAGGAATCTATGAAATATACATATATATTTACATATAATGTTAATAAATATTAAAATATATTATATTTATATTATTATATAATATATATATTATATGTATAGTATAATATATACTATTAAAGAAGAAATAGGGGCACCTGGCTGGCTCAATTGGTAGAGCATGGGGCACTTGATCTCAGGGTTGTGATTTCAAACCCCACCTTGGGTGTAGAGATTACTTCAAAAATTAAAAAAAATAAAATAAAAAGAAGAAATATGTTAATATATACATGATTCAGATATTTTAGCTCAAATCACATTATTGGGGAATAGGAGTGTTTGATATTAATCATATAACTAGAAGGTGGATGTTGGCCTTAATTCACATTAGAGACAGAATTCGCCCTGAGGCTAATGATACATAAGCTTTGGGACTTTTGGATTTCATCCAAAGCCCTATACCAAATACTGTACTCATTTTGTATTTTCCTTTCTAAAGAGGACCCTCCATACTTTAAAAAGCATTAGGCACCACAAACCTGCCTCCCAACACTAGCATAAGAAAACATTCTGTGCTTCTGCATTCCAGGAGAATTTTGTGCCTCCTCTTTGTCTTCTCTTGATCCGTCCTTCTGTCTTCAGATATTTCTCTGGTATCATTTTAGCCTCTCCTCTCCTTTCTAAACTCAGATATTCTTTCTGCCACCTCCAACTCTCTAAGCCACTAACAATCACGTGGCGGGGGAACACATGTATACATGCACCCACACACTCACTTCCATCAAGAGATAAATTTGGAGATCGGAAACAGCGTGTTCAAGAATAGCACCATTCATCCCAAATGACTCAGACGGAGACATTCCAGTTCATGGGGAGCCTTTCTGGCGAAAATGGAGCTAGGAAGAGTTCTTTGATTTGATAATGCTAGGCTTATAGATTTTCCAGGAGAGGATTCAAAAGTGCTATTAATAGGAAGAAAGTGTTTTCATCATGTGATATCAGACTAGGCGGTCTCTGGAAAAAATGGAACATTCCTTGAGGCAAGGTGTGCTTGCCCTTGAGTGATTCAGAAGGAACCTAGTCACACCCTTTCCTGGTCCAGGAACTCTCAGGAAGTACGCCAGACACCCCAGTCCTCTCCTAATTCATGAAACCCAAGCTCACCCCCAAAGCTCCAAAACACGCGTGCACACACACACACACACACACACTCCAGAGCCAAGAGAGGAACACTCTTAGGAACACAGGCTGAAGCCCAAAGTAGTAAATATTTGGGGAGGCAAGAGGGTAGAGGTAGGTCCTAACCTGTTAGAAGTGTTGAAATTTTCTTTTTCTTTTTCTTTCTTTTTAGGATTTATTTTATTTATTTTATTTTTTTAAGATTTATTTATGAGAGAGATAGGGAAAGAGAGAGAACCCAAGCAGGGTGCAGGGAAGAAGAGTGGGAGGGGCAGACTCCCCACTGAGTGTTGGTCTTTACCCTAGGACCCTGGGATCATGACCTTACCTGACTAAGCAACCCAGGCGCTCCAGGGTTGGAATTTTCAAAAGAGGAACTGGAAGACATCAGACTGGGTGGGAAGACTGAATGAAGGCAGGAGGCAGACACTGAAAAACTGGAGAGGAATTGAGGACACAGGTAGTATCCATTCTATATTCTCTGAAGGCCTAGACTTCACACCACCCCACCCTCAGTGGCAGGAGGAAAAGACTAAGTCAGATGAAGGCAGAGCTTCCAGCCCTTCTACAGGACTGCTTTAGATGCCATATTGGACTTTTCACTAAAAGCACAGCTGAACCTCCCCTTACCCCAAGCCAGCTGAGTAATAGCCCTCAAAGGTATCAGATCCTAATCCTGGAAGGTGAGATCCATTTTCTGAGGTCTGTGTAGCTACTGCTGCTTGTGTCATACTCGCCACAGGGCTGAAATCTCTTATTTGGACCTGTCCCTACTCTATAGCTCTGACGAGCCGTGGAGCCTCTGTCAAGCACTGTGCTTCTCCCTGCCCCGCTCACTTCTTGTGTCACTTTCCTGGGGCTGCTGTAACCAGCTCCCACAAACAGGGGGGGTTCAAACAACAGAAATCTATTCTCTCATAGTTCTGGAGGTCAGAAGTCCAAAATCAGGGTGTTGGCAGGGCCATGTCTCTCTGGAGGCTGTAGGGGAGGATCCTTCCCTGCTTCTTCCTAGCTTCCGGTGACTTCTGGCCGTCCTTGGCACTTCTTGGCTGGCAGCTGTGTTCCTGCCATCTCTGCCATCACTGTCACATGTCCTTCCCTCCCCACTCTAATCCAGTATGACATCATCTTAACAACTAATTACATCTGCTAAAAGCCCTATTTCCAAATAAGATTGCCTTCGTGGGTTCCTCATGGACGTGAATTTTGGGGAGACACGATTCAGCTAAGTACACTTGCCCAAGGAACATTTGTAGGTCTCTTTGGATGCTTGATTTTCTTTCACTGCCTCTTTTAATACACCAACCAATTCCTTATGTCTTGGGAAGAAAAAGCCATAAAGAGTGTAACAGAAACCTATATGAATTAATTGTCTCGTTTTCTTCTGTTTCTAGAGAAAGAAGATTTTTCTCTTAAGGAAAGGTATAACATCAGTCAAAGGGCATTGAGTATGACAGCAGCCACATTATTAAAGTGTGAATATCGACAGCTGACTCCCTCTGTTCCAGGAGTCTCTGTTGGAAGTGGGCTGTTCCCTGAACTGCTTCTCCTTCCCTGCCCTCAAGGAGGGTCCCCTGGTGACGTACCTAGAGCAGATCTCCAAACTGATGGCTTTGCCACCCATCCTCTTCCTCTTTGCCCACCCACGGCCCTTGAAGCTGAGACCCAGAGTAAGGAAGGGCTATGGCTGGTACCCAGCTGTCTTAGCAACTCAGCATTCCACAAGAAAGTGCCACTGACTGTGTGGCTTAACCAATAAGAATTTCTTTCTTCACCGTTGTGGAGGCTAGAAGTCCAAGATCAACATGTGCTCAGGGTTGATTTCTTCTGAGGCCCCTCTCCTTGGCTTGCAATTGGCCATCTTCTCACTGTGTTCTCATATGATTATCTTTCTGCCATGTGTTAGACTGTCCTAATCTCCTCTTCTTATAAGGACACCAGTCATATGGGATCAGAGCCCACCCATATGACCTTATTTTACCTTAACTGCCTCCTTAAAGACCCTATCTCTAAATACAGTCATAGTGTCATAGTCTGAGGACTTCATCGTAAGAATTTGTAGGGGACACAGTTCAGCCCATAATAACAGTCAAAGATTTCTTTAGCTTACATACTCCTCTTCCCATCAATCCTAGCCATGCTTGGGGGTCCATCCAATCACCCTACAAGATATGGAATCTTTTCTCTAAGTTGATAGATAGATAGATAGATAGATAGATAGATATAAACCAGATACTTGAAATAATCTACCCATGACTAATGTATTCTGTGAAGTTCTTGGATCATTGAGAATACCTATTAAAATGATAATTTCAGAGACATATAGCAAATATTTTATTAACTGAGAAAATGGAAAAAAACAAGAGTCGGGAAATTTAGTTTCATTATTAATCTAATTGAAAACAACAGGTTTGCTGTGTGCTAAAAATAGTACCCGTGTCTGAGCGAGCCAGATGACTGAGAATAATCAGTTTTTTAGAAAAATCATAAAAGCCTCAATCGTAATGAAGACTTATGAGAAAGAGTCTTCTTCTTAGAGTACTCAAAAAGGGTAAGCAAAGGGCAATAAAAAGTTCAAATTTCAGAAACAGAATGAGAGCCAAAGGGTTGTATGCCTAGAAGAAAAAGACATAACAGCTAACCATATTCACTCTAGAAGGAGTGAACAGTGATGCTGCAAAGTAGGCATGCAAAAAACATGCCTGGCACCAGGACAGAGGAGTTCTTTTTTTTTTTTTTTTCCAGATTTTATTTATTTATTTGACAGACAGAGATCACAAGTAGGCAGAGAGGCAGGCAGAGAGAGAGGAAGAGAAGCAGGCTCCCTGCTGAGCAGAGAGCCCAATGTGGGGCTCAATCTCAGGACTCTGGGACCATGACCTGAGCCAAAGGCAGAGGCTTTAACCCCCGAGCCACCCGGGCGCCCCATTTTTTTTAAATTTTCATTTTACAGCATCTTTTTTTTTTTTTTTTACGATTTTATTTATTCATTTGACAAAGAGAGCGGGAGAGCACAAGCAAGGGGAACAGTAAAGGGAGTAGGAGAAGCAGACTCCACTGAGCAGAGAGCCCAATGCGGAGCTGGATCCCAGGACACTGGGATTTTGACCTGAACGGAACGCAGCCACTTAACCATCTGAGCAACCCAGGCACCCAGGACATGGGATTCCTATTTCAGCAGGTAAAACAAAAATTTTTTTGGAGGTAGAAAGTATGAGATAGGCAAGCTTATCACTAATGATGATGTAATTAAGCCATGGATCCTTTCTCAGGTTATCAGCTCAATGTCAATTCCAGGCTGTATGTGCCTGTAGCAGTAGGAGATGTAAAAAAAAAAAAACAAAAAAAACAAAACCCAAAAAACCCATGAGGTCGACAAGATTTATATCAACTTCACAGATTAAACAACAAAAACTGTAATCTACAGAATTGTCGAATCACTATATTGTACACCCGCAACTAATATAACACTGTATGTTAACTATACTGGAATTAAAATACACACACACACACACACACACACACACCCAAAACCCCACAGTGCTAGGGATGCATGCCCTTTACACTCATCTTTGCAATCCAACCAGTGAGGGAATATAGTCAATTAAATATCTTCCTCTGTTCTAAGTCTGCATGGATTGAAAGAAAACAGCTGAGCTCCTGATAGAATGAGAAAATAACGCCTTTGCCTAGGTGACACCCATGACATCAGAGCAAGAATTACTGTCAGGTGCCAAAAGAAAGAGGTGTTAAGAGAAAAGATACGAACAAGTTCTGAGGAAAGTCCATTTTTTAAAAAGGGGGCGGGGGGCGCCTGGGTGGCTCAGTCGTTAAGCATCTGCCTTCGGCTCAGGTCATGATCCCAGGGTCCTAGGATCGAACCCCCACATCGGGCTCCCTGCTTGGTGGGAAGCCTGCTTCTCCCTCTCCCACTCCCCCTGCTTGTGTTCCCTCTCTTTGTGTCAAGTAAATAAATAATATCTTTAAAAAAAAAAAAAGGAGACAAAGGAGATAATAATGCTACCTCTGATGATTTTCCACAGCAGCCCTGAGAGCTCAAATTACTTAAAAGACCTATTTTTATTCTGAGGTAATAGGAGGTAAGTATCAGCAGCATGTACAGATGGTTTCCGTGATGCCTGGGTTCTCCTGGCAGGATCTCCAATCCTGGAGGGAGCAGCACAGGAGAGCACCTATAGAGAGAATGTCTCTCTTTGTCCTGGAAGCATCTCCCCAGCCAAATATATATTAGTTTAACATAAAAATACTATGTAAAATACCATAAAATTATTAATTATATTAAAATTTCCATCAAAAATCTCAAAGCTACTGAGAGCAAGAATTAGTCCTATTCTGTAGGTATAATAAGAAAGGGGACAGAAAGATATGGTCATTTGGTCAGCATTTTAGTTTCTTAGGGCTGCCAGAGTACCACATACTGGGTAACTTAAAACGATGGAACATTAGGGGGCACCTTGGTGGCTCAGTGGGTTAAAGCCTCTGCCCTCCGCTCAGGTCATGATCTCAGGGTCCTGGGATCGAGCCCCACATCTGGCTCTCTGCTCAGCAGGGAGCCTGCTTCCTCCTCTCTCTCTGCCTGCCTCTCTGCCTACTTGTGATCTCTGTCTCTGTCAAGTAAATAAATAAAATCTTTAAAAAAAACAAAAAACAAAAAACAATGCAACGTTATTCTCTTACAACTTCAGAAGGCTAGAGGTTCAAAATCAAGTTGTTGGCAAGGCCACCCTCCCTCTGAAGTCTCTAGATGGGAATCCCTCCCTGCCTCTTTTAGCTTCTGGTGGTTGCTGGCAACCTCGGTGTTTCTTGGTTTGTAAGATGCATCATTCCACTTTCTGTCTCCATTGTCCCCATGCGTCTGTGTCCAAATTTTCCTCTTCTTATCAGGCCACAAGCCATTGGATTAGGCCTTCAGTATGACCTTAACTTGATTACATCTTCCAAGACCCTACTTCCAAATAAGGTCATATTCACATGTACCAGGGGTCAGGACTTGAATATATCTTTTGAGGGGATATAATTCAACCCACAACAGTCATTTTAAGAACAGGACATTGGTATCCAGGGGTAAATATACTCAAAGCCACCAAGGGCCATGTCTCTCCAGGCAAAAAGGGAGACAATGCTGTGTTTACTGGTGAAAGGACCCAGCATCTCTCTCTCTGAATAAACTCTAGGAGTTCTTCCCTTTTCTAAGATTCATGATTCTGTGACTTGTAACTTATTGTCTATAGATAGATAGAATCTGTCTATAATGTCTTATGTGACTTTTCCATTACAAAAAGCTCACATTCCTATCCCTAAAGCAGATATCAGTGTTTTTCCTAGGAAACTTCTTCCAAAATGGGATGGTCTGCTCTAAACGATTTATCTCTTCTTTAGAATGAAAGGAGAAGAATGTCTATAGAAGAAAAAACATAACAAAATGGATATTTTGAGCTTCTATCCAGCGTAAGACTCTGTGATCGCTCCATCAGTCTACTTAATGTCATGTACACAACCATCCCTATTAAGGGATATGGTAGATGAGAGGCAGAGCACATGAGACCTTGCCAAGGTCTCATAGGCCCTAAGAAGGTAGAGAGGGAGCTAAAGACAGGTGCATCCTTCCTTTGACCCTAGCAGCAAGACAACTGGAACTAGAGAGAAGAAGAGAGAGGATGGTGTGGGAAGGGCCTGAAATGGAAGTATCCTTCCTTCCCTCTGAACCAAGCAATGGTTTGTTTAGGAGCTGCTGTCTCTGTTTGTTCAGTATGGCCACTGACGAAGAGAACCAGAGTAAGCCACTCACGCAACACCCTACAATAGGGGCCCATTGTCATGTGAGTCACGTGACTGTGACCTAAGCATTATTCTCCTCGACTGTGCCATGCTTTGTTGTGAGGCTGGAGAAAATCATGAAATGTAATCATTCTTTCTTAGTCTGGAGGAGAACCAACAAAATTGAATGATTCATTCATGGGTGACCCCACATTGTTTCATTCTACCCCATAACATTCTTTGTCCACCTTCTCCTTAAAAGCATCTATTCTCTCAATAACTACTATGTGTGGTTTTCACAAGCTGATGACAGCTTAAAGCAGCTTAAAACCCAATTTTTTTTTATCTTCCACTTCTCCTTTTTAACTTGTGTTACTTTACTTCTTCACTTTCTGCTCTTCCGAACTATTTTATATTGCCTTCTTTCTCTGTGGAGTTTTCCTGTATCCTCACTTTCTTTTTTCTCTCTTCAAACAGTTTCTAAATCATGCCAGATGTTTGACTCTCTCTTCCTTCTGGTTCTCTGCAGAATCATAAAAACAGAGAACTTAAGGGAAAAAAGGAATTTTCAGGTAGTTTGATGGCATTGTTTTACAGATGAAGGGCTAAGATCTAGGGAGTTTAAGACATTTCCCCAAAGTGGGGCGTCTGGGTGTCTCAGTCAGCTGGGTGTCTGCCTTCGGCTCAGGTCATGATCCCAGGGTCCTGGGATTAAGCACCACAGCTGGCTCTCTGCTCAGCAGGGAGCCTGCTTCTCCCTCTCCCTCTGTCTGCCACTCCCCCGGCTCTCTCTCTCTCTCTCTCTCTGTCAAATAAATAAATAAATAAATCTTAAAAAAGAGAGAGAGAGAGAGACTTTTCTCCAAAGTGCTACAGTTAATTTGTGGAAGGACCAAGCCCTACAACTTAGGTGCCTTGATTACAATGCAGCACTGGTTCTTTCTCCGTACCTAATTCCACATTCATAAAAAAAATCTGCATATCCCTGTCATCTGTACTGATTGTTTGTGCTGTGCAATAATGTCAAATCATAGGCTCTGGGTCCTAAAGGACCAATTTTGGAAAGTTATTCTGTGCTTAAAATGTTTGAGTCATTCCTAGATAGATGGCAAAAGTAGTCACAAAAATTTGTAAAATGTGACATCCTTATTATTCTTTACAAAAAAGAGAATTACAAAGGAGAAAAAAATGGGGGGAAATCTTGATACAGTAATACCAACAGCAAAAGTGTTGAGAAAGTAAGAGGAAGTGAAATTATATGACTCAAATATACTCATGGTATACTCATAAATTTCCCTTGTGAGCACAACCTAATAATAAACATTTAGGTCATAGGTCAAACAAGTAACTAGAATCAACAGCACTGTTTTCCATGAACTAGAATGGGACCAAATGTTAGCCTGTGTTGTGTCCCCGATGGTCCTCACAGTTCCTGATGCATCATCATAAGTGCTCAGTGCACTTGTCTAATACATGATGGTTGAAGGAGATACATAGTCTACAGAAAGCTAGGTTAGAAGATTGCCTTAGCTGGACTCAGGGTTCTTTTAACACCAAGATTCCATAACTCTAATATTGAAAAGCAGTCCCAAAATGTTACCAATTAGTAATAAAGAATCTGCAGTTATGAACTTCTTCCACTTATCAGATGTTGAGATGCATATATGTAATGGATATGATTTGAATCCCTTGGGTGTAAGGACAGCAACCAATTCAAGCTAGCTTCAGCAAAAAAGAGAGTTTCTCATGTGACATGAGTGTGTTAAATGGAACCTGGTACTCACCAAATATTCCATGTGTTCCTCCACATTCCCCAACCTCCCTTGCAGTCCATTTGGGGCCATGAGACTGGACCTAACCAATGGATTGTGACACGCATCACTTTTGGACTGAGGCAGTTATGAGTGACTCTAACTACTCTAAGACATTATGCTCACATGAAGTGAAATAAGCCGGTCACAAAGGGACAAATATTGTCTGATTCCACTTATATGAAGTACATAAAATGGTCAACACTTGGTTGCCAAGGCTCGGGGAGGAGGGGGAGATGAGGAGTTATTGGGTAAGGGGTATGGAATTTCAGTTTGGGTAAATGAAGAAAGTTCTAGAGATGATGGTGGTGATGGTTGCATGATAATGTGATTGTACTCAATGACACTGGACAGTACACCCAATAATGGCTACGAGGGTGAGTTTCATGTTATGTATCTCTCACCACAATAAAAAAAAAGAAAACCAGACAAATAGAAAAGCAAGCTGGAGATAAGTTGTATGGCACCGAATCAAGAGGGAGAGGAAATTACACGCATATATTTGCTTCCGTTTTTAAAAGGAAAATAAACATAACTTTTTCATTGTTAACTTTAGTGGAAAGGAGGGAACAGGGTAGCGGGAACAGGGCAACAAATTAAATTTATCTAAATATATTTTGTAGATTGGATTTTGAAACGCTGCAGATATATTACATAATTATAAAATAAACAATAAAAAAAAAAAGGTGGCTACATCTCCTCTCTCTCTTTCTTCCTCTACTCCAGTAAGCTTGCAGGCCACCTCTTCCGGATGACGTAGGCATAAGAGAAGGAGCTGCCAGACTGCTTAAGACTTCAAAGGGAGGCAAGAAATGAATTTGGGTTAAAGCACTGAAATGCTGGGGTGCCTGTGTGTCTCAGTGGGTTAAAGCCTCTGCCTTCGGCTCAGGTCATGATCCCAGGGTCCTGAGATAGAGCCCCGAATCGAGCTCTCTGCTCAGCGGGGAGCCTGCTTCCTCCTCTCTCTCTGCCCGCCTCTCTGCCTGCTTGTGATCTCTGTCTGTCAAATAAATATATAAAGTCTTAAAAAAAAAAAAAAAAGGGGCACCGAAATGCTGTGGAAACTAGGGTAGAGTGCTTTGACCAATATAGCAGCTGATGTAGTGTGGTCTGGACCATGCTACGTTCTCAGGACCTGTTGCTCGGTTTGTCTCTAACCTGGGGGGCACAGATGCAGCCAGGCACCCTCCTACAGCCCTGGAACCAAGAAGGACTGAAAACCATTTAGACTTCCTGCCAGACTCATATCTCTTCCTCTCTTTGAACTTCTGTTGTTTTTGTATTTTTTTCATTTAGAGACCAGTTTTCTCTATTTCTCTCTCTGCGTGATAAACAGAAGCTAACCAGCCCACAATTCAGACACTTAGACCTCCTCCAGTCAAGAGACAAGTTCAGATACTGTCCTGAGTCCCCTGAAGAAAGGATGCTACTGGCTTAGCTTGGGTCAAGTGTTTGTTCGTGGTCTAATAATACGGTCACTGGGGGAGAATCCCATCCTCCTCTCGCCCCTGTTGTGACTGGGACAAGCAGTCACCCAAGAGAAGTCTCCAGCAGCCTGCAGAAGGTAAGCCCTGCAGAATGACTCTCGTGGTTAGGGTATGGGTTCAACGATCCAAAATAATAATGGCATAAAGAAGAGAAAACAGGTTTTTTTTCTCTCCCCTTGAAAAGGCGTTTTAGGACTTGTATAGTGGGTATAGTGAGTTGAATAGTGTCTTCCCAAAATTCATGTCCATATGGAACCTCAGAATATGACCTTGTTTGGAAATAGGGTCTTTGTGGATGTAATCAGTTAAGGATCTAAAGAGGAAATCATCCTTGATTTAGGGTAAGCGCCATATTCAATGACTGGTGTCTTTATAATAAGAGGAGAGGAGGGGCACCTGGGTGGCTCAGTCAGTTAAGTGTCCGCCTCTCGGTTTTGGCTCAGGTCACAGTCTCAGGGTCCTGAGATCCAGCTCACGTGGGGCTCCACACTCAGCGGAGAGTCTGCCTGAAGATTCTCTCCCTCTGCCCCTTCCCCGCCCCCTCTCTCTCTAAAATAAATAAATAAATCTTTTAAAAAGGTATTAAGAGGAGAGGACACAGGAAACGCAGAGCAAAAGGCCATGTGACAAGGGGGCAGAGAGTGACGCAATGCTGCCACCAGCCAAGGACAGCTGGGGCTCTAAAAGCTGGAAGAGGCAGGAAAGATCCTTCTCTAGAGTCTTCAGAGAAAACATAGACCCCAGAACTGTGAAAGAATAAATTTCTGCTGTTTTTAGCCACATGGATAGTGGTGATTTGTTATGGCAGCCCCAGGAAACTAATCCAGTGTTTCTCTGAGCATCTGGGACCCACACTACTTCCAGCTTCCTTTCCATCATCCCCAGGAGGTAGCCCTCGTCAGCATGGTCCAGCGTGGATCTCCAGTCTTCATAGTCACTGAGCATTAGGATGGGAAGGAGGGCAAAAGGAGCTCACTCCCTCCTTTTAAGGACATATCTTGTGGTAGCACCCACTTGCATTCCATAGCCAAGCCTAGCTGCAGAAGTTACTCTGGGTGGGCAACAGCTCAGCTAAAACTTAGGTTGCTATTACCAAGGAAGAGGAGGGGAAAAGATATTGATAGGCAATGAACAGTTTCTACCCCTGCGATGAAATATTTCTAAAGGTTTTTGGGTTTTGTTTGTTGACTTCCTAGTCTCTTATTTTATATTTTAACAAAAAAATCAAGGACAGACTTCTGGAAATTTTGCTGCATCTGGATGTTGAATAATGGACCGGGGGCCAGAGAAAATCAGTGGGAAAAGCATTCCAGCCCAAAAGGCAGCCTGAGCGAGCACACAGAGACCTTCACTTAAATTAATCACTTTGTCAGGAAATCCGGCCTGGTTCCCCAAATTAGTTTACCTCCCTCTGTCTCACACCCATCAGTCTGAAGTTCTCCTTTGTAGCACTCACTGTTCTTATTCAAGTGTGTTGACCTGGTAAAGGAAAACTCGTTAAGGTCAGAGACTGTGTCCACCTTGATCACTCACCATGTCCCCAGCACCTAGTTCAGTACCCGGCACACAGTAGGTGCTCAACAAATATTTGTGATCGAATGACTGTGGGGACTAAGGTAGGAGACTGCATGTTTCGGAAAGATCAGGAAGGCATAGGACCAATACAGAGGCACATTAAGGAGCTAGCCAGAATGAAGACTAACTAGAAACTCAGGCCAGATTTTGTGAGGAGCAGGGTCTGTTACTTTTTTAAGGTTTGCTTTAAGATAGTATGGTACCAGTATACAGGATTTCTTCTTTTATAACGGAAATAATGATACATATTTGGTAGAATGTTGGGTGGAAGCGATGAGATCATATTGTCTGGCTCATTAAAGGTACTCAATCAACAGCAGCCATTACTAGAGGAGGGAAAGGCTGGGGTACATAAATCAGTTCACTTTTTATCTGGCAAATTTTTCATGAGATCCCCAAGTAAGTCTGTAAGAGGGTCATTCACCCTGCCCCTCCCCAGGATGCACACCAGTGGGATATATGTCCAAGAATCTCTAGCCAGAGAGGAAACCAAAAACCAACCTTCACGCAAAGCTCCAGTCAAAACTGGATTTGACCATGGCTTAACCCTAGGCCTAAGGGAGATGTAGTCCTCCTCTCTTGCCACTGAACTGAACCGACAGGGCCCACAGGGCAAGGGTCCCTGGACCTACCCTCCCTGCCACCATGGAGGTGTTTGGAATGAAAGAATGACAGATCCCCACTCTCCTCTTCCTCAGGAGGGTGGCCATGTCACGGAGAGCTAACCATATAAGAGTATCACATTCAAATTCAGGAAATGAAAGAAGGGAGGAGCCTGGGGCCCTGCCTTTAAGACGAGTTACCATCCCCCACACCCGCACCTCCCCGCTGAGGTGAGCAGTGCTGTCAAACTGGCCGTCTCCCCCGGAGGAAGCGATCAAAGCAGAGGAGAACAGTGGTGAGATTGTTTCCTCCAATATTCTCCCAAAGGTGGAGAGAAGCAGGAATTTTCTCCCTTACATCCTGGGTCTCAAGAGGAACTATAGTTTTATCCGGTTCTCTCTAAGTTGCCGGGCATTGAAGGCTGGGGAGGAGGTTCCTGGGCGAAGAAGAGGATATACACAGGTATGGAGTCATCAGTGAGTGTGGCAAGTCCAGAAAACAGTCTGTAGTGAATTTTGTTGAAAGCATAGTGAGTGGGCAGAGGAAGCAACAGAACGGTCTTAACAGGTGGGCAGGAACAAGACAGCGTGTCAAGACTTACTAAGTTAAAGAAATGTGTCTGCTATGGTTTCAATATCTGTGTCCTCCTCAAATTCATGTGTTGCAATGCTGACCCCCCTCATGTGATGGTATTAGCAGGTGGGGTTTTGAGAGTGGATGAGGGCGGGAGGTGGAGCCCTCACGAATGGGATTCGTGCCTTATAAAAGAGGGCTCCAGAGAGATCTCTAGCCCCTTCCACCCTGTGAGGACACAGCAAGAAGTCTATAATCCAGAAGAGGGTCCTCATCCAACCAGGCCCTGATTTAGGACACCCACCCTCCAGAACTGTGAGAAATAAAATTCTGTGAATTATAACCTACCCAGTCTGAGGTACTTTGTTATCTAGCAGCCTGGATGGACTGAGACAGAAATAAAAAATAAGAAACAGACATCATATTTATCCATGAAATACTAGAGGCATTCTCATTAACTTAAGACAGGACAAGGACGCCTGTTATTCCTGATAGTCGGCATTTTTCTGGAGTTTCTAGATAATGCAAACACGATTAAAAAAAAAAAAAAGAACAGGAGGCATAACAATTAGAAAAGATGAGACAAGCTTATCATCATTTACAGGTGCGATTGCCTATCTCTTGCTTTGGACAGAAACCGCTGAATTGGAGACTCTATTAGTGCCATAACAAAATAAGAGAGACAGGGGGCTTAGACAAAAGAAATTTATTTTCTCCAGTTTTGGAGGCTGGAAGGCCACAGTCAAGGCGTCAGCAGGTTTGGGTTTTCCCGAGGCGTCTCTCCTGGCTGTCTTCTGTGCCCTCACACGGCCTTTTCTGTGTGTGAGCTCATACCCGGTGTCTCTTACTCTTCTTATGGAAAACCCCATAAGGGCCCCACCCTTATGATTTCATTTACCTTAATTATCTCCCCATATGCCCGAAGACAGTCACACTGAGGATTAAGGCTTTAATGTATGAATTTGGGGGAGATGCCATTCAGTTCATAGCAGAGACCAAGGTCGATGGCCATAACGGGGCTTCTGGAGATCTTCTCTCCTGAACTGATCAAAGAGAGGGGTGAGACTGGGAGAGAGACAGAGACCCAATTCGACCAAGCAGGCGAAGCACTCCCCACCCCCCGCCAGTCTCTCTACTTGTCCTGGGAAGAGCGAGTGGGAAAGAAAGGGAGCAGGTGTGTTACCCTCCCTGCGGGTTCTCTGGGCTGACTGCTCATTAGAATTACCTGGAGAGCTTTACAGTTGTAAACTCCTGGACCCCGCCCACAGAATTTTTTAGGTAACTGGTCTGGGGGAGTTTGGGCCTGGGTACGTTTTTTTCCACGGAGATACACTTCACATACCACAAAATGTACCTTTCTAAAGTTCTGTGACTATCACTGATACATAGTTCCAGAATATTTTCATCATTCCGTAAGGAAGCCGCAGACCCTTCAGCAGTCACTCCCCATTCCTCCTTCCCCCTACCCCCAGCAACCAGCAATGTACTTTCTTTCTCTAGAGATTTGTCTGTGGGAGACATTCATATAAACGGAATCATAGAACATGCAGCCTTCTGTGTCTGGCTTTTTTCATGGGCTTGCGTACATTTTTGGGGGGAGAATCTTGCTTAACGTACAGCTGGAGTTAAGCACCACTGGGCTAGCAGAAGTCCTCTCATAGAAAGGACAGAACTTCCAGAGGAATTTCTCTGAGTCTCCCTTAGGGTGAGCCCATCGCAAAAAAGATTCCCAGCTGCTCCCGCAGAAAAAGCCAGTAAAGGGCTCGGATTGGCCGGCTTGGGTAACATGGTGGCCCAGACTAGTCACATGATCACTGCTTTGACCGTTAGCCTAAGAAAAATGAGGGAATCACTGAAGGATTTTACACAGGGGAGGACAAAGTCAGATTTAGAAACATTTACTTGACTTAGGAGTTTAAATTACTAGGGAAAATCAATTAACCTTTAGACCCAGTGTACTAAGAGTCTGACTCAATGATGCTACTAATAAAAAAAGATATGCTCTGTAATGAAGTGAATGTTTGTGTCCCCCCAGAATTCACATGTTGAAACCTTACCCTCCCCCCAACCATGTGATGCTATTTGGAGCTAAAATCTTGGGGACACAATTAGGTTTGGATTAGGTCATGAGCGTGCCCCCCCTCCCCATGATGGGATTAATGTTTGTCTAAGAAGAGGAAAGGAGATTAGAATTCCCTCTCCACCACACAAAAACACAGCAAGAAGACAGTTGTTTGCAAGCTGAAAGGAGCATCTTCATAGAACCCAGCCATGCTGGCTCCTGGTTCTGGGAATTCCCAGCCTTTAGAGGTGTGAGAAATAAATTTTATTGGTTAATCCACAGTATTTTGTTATGGAGCCCAACCTAACTAGAATATTCTCTAAATCCAGTTACCAATATACAGAAAATACAGAAGACAAGATCTAATGAAATGACACTGTGGGGATGAAATCAGTGAAAACCCAGATCAGCAAACCCTACACCACAGACCACAAGTTTCTGTTTTTCTTTCAGTAAATACACTGCTAGGAAAAAAGATGGAGAACCAACAGACGAAAAGACTTGTAAAGGCACAGCAGTTGGGGCACCTGTGTGGTTCAGTCAGTTAAGTGTCTGCCTTCAGCTCAAGTCATGATCTTGGGGTTCTGGGATCAAACCCCGTGTTGGGATCCCTGCTCCATGGAGCCTACTTATCCCTCTCCCACTGCCCCCACCCATGCTCTCGCTCTCTCAAATAAATAAACAAAATCTTAAAGAAACAAAAGACACAGCAACTAATCACAATGTATGGACGTTACTTAGCTCCTAATTTTTAAAAAAATGTGTGACATTTATGAGACAGTTGAAAATAGAACACTAGATATTTAATGATGTAAATAATTATTAATTCTTTTTATGTGTGGTAATGGTATTTTAAAATCTCTTTTAGAAATCCTTACTGAAATATTTATGAATGAAATGAAGGGATATATGGGCTTCTCTTCACAATATTATGTGATGGGGGAGTAGGTTGGAATAGGGATGGGGCAAGCCTAACCTGGGTTGATGGTTGTTGGGGCTGGAGGGGAAGGAACACAAGAACATTATAATTTGTCCCTTTTAGCGTATGTTCAAAATTGGGCATAACAAGAAGTTAAAAAGTAACAAAGTATATATTGCTATTAAAACAGCCATCATATTTATCCATGAAATACTAGAGGCATTCTCATTAACTTAAGCAACAGGATAAGGAAGACTGCCTTCACTGCTTGGTAATGGTTTGCATCTTTGTGCATACACAAAAGTATTAAAACTATATTTCTTTTAAAAAGGAGGAAGGAGGGGCACCTGGCCGGCTCAGTAAGTAGAGCATGTGACTCGACCTTGGGTCATGAATTCAAGCCCCACACTGGGCATAAAGCTTACATAAAAATAAATAAATGGGTAATAAAAAGGAGGAAGGAAAAGAACACTCTGGCTATTTGTGGGAGTAACTGGGTTTGGGTTTGAAAAACTGAAGGTACAGAGACAAGTTAGGAGGCTGTTCGAACGACCCCAGGAATGATTGTGGAGGCAGGAGGGAGAAAGAAAAGTACATAGAAAGTAGACCACTGAATGTTTGGTATATTAAGAAATTGTCAATTCTTTTGTGTTGGGTATTTGGTTGGTGTGGAGAGTGATGGAGAGATAGACATTGACTATGGTGTCCAATTTCCGGCTTGGGGGAGGAGGTGGCAGTATCTGCAGAAGTGGAAAACAGCAGGAGAGGAGAAAGTCTGAGGGAGGAGGTGGTGAGTTCAAGTGTACACACAAGGACTTCATTCCTGTGGGACATCCAGGGCAGCTGTCCAGGTGGTGAAGAGATCTGTGAGGAGGTCAGGCAGATGAAGTTAGAACCTATTCGTGCCAAGCAGGTGATTACGAGCACATGGGAGAACGAGACTGCCTGGAGAGGGACTAGAAAGGAAGAGAGGAGTCTGGAGAAGGAAGGAAAATCAGGGCTGAGAGGAAGGTCAGCGCTGAGAGGAGAGGTGGGAGCTCGTAAGACAGGCTGGAAGGAAGCAGACAGCAAAGCAGGAGAAGAATGAAGGACTGTCCATTTTATGGAGGCCATAGAAACGGGAGCAGGAAAAAGGTCAATAGTTTCAAAGCTGCTAAATGTCCACATACAGAAGGAACTGAAACTCTCCATTGGTTTCAACAACAAAGACCTTGTTCATGACCTCAGTGAGAGCAGATTTCGGGCGGCCAAGCACATGCACCAATCGCCTTGGGTTAAAGAGGAGCATGGGAGGAAACAAAGATGCTTCTCATGGCCTGTTCTTCTCCCCACAGTCCCTTCTAAGGCAGGTTGCTCTGTCCATGATCCAGTGGTCCCAAAATAGCTGTATCCTGTAATATGAGGCTAGTGACCTATGACTTGTCTCAACTGAGGAAATTATCAGGCTAATTAAGTCCGATCTCCTCGGGCATTCATCTGTTGATAGTGGAAGCCGAAATCCTGAGGCTGACTGGCACTGCAGTGGCCATTATGGGATGGTGCTAGATGGTTAAGTAGAGAGAGGGGCAGAAAGGAAGAGATGTTCAGAGAGAAACAAAGAGAGAGGAACGGAAGGGAGGAAAGGGGAGACAAGGAGTATCTGATCCTGATGGACTTGCAGTCCCCGTTCCAAGTTGCTATGAGACCAGCTGGGTGTCAGCTATGACACCATGTGCTTCTAGACTTGCATGTGGCTTCCAATGGCGGGGGCAGCTCCCCCGAGCCAGCCAGATGGGTTTCTACTCCCAAAACACTTGGGCGAAACAGGAAGTAAGAAAGCAGAGGTGGTGAGTGTAGATGACTCTTTCAAGAAATATGGTTTTGCAAGGGAGGAGTGGCGTGGGGCAAGAATTGGATAGCGTGATGAGAGTAGCCTGAGGATATTCTAATGGTGCCAGGGAAATCAAGAGAAAGAGTTGCTGAATACATAAGAGAGCTGGGAAAATGGGAAAGCGGGCTCTCAGGAGAGGTACTCACCCTCAAACAGAGCCCTTGAGCTCAGCATCCTTGGCACCAATGCATGGGGCCCTACGCACCCCAGGACGGGGTGGGTCTCCTGCCCACTGCCCTTGTGCTCATGCCTCCTCGGTAGGAGGGGAATCGCAATGACCCTGTTGCTCTCTCTTAGTCCACGGTGCCTTTCTATCAGGCTTGTAGCTGCTCGGGTTCAGTGTATAATATATCATGTCAAATGCCCAACAGACTCGCTAAGTCACAGCCTGCAGGCGTTTGGGTGCTGTATATGATTGCTTACCATCGATGTCAGTAGCACCTGGCTCTAATACAGAGTTTCAAAGGCAGAGTGCTATATTCTGGTTGTTTCTAGCTATATCTTTCAATATCTGTGCTCTGTGATCCAGCTTACTTAAACTTTATAAACACTGGTTTTAACAGATGAGTTGGGGGATAAACAGCAATGTTCATCTAGGTATGTGATATAAAACAAGGAGGGAGGGATTGATGCTAAAGAAAATGCCACTCCTCCTTATTTATTCCCCCGAAGTTGAGAGAGTACTGAAATGTAGAACTTACAATGTAAAAGTTTTCTGCATTTCATTTCCAGAGAAAACGTCTATTTATAATCTGACATTTGTTTTTCCCAGACCTGAGAGGACAAACATAAGATAGACGCATAAATGCAAACTAAATGCTGTCATGAACCTTCTCCTCCGCATCCTTTTTCACTTAACAATACTCAGAAGTAAAGAGATGGCCTAGTAATTTTGTAGAGTATATATGCATTAAAAAATAATAGAAGGAAATATAGGCGAATAGCGATTATCCCTGAGTGTTAACAGCATGGAAAAGTTTTTTCTTTATATATATTTTTTGTAATCTAAATTTTTTTGCAACGAAAGTACATTACTTCTAAAATCAGTATATATATGAATACACATATACGTGTATGAATAATTGATACATATACATATTTTACTCACATAGATCTATAATATACTTGCACACACATACAACCCTTGAATACACATATAAAATACATATATATTTGAAAACAAGAGGCAAAAATGGGGGCACCTGGGTGGCTCAGTGGTTAAAGCCTCTGCCTTCGGCTCAGGTCATGATCCCAGGGTCCTGGGATTGAGCCCCGCATCAGGATCTCTGCTCAGTGGGGAGCCTGCTTCCCCCTATCTCTCGCTCTCTGCCTGCCTCTCTACCTACTTGTGATCTCCGTCTGTCAAATAAATAAATAAATAAAATCTTAAAAAAAAAAGAGGCAGAAATGATGAATCTGTACATCCGGATTAGTTTCTCATTGGAAGGGGCTGTTTGTATTTCCACTAATGTTGATGTCACTATAGAAATCCATTCATATTTATGGTTAAATGTGGGCCAGAGTCTCTAGAAACCAAGCCTCCTTTCCATGTTGCTGAACCATGGCTTACCCCTTCACATACACCCTGTTGCCAACAGCATCTTGCTGGTAGGGTCTCCATAGCAGGAGGCAGTTATAGATGGGGAAGGAAAGAAATTATGTCACCAACTCAAGTGGCCTGCCAGACAAGCCCAAGGATTAACACTTGTGGGTCAGAAAGAGAAACAAATGCAAGTCAGAAATGTCTTAGTTCCAGCGCATTTGAAGTAACACACAACACAAAAAATAAAATGCATTGGTTTACACACTGAAAAGTCCAGGAGTAGATAGCCATCAGGCATGGTTGGATCCAGGGATTCAAATTATGTCATTAGAACTGGGTCTCACCCCACCTCTCAGCTTTGTTTTCCTCTGATCGACTTCATTGGGGGGCCTGTTTTCTCTGCACGGTGACCCCTGGAAACTCCAGATTCTCCAGAAAAAGACTGATTCTCAAAGCTTCAGCAAAAGCCATGGAGCTGATGCTGGGGCTCTGATTAGCCAAGCCTGAGAAATGGTAGGGGAGGGAGTTCACGTCAGCTGGGTCACGTGGGTTGAGAATGGAAGGTCAGAGTTTTCTCAGAGTAAAACTGAGATTCTTCTGTTAGTGGAAGAAGGGGAAAGTGTGAGCAGGAAACAATATCGGATGCCCACATTGGTGACCTGGTTTATTCTGAGATCTGCCGTCATGTCCATGTCAAAAGAAAGAAAGGAAGAAAGGAAGAGAAGGAAGAAAGAAAATTAATCTCTATAGAGATTATGCCTAAAATAGATTTTCCCCCCAAAAAAATGAAAATGAAGCCCTACTGACCAAGGGATCTATATGGAAAGAAATGTCCTAAGATGTAAGAAATTGGCCCACCCACACAGTGTTAGCTGTGGAGCCTTGTCCATTCGTCAGGCCAAGCCTCTGACCTTCACGGGCAGTGGGAGTAAAACAAGGACAAACACTAACAGGGGGCCTCCATGTCCCACAGGCTTGAGCTCAGCTCCCAAGATCCATCCTATCCACCGAGTGCATGCCAATGTTCCCTCCATCGTGACCTCCCATTTGGCCCCAAGGGAGACAAAAATTGAAGACAAGATATGATGTTGCCTAATGTATCTATGTGTAACTTGCCATTTCCCTGCTCAACAGAATTCAGTAGCTCCCTGTCACTAGTCAAAGCGGGCAAGAGAGCTCAGCTTGAACTTTATGGCACACTATGGGCCCCACCTAAGCTGACGTGTCTGCCTCTAGTGCTTTGCCCTCTGTGCTCCAGCTACTTCAGACAGCTTGCTGGGGAACTTCTCCCCATCAGGGTCCCTCCCTCTGAAGGGACCTTCTGTACTAGATCAGCCGTTTTCCAACCTTCCTACTAGATCAGCCCAAAGGAACATGGGGGGATGGACTGAGTCTCGTTTGCTAATGGACATCTGGCTCTTAGCCCGCTGTCTGGGACAGAGCAGGCTCTCAATCATTGTTGAATAAAAATTTTCCCTGAATGCACTTCATACATTTCCCCCAGCAGGCTCTTTTGTTCATCTTACTTCTGCTCCCCTAAAAGATGCTCCAAGTCTTAACTGGATTCCCTTAATCGACTGTCCTCTCTCTCCACGCAGCACTCATAGGAGTCTCGATTCCACCTGCCTCTTATCAGCAAATTGTGTTCTGCCAGGCATTGTCCCGGCACCCCGAGCCAAACTCCTGCCGCATTTGTTCTGTTGCCGGTCAGCCCCTTGCCCCTGCTAGGCTGCGAGCTCCCTGAAGGCAAAGGAGACACCTTATCCATCTTATCCCAGGCTTACACTCTCTGTTCTTAGCAGCACTTAGAGTAATGTCTGCCATGTAGCGAGTATCACTAGTACAGGCCCCTCTGCTGTGTGCAGGAGTACTTCTTGCCAAAATATTGAGAGGAGAGGAGAGGGGAGGGGAGAGGAGAAGAGGGGAGGGGAGGAAGAAATCAGATTCGGTCCTCTAATTCAGTGACTGCCCTCAGACAGTAAGACGCTCCAAGTCTGGTGATACCCGGTGGTACCTGAATGGCCAGGATGGGAGAGAATTCAGTTGCCACTTGATTGGGGACACCTCCCAGTTGATCTGAAAATGCTTTCTGCCTGCCTTACTAGCCTCTGTTGACCCAGACATGGCTGAGCTACGACGGAGGATCTCAGAGCAGCCAAGCGTTATCTTCAGAGGAAGGACTAAAAGAAACATCTGCGTGTGTGCAGGAACTTTGTGACACCCATAGAAGAGCGGTCTTATAACACTAGGCTTCTGGAAAGAGGGGACCCACATGACACTCCTTGCTCAGCTCTGATGTGTGAGTTTTTTCCATACCTCCAAGCCTTTCTCCTTCAGCAGCCGGGTGTCCCACAGTTCAGCTCAGTTGGGATGCCACTGACCTAAGAGGGCATAGGATTCCACAGGTCAAGGGCTCAGTCCTAGGAGACTGCCCTCACCAGCCCCCCATTTCAGATACCAATCACAAATGCAGACTATCAGCTGTGCTTCTGGCCAAGAGGCTATAGAGTGGAGGTTCCCATGACCCCTCCTTGGGTTCAATTAATATGCTAGAGTGGCTCACAGAGCTCAGAGACTTAACATTTTACTTCCTAGATTAGTGGCTTATAAAAGGATATAACTCAGAAACAGCCAGATGGAAGAGATACAATGTATGGAGAAAGGGCACTCTTCTGTGCGCTCTCCAGGCTGAACACTCTCGCCAGACCCCCACATGTTCACTAACTAGGAAGCTCCCCAGGCCCCTACCTTTTGGATTTGTTATGGAGGCTTCCTTACACAGGCATGGTTGATTAAATCACTGGCCATTGGTGACCTGAGTGCAGTCTCCAGCCCCTCTCCTCTCCCTGGAGGTCTGGGAATAGGTCTGAAAGTTCCACTTCCCTGATTACATGGTTGGTGCCTCTAGTGACCAGTCCCCATCCTTAGGTG
This sequence comes from Enhydra lutris kenyoni, assembly GCF_002288905.1. Classification (NCBI taxonomy): domain Eukaryota; kingdom Metazoa; phylum Chordata; class Mammalia; order Carnivora; family Mustelidae; genus Enhydra; species Enhydra lutris. The sequence continues at coordinate 69,550,413 of NW_019154096.1, read as the reverse complement.
ACTGAGGGGCTTTCCAAAAGTCACCTTGTTCACATAACAAGACACCTTTATAGCTCTCACCACCTAGAAAATTCCAAGTGTTTAAGAACTAACTGTGCCAGGAACAGAGTCAGAGACCAAATATGTATTTCTTATTATATATCACAGTATCATAGCCTCTTTCTTCCGAACCCCCTCTTTCATGCAACTAGACCTGATGCCCTCTCCAGAAACCGTCCCCTCTTCACAGCTGGGGAGTAAGGCTGTTGTCCAATCTGGTGGATTTTTTTTTTCTGCGTATCCCATCGATTCTTGAGAAATGTGTCCTAGAATCTCCCACTATGATTGTGGATTTGTCTTTTTGTTTCGGTCAACTTTATCATCTCTTTAGAATGATTTATTAGGTGCTGGATGTCATGTATGAAGAACTATGTATGTAACTTGAGGCTCTAGGTGATGGTGAGATTTATTTTCGATTCTGGCAGGCAATTAGGGTCTGGGCAGATACCCTTAACTCTGGTTTTAAAACAGAAGCAATTTTGCCCACCAGGGGGCATTTGGCAATGTCTGAAGACACTTTGGGCTGTCTGAACTCGTTGGGGGGCGGGGGTGAGGGGGGGGGAGGGGTGGGGGGGTGGGGGGAGGGTGGGGGGGGGGGGTGGTGTTGGTGCTAGTGTTATCTAGTGGATGGAGGCCAGGGAGGCTACTGAACTTTCTACAACGCATGGGATGGGACCTTCCCCACAACGGAGAATGAGCTAGCACAAGATGACAGCCGCAATGAGGTTAAGGGTCTCGGCTTAGTCCAACCAAAAATTGACTGGACTGGAAACTGGGCTTCAGTCTTTGTGAGGGTTTTTCTATTGTCACCGCTTTCTCTTGGGAAGTCCCAGCTGAAAGCCTGAGGGAGTTTACTTAGGTTCCTCCTCCTTGGTGGTGGTGAACTCTAATTTTTGTCTCTTTAGCATAAAACATTGGAAGCTTCTCTGCCTCTTGAGAATGGGCAAATGCCTCCAAGCTGATCTGCCTGCTAACCCTTCTCTCCAGGATCTTAGCCCTCAAATCCTCACCCCCCCTTGCTGGCTCACTTAACACATACACATCTCATATGTTTAGTCCAGCTTTTCTAGCTATCCTTGATAGGAGGGTGACCTGCCCGTCTACCTCCCTGGCACCACCTTTCTCCAAGAAAGAAGAAGCTCTCTCTTGTCTTGCATCTTTCAAATGCAGGCTTTAGACTTGACCATCATGTTCTGTCTCTTCTCTGTCCATACTTTGTTCATTGTGCATTGAAGGAGGCAGCTCTGGTTCCAAGAAGGGGAATGGTGATGGGTGCTCTGATTTCCCATAATTACTGCCACCAGCTAGAGCTATGGGAGACAAGGTGGTGCGGGGAGAGGGCATGGCGGTGTTTTTCTCACAAGTTATCTAAGAAACAAACATGGCTCATTGTTGATGTTTCCATTCTCATACAAGGGTAAAGTAGTCCAGTCTCATACAAGGAAATGCAGTTTTTTTCCTGTCAACATTATTTTGACCTCGCTCCTTATGAGACAATAAACCTGGCACTAACGTGCTTGTGAACATTTGCCTTTTCCCCCACACTCTGGTGTATGTTGCTACAAAACCAACCAAAATGCGACTAGGCCAGATCTCAGATGGGTGTCATCAGTTTCCATCATTAGAATGGAATGTTAATCCAATTGCAAATTCGATTATTTCTGATTCACAAATCTCCCCAGTTTTAGAAAAGGGGGGTGTTTCATTCACCCATGGCATGGAAGAGTGGACGAGTGCACACCTGGGTTCTAATCTTCAGACCAACACCATGTCCCTGTCTTGCTTCCCTTACTTGGTTTCCAAATAAGACCTTAGTCTCTATTGGCTCATCCTTTGTATTATAAGAAATAATAATAACAATAAAAACAATGAAAGAGGTAATTCATTCCAAAATGGAGCTCCCAATCATAGGGATGACTTCCAGAGAAAGCGGTAAAGGATTCCTTCGGGTTGGGGTAAAAATGGAAGGCACGGTCATCAGTCGCCCCCTACTGGTCAAGAGTGGCTACCTCGCCTCAGATATTAATAATTTGTGTGGTTGAATTCTGTGTAAGAATCACAGAACTGAAGCAGAATGTCATGAGTCCAAGGGGAAGTGGCTTGCTGAACACAGAGTGAGTTACTGGGGGTGCTCGGATGAAGAGCCATGATCTGAGGACCCCAGGGATCAATTTAATAACCACAGTCTTCCGAGGCCACAGGCTACAACAGCCTTAACCTGTACTCCAAATTAATCTCCCACCCCTACCCTCGGGGTGATTTCACCCCTTTAAACAGCTTTGGTAAAGACTTAGCTCTAAAGAAAGATTTTGAGTTTCATATTCTAATGTATCACACACAAAAAATCACATTTATCCAAAATCAACCATTTCAGCCACACATTTTGCACTAATTAATAGTAAGTTATTCTTGGGGCCCATTTCTTCCCTTCCAACCTACCCCTCCTCTCTTTCCCCCTCTCTCTTCTGTGCCATTCTAAGAAAATGTATCCTTAAAACTCTTTATGAAATAATTACAAAATGTCATTTTATTTTTGAACTATGTATTTGCTGATATCTTGATCATTAGGGTTCAATGTAGTGAACAAAAAATCAAAATGGAGGGTTTCACTCTATTTTTAATACTTTTAAGTCTGAAGGATTTAAAAATGTATTTGGGATAATCTTTTTTGTTTGAAAGGACTTTATGACCCAATAATTTGTCAAAATTACCTCCAAAAAATGTTAATATAAGTGGACACCTGTTGGGAGAAATTTCTAAGCCAATGCCAGCTGCTTCTATGTCAGAGTCACCTTAGAACTTTTTTTTTTACTCTGAGTCACCTTAAAACTTTCATTATTCAGGTAAGAATCCTTGTCTGGATTCTTTTAATTATGAAAATGTAGGGCAAATAAGCCCTCGTTGCCCTGAGTGGAAAGTGGTATAAAGCTTTTTGAAAGAGTGGAGAAGCCTGCCCCCGCCTTTAATACCTCTTGACAAGCAAATCTCGTTGCCAGGGAGGAAGAATGGAAAAGTGTCTAATAGTCAAGGAGCCTTCTGCAGGCAAAATCTCCAGATCGCAGCTCTTTCTCTCTGAGATCCAAAGACGGGAAACGCTGTTGGGGGAGATGCAGGGCCACTGACAGAAAGGGATACGAAAGCTCCTGAGGGAAACTCTGTGAGAGAGATCAGAAGTGGAGAGAGCAGGGGTTTGGGGGTGTGAGGGTGGGAGGTGGGAGGCAGCTTAGTGAGGGTTCGTGAGAAGCCCGGAGACCCATGGGTAAAAAAAATAAATAAATAAAATAAAAGAATGGTTGACAGCATTTGTCTGCGTTCTGTTAAAGTTGACGAAGACTCTTGTTGAGGTGAAGGTATTTGGAGAAGTCCTGTTATGGTGACCAGCACCTCCTCAGCACCACACGTGGAGGAGATGTGGAGGGTCCATGTGCAGCCCTCTGGAGGGCTTCTTGGGGCCCCTCCTGGTTTTGCCACTGACCAATGCCACGGAGTCACAGACTCCTCTGTTAGGAGAATATATCTGCACATCATCTGTAACCCTCTGGGCAGCCATATTCTTTTTTTTTTTTTTTTTAGATTTTATTTACTTATTTGACAGACAGAGATCACAAGTAGGCAGAGAGGCAGGCAGAGAGAGAGGGGGAAGCAGGTTCCCCTCCGAGCAGGGTAACCCAATGCGGGGCTCAATTCCAGGACCCTGAGACCATGACCTGAGCCAAAGGCAGAGGCTTAACCCACTGAGCCACCCAGGCGCCCCTGGGCAGCCATATTCCTCCTGCTAACCAAACCGTTTATCGGTTTATAGTAACAGGTACGTGAGTTTGCAGTTCAGTGAATTAGAAAGGTCCCTGTCCTCTGCTCCTGGGCCTCAAGCCGGAGGCTCGGGGGCTTTCCCTGCTACCAAGTGGTTGCCACAAGGCTGAGACTTAGTGAGGATCCCATGCCGGGTCCTGCCCAGGGTACGGCTGAGGCAGGATATCTGGATCCACGTGCTGGGGGTATCCGTGCATTTCAGGAGGTCTTTGGACTCGGAGCCCGGAATGCGGTCCTCGGCGGAGGCCTTAGGGATCCAGGCCAGGTTCTGCCAAAGGAGCAAGGAAGGGCTGCCTTTCCGCAGCAAACCCGAGCGTGCCTCAGAAGCACTCCCCGGAGGGTGAACAAATGACACCTGCCTCAGGCCTGACTCGGCCGACCTGAGTGCACCCCGAGGTTCATGGTGGGAGGTTTGAGGGAGGGAGAGGCCTTGCAAGGAGGACCCTGGACTTCCCGCTCCCAGAAACTCCTGCAGGTGCTCAAGCAACTATTTGGAAAAATTAGACCTGATTCCTAGAGCCGAGGAGGGCTGGCTGAAGCAGACGGAGCTGGTTACCAGGGGTGACTAAGTCACCTCATTTCAACACCCAAGGAAAGCTGGACTTGTTTCCTTTTCCGCCGGCTGCGTTCTTCAGCGCGTGGCCCTGCGATGGAGCTGGTGGGGTCCTCAGGCGCTCTGTCTCCAGGAGATCAGGGCTCTGCTGAGGGGACGGCCCTCCAGCAGGTGTGGGCTGAAGCACATCCCTCTGCTTCATCACGCCCTAGCTGGCCCTGGGCAGACAACCCGGGAGCTGGTCGGCAAACTGCCCCCCTGGTGGGAAGCGTTGAGCTTTCAGTCAGATCCACACATTTAAGCCTTTTCAATAAGATGTGGAGAGAATGGGGGCGCCTGGGTGGCTCAGTGGGTTAAGCCTCTGCCTTCGGCTCAGGTCATGATCTCAGGGTCCTGGGATTGAGCCCCGCATCGGGCTCTCTGCTCAGTGGGGAGCCTGCTTCCCCCTCTCTCTCTGCCTGCCTCTCTGCCTACTTGTGATCTCTCTCTCTGTCAAATAAATAAAATCTTAAAAAAAAAAAAAAAAGATGTGGAGAGACTGAGATGTGGAGAAATTCGAACTTTCCCACAGCGCGGGTGGGCACGTAAAATGGTGCGGCCACTCTGGAAAACAGTCTGGCAGTTCCTCAAAAAGTTAAACACCGAGTCACCGTGTGACCCAGGCATTTCACGCCCACGTATATGCCCGAGTGAGACAAACAACATGTCCACGCTAATACCTGTACACAGGTGTTCACAGCAGCATTACTGATCATTGCCATAAAGTGGAAATGACCCAAATGTCCATCAGCTGATGAGTGGATAAGAAAAATGTGGTCTAGCTATGCACTGGATGCTTTTTGGCAATAAAAAGTAGGAAAGCACGGCCACCTGCCTCAACAGGGATGAACCTGGAAAATGTGATGCTAAGTGAAAGGAGCTGGTCACCATTACTATACGATCCCATTGATGACTGGGACGGGCAGGTCTATAGAGACAAGAGTGCGTTAGCAGCCAGGGACGGGGGATGTGGGGAGGGCTAGGGGGAGCCGGGTAGTAAATGCTCATGACTATGGGGTTTTCTTTTGGGGATGATGAAAACGCTCTAAAGTTGATCGTGGTGATGGCTGCACCCCTCTGTGAAGATACTAAAACACGTCAAGTTGTATACTCTAAATGGGTTAATTGTGTGGTATGGGAATTATATTTCAATGAGGCTGAAATTAAAATCACAAAAGAAGAAGAAATGTAGAGGATGAATCTGTGAACAGTGGGACGGGAAGCTAAACGGCTCAGATATAGAGACCACGTGGCCACGGAGAGCCGGTGGAGGCCGGGTCGGGTGTATATAGAAGCTGTGTCTGGAGAGGGGCCGAAGGGGAAGTAGGGGAGAGGAAGGCCTTCTAAAGCTGGATGATGACCCTGCTGCCAGTGCAGTTGCCACCGCCTCTGGAGACTCTTTCTAGAACGCTCCACCTCACACGGCTAGAAGCTAACAGAGGCACACCACGTCCCAAGCAATCAGCTCCAACAGCCCCGGACCTCGGTAACTCCCCTTTTCACTCCCGCACTGCACTGGCCGGTCGACGCTAAGCAGTTTCGAGAGTCTGTCGCTCATGAAGGCTGCGTTCCTGGAGCTTGCCCACGGCCAGCTGCCACATGACGATGCTCAGCTGGTCCTTTTTGCAGCTTGTCGAATCTGGCCCACCCTTCCTGCATCCGGGGAGCAGTGGCAGGAAGGCAGGCCTGCGGGGCAGGGGCAGCTGAGCCTGTACACCCTCGAGGCTCTGGGTCAGGAGCTGGCCCTCACGCCGGCTCTGTCCGGCTCAACCCCCCACCGCCTAGGGTTGAATCTGCTTGCATTTTCTTGAGAGCTGTATAAAGGGGCTTCCTTTATATGTCTCAGTTTTGGAATTGGAATGTCCCCCTCAGTCCTGACCACATATACACCGTTGAGGGGTGCCAAGGGGTGACTGCCACGTTAGGCAACAAATGCCAGGAGTATTGACAGCCAGTATGCCCCTCTTGTCCCTATGTCTCCACTCCTTCGTGTTTGCCCGCAGTAAATTCCAGCTCCCAGGAGACGTGATGCTTCCCGGTCTCCCTTTGCTGAGGTCATTCTCCCAGAAGGCCCATCTTGGAAATGGCCAGTGGTTGCCAACGTGAGGGCTCCCCTCACGGCATCACGTCCTGATTCCAATGTCCTCATCATTGGTGGGCAGAGGAGAGCAGAGCACTTCTGGGATTGCTGGCAGTGAGTTCAGTGGCAGATCCTGGGCCCTTAGCTCTGTGTTTTCCTTCAGCCCCTGCTCCCCTTGAGGCCTGCCCTACTTTAGGGCTCAGAGGTCTTGGCAGTAAACTCTGTTGCTTGAGGTCATTTTTTAGCCTGGGGCAGAAGAGTTGGGGGAGGGTCTCTGTTCCCTATTTCTTACAACCATAAACTCCCTGCCTGGAGTGCATGTAGAGATGTCATCCAGACTCGAACAGGGAGGTAACAGAGATGGAAAGGGAGGGAAGAAACTGGCATGGGGTGCCATTGCCCCGCCCTTGGACCCACATACCATCTTGAGGTTGCAGAGCAGAAGGACCAACACGATGGATCTGTTCCCTGGTCCCTTTCCCCTTGGCATTGGTGGTATGGAGGGAAGAACGGTGGAAACAGTCCTCCTGTCAGTGACCATCTTGGGTAAGCTGTTGTCCTCCAGATGAAATGTTACCCAAGTAGAGTCTGACACACTCACTATCACCATTTAACTAAGGGAGCAACTGAGGTTCAAAAAGGTGAAGAGGGGGACGCCTGGGTGGCTCGGTTGGACGACTGCCTCCGGCTCAGGTCATGATCTCGGAGTCCCGGGATCGAGTCCCACATCGGGCTCCCAGCTCCATGGGGAGTCTGCTTCTCCCTCTGACCTTCTCCTCGCTCATGCTCTCTCTCACTGTCTCTCTCTCGAATAAATAAATAAAATCTTTAAAAAAAAAAAAAAAAGGTGAAGAGGCTGCTGAAGGCCACAGAGTTACTGAGTGAAGAGGCTGGGATTGGAACTCAGTCTGACACCAGTGCTGACTCACAACCACCGCCCTCAGCATGCCCATGACCCAGGCAGGCCCGTAAGAGAGCTGGAGTGACGGAGGAGAGTTTGAGTTTTGTTCACACAGCAGGCCTGGAGACATCTGCAGAATTCTCTAGAACGGAGGGGCCAGGGGCTGGGCACCTTGAAGGCAGGCCAGCACTGAACTAGACCCAGCAAGGTGCTGTTGGCGGTCTGTGAGTGACAGGATGAAACCTTGGATGGGCAGAGGAGAGAGAAAGGAGTTCAGCGAGATGTCGAGGATGGAAGCGGGCAGCCCAGTTCCCTCGGTCTGCCCCTTCTCTCCTGTTGAGTTGCTTCACCACGAGTGGGGTCAAGGGAACCCAGGCCACAGTCCTCACTCAGCTCATAGCAAACGGAGGCACAGAAGGGACTGGGGACGGAATTAAGTATATACAGCACAGTGGGACTTGCAATTTGCTAATTAACAGCCCAAAGGCCAAATCTGGCCTACAGATGGGGGTTGTTGGGCCGGCTGCATTTTAAAAACATTTAAAAATATTTTAAAATGGAGAGATCCCACATGAACCAATTTCTGGATTTCTTGAACACTGGAAAACTCTGACAACACTGGAGCCCTGTCCCTCCAAGCCAACTCCTGGGGGGTGGTGCTAAGCAATGGCCTGTGTCTGTCCCCAGGTCCTCCCCCACCCCTGGGACAGCTGGTTCTGTCACTCCTGCCCCTGTGGTGACCTCTGTATCCGAGCTTGCACCCCGAGGAAGACCTGCGTTGCGACAGAACTGAGGTGCTGCTGAGGGAGCCCCATAGGCAACTGTGCGTAGAGGTTTGGTGTTCAGGAGAAAGAGGGGGTCAGTGACATAGACCCAGAAGTGACCATGGTGTGGAAACTGGCAGCCAGTGACCCAGTGAGGGCAGAGAGCATAAACAGTGTATGTGAGTCATGGTTGTCTAGAGAAACATTCTGTGTGTGTGTGTGTGTGTGTGTGTGTGTGTGTGTTGTGTGTGTATGATAAAGAGAATTATTTTAAAGAATTATTCACACGATGGGGACAGTCAAGTTTGAAATCTGTAGGTCAGGCAGGCAGGTTGGAAACTCAGGTGGGAGCTGATTGTACAGTTCTGAGGCAGAATTCTTTTCATTTCCAAGAAAACAGTTGTTCTGCTAAAGGCCTTGAACTGATCGTGCGAAGCCCACCCCCATTATCGATGGTCAACTCCTTTATGTCAAGTCAACTGACTGTAGACATTAACCACATCTACAAAATACCTCCACAGCAACTCTTAGGCTAGTGTTTGATTAAGTATCTGGGTACTGTCCCCTCACCAAGTTAACACACAGCTAACTATCACCCAGCAATAAGGGCGGGAGGTCAGGGAAGTGAGCCTGGGAGAACTTGCTATTTAGGAGTGGGCAGGGGAAGAGGGTGAGTGGGCAGGGGAGGAAGGTGAGTCTGGCAGTTCTGATGGGGAGAAGCACGGGGAGGTGTGGCACCAGTGATTGCAGCACAGCGACCAGAGGGTGCTGGGTGTTGGGTGCTGGTGGGGGATACAGCTGGTAGAGCAGTGTTTGGGAGACCCAATGGTGACTCTGGGTCTTTCACGATATTTCATAATAAAGGGGGTAAACTGAGGAACAAGGAAGAAAGGTTTCCTTCTGGTTTGTGCTTTTTGTAAGCTAAACCAGGAGAAGGAGCCCTGTTCTGAGAGAAAGAGAAAGGAAGCAGAAGAAAACCAGGAAGAGACGGATGGTTAAGACTCCTGTTGTGACCAGAGAAGACCTTTTGCTCAGGGATGGGGATGTGGAGAAAGCCCAGCCCACACATGGGGAAGCAAGGACATCAGGGCAGAGCTCTGGCTGGAGCAGGCAGGGTCAGGAACAGTAGTGCTCCTGACAAAGGCCCCTTCTTTCTTACCTGAGATGCTTTTTCCAATCCCCTCTGCATCTCCTTATGCCTCCTTCAGGCTGGCCTCCAGGTACACCTGCAGTTCTGGCCCCCTTGGCCTAGGCTCCCGTCTGGGGAGGACCCTAGGCTTTCCCCACTCTGTGCTCTGCTCCTGGTCCCGGCTCCCCCTGCTCAGCGCCCTGCCGGGGACTGAGGTGGCTCTTTCTGATCTCCACTCGTTCCTGGTGGGTGGCACTGGACAACAGGCGACCCGAGTCCCAGGAGAGCAGGAACACACCGAAGTGTGCATGTGCGCGCGCGCGCACACACACACACACACACACTCTGGGAGGAATTTCATTTCCAGTTTTTAAAAAGCAACAGAGTGTCACCTGGCACATTGAGATCATCCTTACACTTACTTGGGGCTTACTACTGCTTTTTATTTTTAATCCCTTCTGGGTGCATCACCACAATGCCCCCCCCCCCCGCCCCCACCACCCCTTAAGGCCTCCAAGGGCTTAAACCAGCCGCTCAGTCCTCTGCACTCACTTTTCAGAGCTCAGGGGAGGCGGCACACCAGGGGGGATCCAGGGAGTGCTGCTCAGGAAGGGCAGGTCCAACAGGGGCGTGTGCGCCCGCTGGCACCCTTTTGTGCCGCCTGGAAGCACAAAACATGCCGGAACACGGAAAGAAAGGTATTTGCCGGAGTGACTCAGATATGTTCCAGCATTTTCCCACAGGCTCCTGCATATCCCAAAATAACTTGGACTCTGGATCCTGTTTCCTGGCGTATGATTGCATTTGTCTAATGTTACAGAACAGTGGGCAAACAGGCCATACTCACCCAGGAGCTGCAGGAACGCACAGCCCACAGTGGGGCGCCGTGCTGCACAGAGACTCAGCCCGTAAGAAGCATGGACTCACCAGAACCATCCAGACCACCTGATCAGGGCCCATATTTCATGGGAGGGGAGGAGGAAGTCCCGGAGAAAGGAAACAACTAGCCCATACTCAACACAGCCAGGGACTCTAAACGCTCAACTATTATAGATGCTCATTTTGGAATAAATGTCAGTTGAGCCTTGGAAACATAAGATCTTAAGTCAAAGGGACTTTAAGTCTCTCCTGGTCATCCAGGGTACCTCTGTGCCCAGGTCTGGACAACAACACCGGAATTAGGAGGTTTCAAAATGGACTGCCTCAGGGAATTTACAGTCTTCTTCAGGAAATGACTGGAGATATTCCAACAGATAGAAGACAATTGGGCCCTGGCAAACAGACAGAAGGTGTGGAATTTGGGGGAGGGAAAGTCAGAAGGAAGGTACTGTCCAAGGAGGGCAGGTTTCACAAAATGGAGGGCTTAAGGGGGAGCAAGATCTGGACAAAAGGGGAGAGTGGCAACGGCACACTCAAGGGTGGGAATGTGCTGGAGCAGTGCAGACCCTTGGTGAGAGGAAGTGGGGGGTGCTCTAGAAAGTTCTGGAAACCAAGCCCAGGGACCTGGGCTGCCAGCATTGAAGGTGCGAGTAGCTTTCAGTGTGGATGCCAGTACTTGCTAGTTCCAAGTCATTTGCTTCATCCAGGAGACAGGAATTTCACAGGATTTTGACACCAAATACATATATATACACACATATATATATGTGTATACATGTATAAAATAAATGTATATTTATATATATAAAATGTATATGTATGCAAGTATGTATATATATGTATGTATGTGTATATGTGTGTGTGTGTGTGTGTGTGTACACACACACACACACACACACACACAGACTTAGTGTCTAGGAAGAGATGAGAGGTTATTTTCAAATTTCTGTGATCCTTAGATAGCCCTGTTCCTCTTGGCCCCCACAGCCCACTTGGTGCTAAAGATGGTGCAGGGGCGCCTGGTGGCTCAGTCGTTAAACGTCCGCCTTTGGCTCAGGTCATGATCCCAGGGTCCTGGGATCAAGCCCTGCATCTGGCTCCCTACTCAGTGGGGAGTCTGCTTCTCCCTCTCTCCCATTCGCCCGCTCATGCTGTCTGAAATAAATAAAATTTTTAAAATAATAATAATAAGAGGGGCACCTGGATGGCTCAGTGGGTTGAGCCTCTGCCTTCGGCCCAGGTCATGGTCTCAGTGTCCTGGGATCGAGCCCCGCATCGGACTCTGCTCAGCGGGGAGCCTGCTTCCCCCTCTCTCTCTGCCTGCCTCTGCCTACTTGTGATTTCTCTGTCAAATAAAAAAAACTTAAAAAAATAATAATAAGAAGAAGAAGATGGCACACTGTGGTGAGACTAACATGGCCTTTATGTCTCCTGGGGCTGGATTCAAATCCTGTCTCTGCTCCCAGCTCTGCGGGCAAGTCACTTCCTGTTGCCTCACCTGCTTCATGAGGACATTGAGAATAAGTAACATTTGTTACATTCCACACTCCACATGTCTCAATTTATTTAATCACTTTCCCCCTTTTTACAACTGAGGAAACAAGGAAGGAAAAGGCTATGGGACTTGTCCGCTGTCCCAAGCTATAACTGAACCCAAGAGTTCTGATTCAAGCCTGTGTTCTCCACAGCGATGCTCTCTAAAGGGCACCTGGATGATGACACAGCAGAAGCCTCCCCCGGCCCCCGCCAGATACTCAGTGGAATCTGTGCCCCGGTGCAGAGACCAAGACAGCCTAGTTAGTAAGAACCTGCAGCCAGCCCTATAGCCAACCTCTTGCCCCCATACAAGACCCAGGGACCACCAACACAGGCCACAGAATTCCTACCCAGACAGCCAGGCACCATCTGATTTGGATGACTAAAAATCTAACCACAGTCAAGAGATATCAATGTTTAGTGATAAAAATAACATCAGTCCGATTCACAACCACCCAAGGAAACTTCACGTTAAGGTCCATTGGGCATAGATGCCCAAATCACAAGGAGAAGCAGTCACGTTCTTTATCTTTGGTTCCTTTAAAAAAGTCCAGTAGAGGCCTTTCCCCTTTTCATACGTTCGGGTTTCTGGAATCAATGGTGTGTCAGCAGCAGCCAGCTTGTACTCCCCGCCTGAGTTCACCCAGGAGCGATGCTGGCAGGTTCCCATCGGGATGACTGAAGACTTTCTCAGCGGGCTAAGAGTGGCGACTCCAGGAGTGTGTATTTTTGTATGGCCCAGTCACACACCAATATTAAACTCAGTACAGTCATGAGGAATTCGGCACGGGGGCTCTACATCAACATGCCCTCTGGGGGTTCCAAGTTCTCAAGACTGTCCATTTTTTATTTACAAGCAATTAAAACACCCAAATCTCTGAGTCAGAGGCTGGTGGTCCTCCCCAAGCTTTGAAAAAACACTGGAATACGAAGAAGTCTCTTTTGCACCCAGTGGCTTCCAAGTGTACCCGATCCTAACCCCAGTGGCTTCTAGGAACCCAATCCGAGAAGATACACCCAGCCTGGTGTGATGACTCAGAGAAGTGTCAGATAAAGATGACCCCAAGACTCTCACAGAACGCATTCTCAACCCCAGCGACCTGGGCCGCACACAACACGTGGGTCAGCCTCGGGCATCACAAGGGACTGGCTTTCGTGTGTGCGTCTGAACCCTCCCAGCCCCTTGCCAAGGCCTGAGGGCGGCCTGAGGCCAGGTGAGCAAGGATGCTGCTGGGGTGGCCCGAGCTGGGCCAATCCGAACGCAACATTCCCATCCCCTGGGTGCACAGCCCCGAGTCTTCCTGGTTCACAGCTGTGATCTGAGGATGAAACGTGGTGGTCACTTGTTCTCTCAAAAGCCAGACCCAGAGAGAGCTCATGGATCCCAGAGCCGGCCTGCAAACGCAGCTGCCACGGACTGTTCCTGAAGCCAGTGAGACCCAGACTTGATGCTGCCGCTCCTCCAAACTTCAGAAATCACAAAAAACCATCTTGAGTTATATTATTACTTTATTTTCCTTTTTTTAAATGTAACATTAAAGTCATCCAACATACAGATACTCCTAGCGCTCCTTGCACATTTTATCTAAAGTTAGCTATTGTAGCTATGAGATGAAGAGAATCATCCCATTAAAAGGGCATTGTTTCTGGAAAATGGGTTCCATATTTGTGCGATGGGACATCAACACCCCACCCACCAGCCGAAAACCTCCTTCGGTCCAGAGCCGCACGAAGACAGCTTACAACCACGGCTGACACGTGGTGCCCGTGTACAGAAGGCCCCAACAACAAGCAGCAGGGTTAAACTTCTGAAACAAGCAACTTCTTCATTTGTACAGAGTAAGAATACAGGAGAAAAGCATCATTTTCCTTTTAGCCCTTTAATTAGTGTGTTTGGCCTCCACCCAAGTTACTGTGTACCAAGCGCCTACGAATAGTAAAAACAAACTGATTTAAAGTCCCTGAAATGCATGCAACTTAAAATTCCCTAACACACACCAGCAGCTCCCAGCGCCGGGGTCTGCTGCGTGTGGCGGGGACTACGGGGCAGCTGTGTTTCCAGCTGTGTCTGTCGTGTCGGTGCTGCCTGGGTTTGCAGCTGCCGCTTCTCTGGCTTCCGGCTGCTGGCTTTCTGTCTGCGGATCTTCTCCATTTCCCGCACTTTCCTTATTCTTGTCTGTTGCCATGGCACCCATCTCCATGATCTCCTGCAGTGGCCGATCGGTTTCAAGGGCATGAGGCTGGAGTTCATAAACCTGGACTTGACCTGGGACATCTATTGCTTTCTGTTCAAGTTTCTCCAGGATGGTCTGAACCTTCCTGACACCATCTCTCCTGGCCTGACGGACGTCAGCTCGTCCTTCGGGGTCTACCGAATCCAGCGCCAGCAGCTCTTTGGTCAAATACTCTTCTATCATCAGGTACTTCTTGTCCGTCTTCTTGCCTTCGAAGTTGTCCACGGCCTGCTCCAGCCCCTGCACGTTCTGTAAGATGGCCTCCACCTTCAGCACGCCCGGGTGTTTGGGGGGCGCCTCCGCTTCCGCTGGTTTGGGAGGTGTGGCTTCCGCAGGGGCAGGGCCGGGGGCTGCCCCCTCTTGGGCAGCCACATTCTTGGGGGGCGGGGGGACAGCAGGCGGGGTGGGGCTGGGAGGACAAGGAACCGGAGCTGCTGGAACCTTGACTTCCACCCTCTCCGAGGCGGGTGGGGGCTTCTGGGCGGCAGGTGCCGAGTCTGCCTCCTTGCGGATCACCTGAATCGGGACGTGTCCAGGAAGGAGATCTGGTCCAACTGGGCCTGGCTTGCTTTCAGGTTTGTTTTCAGGTTGGGGAACAGGTGAAGATTCTCGATGAGTCATGGGCTGCTGAAAAGAGGCAAGGACACAAAGATATTTTTAATACCCGATTGAGAGTCCCAGGCGGTTGTCTGTGGCGCGCACTACTGACTAGAAAGAAAGCTGGGGAATGGCTTTAACAACAGCAGAGATTTTCAAAGTCAACCACATACAGTTACAGAATGAAAACATTCTGATCACGTACGGGACCGAACCACTCATTTCCATTTGTCACCCTGGACTGTGCGTCTGTTACCACTCACTGAACTTTTCTGTAGATGGTATTCTTAGGGCAACAAAAACAAAACCGATAGTTTCCAAAAATGAACACTTGCTCACCGAAACCTCGCGGACTGCCGAGCTAGCTTAGCTCCAAGCAAAGTCCTGCGTGACTCAGAATCTTGGCGGGGCAGCCGCGGGGGAGTAACTGCCACAACCTCTCACTGCCGCCAGAGGGACCGTCTCTGTTCCGGGGAGGACAGTCCCACATCCTGTTTCGGAAAAGGTATAATCTACTCTTTTTAAAAATCTATGACAGCCTCATGGTTTCTGCCCAGACTGATGTATTTTTCTGAGAATAAACATGATGCCCAAAATAGTTAGCTCTGGGAGGATGTCGCGGGGCTCCTCTGCGCCAACACTCGGCCATGCGTCCCCGCAGCTGACTGCTGGCTACACGGGCTGAGATGCTTTTTAAGGTAACTACAAGTGGTAGTTTCTAGAATGAGCTGTACTTAAAACAAATATCTTGGTTCTCCCAGCATTTCAGTGAACATCTCACCCCCCCTTTCCTGATTGAAGTGGAGTGGACAGACGACACTGTTAGTTTCAGGAGCACAACCTGGTGACCCGACAGTTCTACACGTCCCGCAGTGCTCACCTGAGTAAGCACAATCACCGTCCGTTCTCTTGATACTGACCGTATTCCCTACACCTCACTTCATCCCTGAGACTTTGTGACTGGAAGTCTGTACCTCCTAATCCCCTTCATATTCTGCCCATCCCCCATGTGCTTCCCCACTGGCAACCATCAGTTTATCCTCTGGATTTAAGGGTCTGCTTGGGGTGTTTTGGTTTACTCTTTTGTTTTGTTTTTTAGATTCCACGTATGAGTGAAATCTACGGTATTTCTCTTTTACCAACTATTCACTTCACCTGATACCCTCTAGGTCTATCCATGTTGTTACAAATGGCAAGAGTTCATTCTTTTTCGTGGCTGAGTAATATTCCAGTGTACTACGCACTCCACATCTGCTTAATCCATTCATCTATCGATGGACACTCGGGCAGCTTCCGTATCTTGGCTATTGGGAATAATGTTGCAATAGACACAGGGGTGCATATAGCTTTCCTAATTAGTGTTTTTGCCAAAAGTGTTTTGCCAAGTGTTTTGCCCCTTTAAAAATTTCACGCATCCTCATTTCATCAACTGGGGAATAAGAGTTAGACTACATGATTTCTAAAATACTCCCAATTTAAAATACTAAATTCCGCTATAATGTTGTTAAGTCAAATCTTTGCAAACCTTCAAAAAGAGATCTTTGAACAAATGCTAAAAGGGAGGGCACCACAAACAAGGGTAAGGAAGAAAAAGACTAAATATTGTTTCACTGATTCTGGGATCTATATGGGAAAGACAGGAGGGGAAGCATTTCCGGCTCTGCACATGGACATGCTTTCCTGGGATTCCTGAGCCCAAGTTAGGATCTGGCTGCTACGTAGCCATCTGAGTGCCAAGAACCCCCTTTTCCACCAGACCTCTTTTGCCAATGTGGATGTCCTCAACTCTGGCTCTTACCACTCAGGGACCAGCCATACATGTCACTTTGAGTTTTAAAATGATCTCTCAGTTTTAAAATGATCTCATGACTTTAGAAACTCTTAAAGAGGGGTTGCTCTACGGCTTGTATACTTTGAAAATGTCAAGGTCACGAAAGCAAAGGAAGTCTGAAGAACTGTTCCAGATTGAAGGAGACTGAAGAGAAAGGGTATCTAAATGCAGTGCTCATGATCCTAGATTAGATCCTGCAACGGGGAAACCGCTATTAAGGAGATTTGAAAGTGGACTGAGTATCAGATAACAATGTTATAAGGATGTTAAGTTTCCTGATTCTGATCATTGGATGGTGGTTATGAATGAGGTCTCTCTTTGGAAAATATTTCCTCAATTATTGATGGATAAAAGGGCACAATATCCACAATTAAATGTCCAACAAACAAACCACATGGATGATAT
Organism: Enhydra lutris kenyoni; assembly: GCF_002288905.1. Lineage (NCBI taxonomy): Eukaryota > Metazoa > Chordata > Mammalia > Carnivora > Mustelidae > Enhydra > Enhydra lutris. Next base: position 69,533,616 of record NW_019154096.1, on the reverse strand, counting down.
GCATTGAAATAAACGGCAGAGCAAACAGAGCAAAATGTTAACAGTGAATGTGGATGAAGGGTATACTGGGTTTCTTGGTATGCTTCTTATAACTCCTCTGTAGGGTTGAAATTATTTCCAAATAAAGAAGCTAAAAAAAGAAACATAGGAGGATGTTATCACCATTTATAGTAAGACACCCCATGTATTTGCCTACGAGGGGCTCTCCTTCTAAAAACTGTGGCAGAGAACCAATTCCGCTGCTCACGTTGGGGGGCCCAGAGCTGCTCAAGGCTCTGCTACACTATAAGCTGTGAAAATGAATGACCTCCTCCTCCAGGATGTGCCCTCCAAGTTGCCCCTGAAGGATGAATAGGTCTGTGCCTGGGACTACACCAGGCTGGAAGGTTTCCCAGCCAGCCCACCCATCATCAGTCAAACAACGTGGTCCTTCACCCCCAAGGAGAGAGGTTTAGTAAGACAAGTCCCTGTCATTAAGCTCAGAGCTGAACAGGTAAGATGAACGCTTTTGGAATGCACAGAGTAACCCACACCCAGCCATGAGGGCCTGTGATGGGATGCCGTGAGGAGGAGGAGGGGAAGGAGGAGGATTCACAGAAGAGGCAAGACTGGCTGGTCCCTCGGAGGGCGGGGAGAACCTGGGCTGTGACGGCATTTCAGGGAGCTGTGTCAGCATGAGCAAAGGCACAGAGGTGGGATGAACAGAAAGGGCTTGCGGAGTGGAGAAGGGGTATCTGTGAGGAAGGAGACAAGCTGCCCGGAACACTAGAGAGAAGGCTGGGGCTGGGGTGTGGAGGGGTCTGAAGGGCCCTGAAAAAATGTGGAGGGCACGAAGGTGCCCGGGTCCCCGGTGTGTGAGTGACACTAGACACGGGGCCGAGCTATTTGTCCCCAGGCAGCGGAGGTTCTGTCCCGAAGGCAGCCTCAATGACCCATGAGCAGAAGCTGCAGAAGTACTGAGTGTTCCCAGTACCCGTCCTGCACTTCTGCGCATGACTGGCCAATTCCCAGATCTCACTCCCCCGAGGAACACACGTGTGAGCTAGTTAGGACCGGCGGAGGGCCCAGGGAGCCTGCACATTGCTCCTCGGGCCCTGGAGAGCCGCTGCCGGAGCCAGGCTGTGGACACCGACTCTGTACCTGAGGCCTGTCGACCACGGTGTGCACACGGTGGGGTGACGGCGAGTGCACTGGCGTGCTGCTCCTGGCCGGAGAGCCCTCCCGGCTGGATGCACCCCGGACAGGGGACCGGAATGGGGATGCTGCTCGCATGGGCCGAGGCTCCCAGTCATCCCCTGGGACCCGGGGGTACATCGGCTGGTAGGTCTGGTATTCACCCTGCTGAGCTGGGTAGTGGGTCTTCTGGGCTTGGTGGAAGGAGGGCTGAGCCGCTGGCCGGGTGACATTCTGCTCGTGTATCACAGGGATGGGGATATAGCCCCGGGGGAGCTGATGACTGCCCAGGCTGCTCCTGCCGGAGGAGGAGGGCAGGCTGGCCGAGGAGGACGAGGACGAGCAGTCCGAGGCAGCTGGAGACTGGGATTGCTGCAAGACAGAGAGAAGAGGCACGAGTGACTCTCTGCGCTGGTGCCCCAACCTTGCCTCCTTCATGTGCCTGCTCAGGGTAACACATTCGGACCTTTTACCTCAAACCTTTCCATCTCCAAAATGTACCACTAGCACTCAGGGCTCTAGAGCCAAGGGGCATTCCAATTCTTGCCAGCTCAATAGCCTCTTTAGAATTAATTAATTAATTAATTAGAGCACATAAAAGTGGAGTTGGGGGGCAGAGGGAGAGGCAGACACCCCGCTGAGCAGGGAACCCCATGGGGGGGGCTTGCTCCCAGCACCCCGAGATCATGACCTGAGCCAAAGGCAAACACTTAACCGACTGAGCCACCCAGGCGCCCCTCGATAGCCTTTTGAGAATCTAAAGTATGGGAAAAAATGACTCGTTGTTCCTGAGCTGAAGATTCAGTAAGACCATCTGTGGCCATGCTTCAGCCTAGGACCGTGCACAGAAGTGTTCAATGCACTGCTTGTGTTGCTGGTACTCCTGCTGTTACTGATGTCACCTCTTTCTCTAACCCTTTCCTCATAGTCTACAGGGGATCGTGCTGGGCACGGGGAGCAGCACATCCTGCGTGGCCCGAAGCAGGCCAGCCCACGGACCACCTAGAAAAAATAGGTGGGTGTTTCCCCAGCTGGCTTCAAAGGACCCTGTTCAGATTTCTCTGATTAATGTGTCACTTCTGATTTTTACAACAAAAACATTACAAATACAGGTACTCCTTCAAGACAGGAAAAGAACAGAGCCAAAGGAGGCAAGGCTAACTCTGGGCACAGACACAGAGCAAGCATCCGTGCTCACCAACACTGCCAGGGGACACAACCAGACAGTCTGCAGATGGGAAAACCAGAAGGGCTTACTGCTTGGGAAACCTACTGGGGTCCACGGGCCCTCAAATCCCAGCTAAGAACTGGATTAAGAACTCTTTGGTGATTAGTGTACTGAAGCATGGGCGTCAGGCTTAAATAAAATCCTATCGTCGAACAGCTGACTTCCCTTCTCTACTCTGGGTCTCCTTTTCTTTTCCTTTTTTTTTTTAAGATTTAATTTATTTTTTATTTAGTTATTTGAAAGAGAGACAGACAGTGACAGAGACAGCGAGAGTCAGCACAAGAGGTTGGAGAAGAGGGAAAACCAGGCTCTCTGCTGAGCAGGGAGCCCGACATGGGGCTCAATCCCGGGACCCTGAGATCACAACCCGAGCTGAAGGCAGACGCTTAACTGACTGAGCCACCCAGGTGCCCCTTTGGGTTCCTTTTAAACCACGGGACACTGTGTGAGCAGGTATGCCGCCTCGTTTTCCTATCAGCACAGCTCCAAGCAGTCGTTTGTGACACGGAGAGCGGGAGGAGTACGGAGCAGCAGATCAGGAAGCCGGAGGCCAGGCTTCCAGTCCCAGAAATGCCGCCCCTCCCCCTTCATGCATTCGGACCAAGCAGTTTATCCTATCACACCTGTAAAATGCCCAGATGCCTGCATGACCAGCCCTGGAATACACCGGCTCACTCTCCTTACCTCAGGTCTGTGGGAGCCTGGGGGCTGGGCCGCCGCAGCTGCTGCTGCTACAGCCTGTCCACACTGTCTATCTGGCTGGGTGGCTTCCGCCACACCCCGCAGAGGTGACTGGGACCTCTGAGGAGCCTCTGTGGCCGCCTCAGTTCGGAATCGCTGTGTTCCTGGCTGGGGACAGACAAAGGAAGGGCGTGGCTGCCAGCCCTCGGTGCCTTCGTGGAGGACAGGAATGGCAATGTAGCCTGGTCGGAGCTGGGGGTACACGGCGTGGCCTTCCCGAGCGGGCAGCAGCCTGGGGCCCTCCTGGGAAGGGCCATTTGCAGAGGACGGTGCTTCCTGCAACACAGAAAGGAGAAACAGTCTGGTTAGGAACTGGGAAGAAAACACCCCAAAGAGGCAAAAACATGGTGCTAAGTGCCATCTTCCCCAGTGATCCTGGGCACCTCCCCCACCTCCGGCATCAGCCATGCCAGCTGAGCCCAGAGGGCGAGGCCGCTGGCAGGCACCCTCTGCGTCTGCCGGATACCCCCCCACTGCAAGGCTGGCGTACGGGCGGCAGCTTACGAGTTAGGGGCATCCAGAGGAAGGAGGCGAGCTGCCGTGTCCATTAAGCACAGGGAGGTCCCAATTTCCGAAACTGGTCGGACAGGTTTCTTTTATGGGTGACAGTTGGCAGCAGGATGTAGGAGAGCCACTGACTGCCCCCAAATCGGAGACGCAGATCAGAAGGCGCGAGGATGAGTCAAGTCCAACTCACTAAATTATTGCCGGCTTCCCCGCTTCCTCAAAGGTCCTAGCGTTTCCTAACAACACAGGGGTGCGCTGGACCCAAACACAGAACACAGCTTGGACATCCTTGCAGAGAGGCGGCAGTGGGGCGAGGCTGCCTACCCGGGGACATTTTCGGAACAAGCTGGAAGAAAGGGAGATACGGCACACATAGGCAGCGCAGCAGGAGAACAAATACGGAGGATGAATTATGCTGGTCCGATGATGCCAACAGAGGCTGCTCTGGCGGGGAGGGGCTGGGGTCCCTCTCGTGTCCTCTCAGGAAGTTGTCCCTTCAGCCGCCTGGCTATTTTGGGACCCTTAAGAAGGCCAAGTTCCAGATGTACCACAGAGAAAGATCTTGTTTCAGACAACAAGGCCGGTCAGTCCCTCACCGGGCAATGTCATTTCTCACCAAGGGCTGAGCAACCAAAGTCGGGGACCCCCAAGGCTTCCAGTCTTGACCCTCCTAGAGGGTCCTTTGCAGAGGAGGACTCTGAAACTGTGCCACCCACACACAGCCGGCTGGGTCAACGATGAAGGAGAACAATCCTTCCTGAAGGACGTATCTCTCCGAACTGCAAACAAATGCCAAAGCCGGAGAATCCGGGAGCGTGCAGGGTCTGCTTCTCACTGTCGCAGAACCAGTCACAATTGAGGAAAGCGGATTTGCATCGTGAGGGATCGGCCATTGTACTTTTGCCTTCTTTCTGTGTTTGTGTGCAACAGGCAGCGATGGTGGGGCCTGGAATTTAGCTCTTTCAGACCCTGTCAACTGCCTCCCTCCTGCTGCGCCCCTGCCCCGGGCCTCCCACACACAGGAGAGGCAAGGGTGTCGCTGTGTCCTTGGGGACACCAGCAGACAAGCACTCTCAGATTAGAATACCCACGTGTTCAGGGTGGCGGCATTATTTTAGCCTGCTTAGCTCTCAGGTCACCCAAGAGCAGGCCGTGGGTTCAGGCCTCCCATTCAGAAGCCAGTTCCTGCTGGGAGATGGGCACCAGGAGGGAGGCAGCAAGAGGCACCGAGGACACCCAGCGCTACTCAGTACCGACTCCTAACCCGCCATCTGGGCATGTGATCGCCTCGCCAGGGCGCCCTTCCTTCCAGCCTGAAGCAGGGGCCCAGACGAGTCCTGGGCATCTTCTCCGCTTGCTGCCTGGGGGCTCACCGTTCCCTCCCGGCCACATACAAAAGGCTTCAGCTATCCGTACAATCCTCGGGCAGGGCAGTTCGGAAGCCCTCGTCCACCAACCACCTCCTGGTGACCATCTAGCTACCCAGATGCCGGGTACTGTGGGCTCACCAGACCAGCCACGCACGATCCCTGCCAACTAGGGGCTTACAAGACAGTCTGAGACAGCAGGAAACACACAGGAAGCAAAACCGGCCAGAAAGCATGGGAGGCTTTGTCAATGGGGGACAGGCACCGGCTTTTCTAGCTAGGATGGGGCTGTCCTAGAGGGGCACACAATTGTGCTGTGCAGACCGCAAAGTGTCAAAGGAATCAAAACCCAAGGACAAAGCTAACTGACAGAAGATTCACAGCAGGGGCCACCCCGTAGGAAATGGGAGTCCCTGGGAGGGTGCTGAAACTTCTGGGAGGACGGAAGTGTTCTTTTTCTGCAAAGTGGTCAACAGGCAGATACATACGTGCAAACCTATCAAAGCACACACTTCAGGAACCCCCACACCGCCCAGCCCCTGCCGCATTCCACCCGCATGATCTGATTTTAACAGGGGCAGGCTGCCAACCCCACCAGGCCCGCACAGCCGGCTGTTAGCTGTGCCTCCAGCTCAGCCCCTTCCAGGGCCTGGAAACCTTAGATGGACCTGGCTGAGGCTTGGCTCCTCCTGGGGGAAGCCCCTGGATCCAGAAGGCATGGCAGGCCTGCCAAGAGTTGCACATTTTATGCATCTCACTGAATAGATTCTGTACAGCTACGAGAGAAAAGGGAAGGCAACGGCCAGAGGGCAGAAGGAGGGAGGAAGCACGAGTACTTCCTCCTGCCCAGAGGAGGTGACAGCGGGGCCTGCCTCCTGGAGCCAGTACGCTGCCTGGGTCTGGGAAGAGGTGCCTGGTCTTGATGGTTTGGTTGGTGGAGGAAAGCTGTGGTCACTGGCTGGATTCCCCAGCAGCAGAGGGAATGGGGACAGCACGTGAAGGTCAGTGCTGAGCTGACGAACGTAAGGCCACAGTGCAGAGGCCTCACATCCACAGTCCAAGGGCTGCTGACAAGAGAGGCCTCGGCAAGACAGAAGGAGCCGAAAGGAGAAACCCGGACACATGAGGAAAGGAGGGGAGGAGGCCGGGATGAGAGTAAAGAAGGGCAGGCAATGCAGGGGCTGACAGCCTGGAAAGGGAAGGGTGACCAGGGAGGGGAGCAGGAGGAGGAAATGGAGAGGCCTCCGTGGCTGGCAGGACAGCAGCAGCGAGGGGGAAGGGCCATGACCGAAACCGAGTCCTGAGCCTGGGGTTCCCGGGGCGATGATGCGGACGGCTGAAAGGGTTAAGGGCGGCTAGAGGCCCTGATGTGCTGTACTCTGGCTTCTGCGGGAGTTGACCCATTTAATAAAGAACCCCATGTCTCTCCACGAGTCTCACATCTAAAAGAATGCTCCCGTCCCATTCTGATTGGGGTTTTGTTTAGAAAAACACTGCTGGGGGTAAGCAGAAAAACCACATCGGCTTTACAGAGTGCGAGACTGAGCACTTGTACAGGAATAAATAAACCAGCAACGAAGCTCCCACCTAGACGAAGCTCCGGAAAAGGAAGGCTGACACCCCTCCCCCGTGAGTCTACGGGGCTCCCATTAGATTCCTCTCAGCAGCAGATGCTTCCGTGCTGACTAACCAGAAAGCACCACCCGAAAGGGTTCAATGGCCCATTCTGTCTTCTAGGGTGCTTTTCATCACAATCTAACAAAAAAAAGACACTTTTTTTAAATGAGGAAAATGGGGGCCTGGGTGACTCAGTAGGTTAAGCATCCAACTCTTGATCTCAGCTTGGGTCTTGATCTCAGGGTCATGAGTTCAAGCCCCTTGCCGGGCTCTAAGCTGGGCATGGAGCCTACTTTTAAAAAATTAGTAAATAAAATGAAAAAAGTAAAAGAGACAAATATTACAGTTCATGATTCTCGAAGAATAGAACACGCCTCCTCAATCCCCTAAGAAGTTCCAGCACATCTGGAAGCCTATTGGTTAAGGCCAGCATTCCCGATGCAGGACCCATGACTTGCCCCCTTCTGACCTCAGTGGGGACCAGGGACCGCTCCTGGTGGGGGGGCGCGAATGAGCCACGATCACGTGACCAGGCAGGCCCCCAGTGCAGGTCCTCCCCTCCTCATCACCTGCCCCGCAGTTTCTTTAGATATAATGACAGCACTCCAGGAACTCCCAGGGTAGCTCAGCTCATCATTATCTTGGGGCAAAGACGTCAGGAATCCATATTACAAGATCTGATTAGGAAACAAGTCTTTCACTGCTTATCTCACTGTACACTCATTTATAAAATGAATTGGTCCATTCTTCTCCCTTGCTTTGCACTACAGTAAAACCCTGAGATGTATCTCAGGGCACTCAACTCCATGAGATGGCAGGATAAAAAGCAGAGAAAATTACCCTAGATGAGCCAAAATATGCCCTGTTAAGTGCAAGGTACTATTATTAGAGAAGCCTGGGGTCAGACTCTTGAGCTTGGGTGAGACCTTGGACGTAGGCAATTCTTGCTTGCTTACGAGCACTCTTAAGAGCACCAGAGCTTTGCTGCTGGTTTTTAATAACAATGTGGGCACTAAGTGGGCAGCTAGGAGATGTGGAAAGAGACCGCGCTCAGTCCTAATCCTGGATCTGTTCCTAAAGATGTGTGTTACATAAGCAGCTCATAAACCCCTCTCTGGACCTTACTCTCCTTAGCTGTAAAATGAAGGCAAAGCCCAGATACTCCATGAAGCCGTGGTTCTCAAACTCGAGGTGGCACCAGGAGCACCCAGAAAATGCATAGACATGCAGACCCTAAGCCCAACCTGGACCACACTGAGAAACATTGATCCACATGAAGTTCTGTCTTGCTCTGGCATCTCCATGACGCTTATTCTAAGGTCCCCTATAGCTCTAAAAATCTACATAGAGCTCAGAAACAAGGAAAAGCTGACGTCACAGAAATCTAAAAATGACCACTCTTAACTGTGTTCAGTTAAATCGAAATGGAGGTCACTGGGATTCAAGGTGTCCCAATGTTTCATGTCCTAAGTGAAGAGGTGGCCACTGACCCCCAGAAGGACTCCTTGTGTTGTTGTTTTTTTTTTTTTTTTTTGGTTAAAGACTTATTCATTGAGAGAGAGCAAGCAAAGGTGGGAGGGGCAGAGGACAAGAAAGAGAGAGAGTGAGAGAGAGAGATAAAAATCTCAAGCAGACTCCCCACTGAGTGCAGAGCCCAACCTGGGGCTTGATCTCATGACACTGAGATCACACCTGAGCAGAAACCCAAGAAAAGGGTGCTTAACTGTGACACCCTGGCACCCCAGGACTCCCAGTGCCTTGAAAGCAGGGCAAGAACACCAGCCCTTGGGTAGCTACCCCGGCATATGCCAACCACCGTGCCGGACGCTGCACTTTCACAGCTTTGGGGACAGCCGGGGAGCAGGGTTTGCCTTGACCTATCCACAATCGGTTCCCCATTCACTAAGTGGCCTCTGAACTGTGAAAACAGCCCCGTCAACCCCCAACCTCAAATCCATAGCAAAGCGCTCTCCAAAGTGTTCTCAGCACCTACAAGTCACAGCTCCCACCAAGGTGGGCTGAGCCAAGGGTCCGAGGAGCAGAGGTTAACCTCCAGCGCTGCCCCGGAGCACTTCCGCCTCCACAGCCCCGGAGTCTCAAGTAGGACACACATCCTATAATTGGGTTTTGAGGCCAGAAGAGCTTTCACAACGGTCGGGTGTTGACTTTTACTAATGACCCTTCAAAAACAAATGAAACTTCAAAAACAAAAACTTCTAAAACAAAGAAAAAGATGGAGGAAAGCAGGATTCCTGAAGTCCCCATGTATCCATGGCCTGGATGGCAGTTAGGTAGCTTGGCTCCCTTCCAGCAGGTAGGAAACAAAACAAAAGAAAAACTTCCTTCTAAAGCACGCAGAGTTGAGCTTCAACATCCTTCTAAGACTTTCTGTTTGGTATGCTCAGGCCCTGGACATGAATTAAGTATGACTGCCAATCTGATGGGTCCCTCAGCCAAACTCAGTTCCTACCACACCGTGATGAAGGGTCTCTCCCTCCGGCCAAGTCTGGGCACGTAATGGACACCCGGCAAATTCCGACCCGCAGGCAAAATCCTTCTCCTCAGAAGCCCGTGTACGGTGCTGCTGGTAAGACAAGAGTTTGTGCTCACCACAATGTCTGGACACAGCCCAGTGACAGGGCGGCTGGCGGCTGGACCTCACTGCCTGTTACCAGAGCACAGACTTTATCCTGGGGTCACTGAGACAGGTGTCCCGATGTGCTCCTACTGGGGAAAGCTCTCTATAGGATGAAACTCAACGCTTCTTCTCTTTGCAGCTGTGTCCAAACAAGCAGGAATGAACCCGCGTGAGCCCTGGGCTTCAAGCTGTCACCCTGAGCTCTGGTCTCCCCCCTCCGCTGCTCACCAGCTCTGTGCCCTCAGACAGGACAGCCGGCTACGGAGACTCAGTTTCTCCAGCTGTGAAAATCCCCACAGCTCCCAGGCATTTTTGCAAAATGTAAGTGAAATGAGGCAGAAGGAAGGCTCTGTAAACAGAGCCCGCCCCGAGCCCTACACAATCTACACAATCACGTTCCTTTATCCCACAAATGGTTACTGATAGACCCGGATATTCTTGTTGGTGGAGCCTAGGGCGTACAATGCCTAAAACCTCAGTGGTCCCTCCAGTCGGTAATAAGCCTATTAGAGTGAGAAGCCCCTTTATCTGAGAGTCTTAAGGACACGAATTAGCAAGGGTGCCATTTTCTCTGCTGGGAACTGTATCTAATGCTTTACGATCTGGAATCAAACACAGCCAACACTCTAGGGGCCCAGCCCTAAACTCCCATCCTGCACCAAGAAGCCCCAGCCCAGCCACTTGGAAGAGACCGGCCCCGCGGACCAATCCACACCCAACTTGCACTGACCGTGGCTCCTTGCACTCCTGCCCCTGAGACCTAGTGAGAAAGCCCAGGCCAGGCTGGGGCAGGAGGATCTGTGCGGGAGCAGAACCTCACCCTGGCGTCTCACCAACAATCTCAGTGTATCCCCCCAGCAGGGTGTGTGGGCACCTTCCAGACCAGGCACCACAGACCACGGCTGGCATTTGGGCATCAGTCTCCGGCTCCCTGTTTCCCCCACCCTCTAGAGCCCTCCTCAAGGATTCCTTGCAGCAGGTGTGGCCCAAGGTCCCATGGGCAGTTACCAGAGAGAACCCCAGTCACCCGACGCCCAGCTCCCGAACTCATGGCTTCAGGGAAATGAAAACCTTAGTTCCTCTTCAGAAAAAAGGAGCAGGGACACCTGCTCAAAGGATCTGAAATCAGGAATCACAGATGGAAAAATACCTGACATTTCCATATCAGGAAGCAAACTGAAGTTACATAAAGAGGCCCCCTCAGGCTTCTTCCCTGGGTTTCTCAAGGACTGGTTTCATACAAAGGCGGGACGCTGACCAATCACGAGGCTCTACCACCTGCTAGACACCAGCTCTGCAAGTGTCTGTTGGTATCAGGATACAGGGCTTCCCTAGATACGCATTTTGTACAAAATCACCCCCCCCACACACACACACAAATCTCCCAATTCACCAACCGCAGCGAGGGCAAGGGCCCCTTTAACCAAGGGAAGCTTCCTTGAGGGGAATTCCTGGGGATGCTCCTCCCACCCTGGGCAGCTGCTCAAGGCATTGCTCCAACAACCACACTCCCCCACGAGGGTGGTGGCAAGTAGCAAACCCCATCCTCCTTCCACATGCAGTGACATTTCCACCCCTTAGAGCTGGGTCCAGAACAACTGTGCAAATGGCCAGCCCCTAGTTAACGTGACTCAGTTTCCCCACAACACCAACGGGGCACCTTACTCCTGCCTGGCAACTGCCCTGGGGTCTATAGAGATGTGGAGGGAGACACTCCCCTAAGGGAGTCAAGATGAAGGGTTAACCCGCCACCCCCTGCAGTAGAGGCCCGGAAACAGTGTCTCCTGGCCCGTCTTGGCTGAGGGATGAACTTGGCTGGGGCTGTGCGCTGCCGGGTTGGTTGAGGCTCCAGAAGGCCAAGTAGCCTTCATCTGACCCTCCCCACGTGCTGTTGTGTCCCCAAATTAGGTGGGACATGGGAACCCCGGGGAAGAGTGCTGAGGGCATCCAGACACTAGTCAAAAGACAGCCAGCTAAGGTACTACGAGGGGGTAAGAGGCTTGCTTCTGAGAAAAAAGACTTGAGGCCTACCTGGGAGCCAAAAAACCCATGTCCAGACAGATCTGTCTGCCACGTGGTGACTCCCCTCCTACTTCATAGCAGAGGCTGTGACTCTGTCCACGGATTGAACACACATGTCCGGTCGGGCCCTGACTCGTCACTTTCCAGGCACTATCCCCCTGATCCTCACAGTCACGCTGGACAGGTAAGGTGATGTTCCCATTTTACAGAAGGGGAGACTGATGTTCAGAGGGGATAACTGATTCATCTGAGATGACCAGAATCCAGGTTTGTTTGACGTCGAGGCTGGGGATGTGTTAACCCTTTCACTATTCCCTCCCCACCTATATAATCTGTCATAGTAATTGTGGCTGATGTCTTCAAATTCTCCATCTTCCCAGGGTAAACCGCAGCAGGGGAGAAAGCATTTAGTTTTGCCCGGTCCAGCTGGGCTGAGGCTCAAGACCTGGAACATTCAGTTCAAGTGTGCTCTGGGCCAGGGAGCCCATGCTTGGTGCTGAGTCATTGCCTGGCTGAGGCAGGGCCTGCGAGAGAGGGCCGAGGGCACTCCGCTCAATTCTGAGTCACCACAGCCCCCAGCGCCCCGCGTGGGGCTTCCGGAGGGAGAAAACCCAGCTCTAGCTGACCCGAGAGCTGGTCCCCCTCTTGACACTCAGGGTCTGTGGGATGAATTTGGAAGATTCAGAAAGTGATATGGCCGCCTTGTCTTCTGCACACATACCTTCTTCCCTAGCCTCCTGCTATTTGGATTTAACTATTTACTCATCCATCCAGGGTTCAAGAAGAATCTTTAAAATGACAGGGGGGTGGAAATCTACAATTGGACTTAATGAACACAGAGGACGTGATTTCAAAATAGGAAATGGCTGTTCTCCACCAGGATGCTCCGGAATTTTCAGTGGCGAGTCTCCCCTCAGTTGCTGGGGACACTGCTCTGTGCTGGGAACTCTGGGGCAGCCACTCCATTTACAGGCACTTGACAGAGGCAGTGAGCAATCTGTAATTCTGGGCTTTTCTGAACGGACAGTGAATAAGAAGGCTCACTGTGCCCCGTCTGGTCTTACTGCCAGCCACATGGGGAAAGAGAGAGACAGACTCCTTTGAGGCTGCTCTCTGTGCAGCTGGGCACTAGCGGCGTCTGGGAGCTCTGGGCCTCTCCAGCTCATCTGCTCGAAGATGCTCATCGCTGGTGGGGACAAAAAAGAGCTTCTCTAGACTCATAAGGATGACTTAGGAAATCAATACTAAAGTCCTTTGTGCAAGAGGCCATTTAGAAATGGAGTAAAAAGGAACCTGCCCCTGGGGGACCTTGGGGAGCCCAGGACAACACTTCAGTGCTTAAAAACCGACAGAAGGCTTCCAGCAACTTCCACTAACTCTGGGCTCCAGCCTGCACTTCAATTTGCAATAAGGGCGGCTTTCCTTTTACCAGCCTGTCCACTCCAGAGCCCGGCCCGGGTTTTACCCTTCTCCGCACAGAATCATTTACTGAGACTGGAGACCCTGCCAGGCACCGAGGGGCAGAAAGAGGACAGTCCCCCAAAGTCCAACTCTCAGCCCATGGGGATTAGAGCCTGAGGCAAAGCAGACAAGTGGCGCCTTTTGGAAGAAAGATTCCAATCAAAGTAACATGGAGTCTGGAGCAGAGACAGCCCACTTCCAACTGGAGAGAGGGTCATGTCAGAAATGCGGCACAGAGAATGGCTTGGAAGGAGACAGACCTGTCCTCCAGAGGCACTGAACACCATGACTTGCAGAGAGCAGGAGCTCAGGAACTTTCAGATGGAATGAATGAACGGAGACTTGGGCCCATCTCCTAAGTTCAGACATAGGCTCAGGAAACGAGTGGTCTGTAACCAACTGGGGTCATGCCTGGGATGTTCCGAGCATAAAGGAGTTCTAAGAAGCAGCCAGGCCCACTGGGGGCAACATTATCTGTCACCCGTCCTGACCCCCCTGCCCCAGGTGAGGGTAAAACCTCTGGCTACAACAGTCTTTCCATGATGCCACAGCCGACAGGCCTCGGATGCATCTAATAGTTTCCATCTTAGAAAGCTGTTCTGAGGATTTAAAGAAATAAGGTTTGTAAAGTACCCAACCAGCATTTGGCATAGGTATATATGCACATGCATGCTGTGTGTGTGTGTGTGTGTGTGTGTGTGTGTGTATAGAGATAAACAAGAAAACGATAAGGTTCATTCTATCCTAAAGAACTTCTCTCTCAGGAAGCTTTTGCAAGCTGCCTGGCTTCTAAGGCCCCTGAAGAAATCTTCTCAGAAATATGTGAAGACTTAGTAACACCAGACATCCCATACACAGGGCCAGGCGGGCAGTGAGGAGCAAGGTCCACATTTGCAAAGGACAGGATCTGGGGTTTAGCTTCAGAAATCCAGCTGTGAGTTTGGGACCGGGTGCAGAAGAGGAGCCCGAGTCAAGACTCGCTTAACCAGCAACGGGGAGCTGGGAGGGGCTTGGGAATTCCACAATCAGGCAGACAGAGGTTTCCTCATGCTCATCAGCACTAATGGGTCCTCAGAGGTTCCTAATAAGCAAGGCCTTTGTCTTCTGCTCCCAGTTTTCCTGTGTAAGATCTCTTAAGTATTTAAGAGCAACATTAAAGCAGCAAAAATGCGAAGGAGAAAGAGTGGGTTGAGGTTATTCATGGTTTCCTATTTCTGACGATAAACACCAGACCATTTAAAAAGGTCAAGAGGAACTAATAAACATGTAAGTGCCTTATATAAGGCGACTGTGTGTCATTCCAAAAATGGGGACAGGAGGACAGGGCTGATCAAGCCTCACGGGTGGTCTGAAGCCTTCTGCCTCACAACTAGCCCCAAGAGCATCAGGCAGCTAAGCCCTCCTTGGCCCTGGCTAATGTCAAATGCCGCCACAGCTCCCGGGTACCGGCTTTACCCTAGTAAAGGGCAAATCTACCCTACAAAACAGGGGCGAATTATGTTCAGTTCTTGCATAAGCCAAACACAGCCTGTTCTTTGGAGGGTAAAATGAAGGTCTTGGATGAGCTGGACATCTGAGGCCTCTGACCATGCCCTTCCTCCCCCCCCCCAACAAATCCCTGTCATCAGTTGCAAAGGAATTTGTTCCCCCATCATGCAACTTGCTAGAAAATACAAAGGAGGGAGAATGGCCACTCATCTCCTGATTGTGCTCGGATTCTGCTAAGAGGCCCAAGAGCCTGCAATCGATCTGCAAAGAGCAGAATGATCTCATCTTTAAGAAAATTCAGGAGGCTCTGCTAAACCTGGAGCAGAAAATAAATGGGTCTCCCTACTTTAGTCGTAAGTCAAAACGTTTCCAATTTCCTCAGAAAGGACATTTCTCCATCTCTCTCCTAGGGCGCAAGTGTAATCGGTCAGATTTTTATGAGGAGCTTCTGGTGGAAGGGCAAAGCAGGAAGGAAATGCTCTGGCTCACTTCTCTCTGGGGTACAGGAGGGTCTCGGGACTGCCCTAAGTCAGACTCGGGGCAATGCCACCCCCATATTCACACTCGCACAAGCCAGGTACAAGGGGAGTTGGCCCGAGAAGGACGATGGGGCCTCAGGCAAAGGATCTGCAGCTTAGATGTTAAGCAGGCACAGCTTGTAGGATTCCGGGGCCTATCTGCAGGAAGGTGGGCACTAAATTGCAATTCCCCTCCCCCTACAAAATGGGATCACCAGTGGCTTCCAAATGCCAGTCTGGCAAAATCAGGATCATCAGAGAAACTTCTCTGACATCCAGATGTCTGGGACCCATCCTGAGAAATATGATTCAACATGGGGGGTGGGGAGGCAGGTAAGGGGATGACCCCGCTGACAAGCCATGTTCTTAAAAGCCTTTCCAGGAGACTTTCCAGGCCTTGGGGATCTGTGCTGGTGACCTCCAAGATCTGCAAAGCTAGAACAGCCCTGCCCGTGAAGCAAGAAGGGTCTCCCTCTGGTGCCAGGAAGGTTTGTGAGAGAGCAGCACAGCACCCCAAAGCCGCTGGTCCGGGGGATAACAGGGAGGTGCGGCTGCTATCTTCAGACTCCAAAGTGAGCACCAACCTCTCTGCCAGGGAAGGGGCCTGGACCGGAATGAACTTGCCAGGAGATTAGTGGCAAACCCACGTGCTCAGAAAATTGACATCCAGGAAGACTGCAGGTGGGGAGGTCCAGTTGCTTGGAGCGGAGCTGGATAAAGCCCAAAGTCTTAGCCTGTAGCCACCCTGCCTCTTCAACAAAAGGCAAGACACTTGCTCTCACTTGCCCCCTCTGTAAAACTAGGGACAGGTGTCACTCTAACTACCTCAGGGCATTGTGGGAGACCAATTGGAAAACCACGGAGAACAAGACTCAGTGAAACATGAAGTTCTAGTCACTTCCTTTCCCTGAAAGCCCTTCCTTTAACAACAAGGTTAGACTGCAAACGCCCAGAGGCGGGCTTCCCCTCCCCCACACTCCCAGCCTCCACCAAAAAAGGGTTTCCTCTGTTTTTTCCTGCTTAACAAATGGCGCTTTATTGACTGATGGCATCTCCTCTTGAAGATAAGGAGGTTCAGAGGGTCCTCTTAGCTCAGCTCCTCCAAAATCGCCCTTTGTTTCATGCCAGGGCCCTTTCTTGTTATGCATTAAGAAGCCAGTTTCTGGGGCACCTGGGTGGCTCAGTGGTTTAAAGCCTCTGCCTTCGGCTCAGGTCATGATCCCAGGATTCTGGGATCGAGCCCCACATCGGGCTCTCTGCTCC